>NC_073230.2:137457500-137757500 GCF_029281585.2 Gorilla gorilla gorilla
CTCATGCCTGTAATTCCAGCACTATGGGAGGCCATGGTGGGTGGATCACTTGAGGTCAAGAGTTCAAGACTAGCCTGGCCAACATGGTGAAACCCCCGTCTCTACCAAAAATACAAATTAGCCAGGCGTGGTGGCAAGTGCCTATAATTCCAGCTACTTGGGAGGCTGAGGCAGGAGAATCACTTGCACCTGGGAGGTGAAGTTAGTGAGCTGAGATCGCGCCACTGCACTCCAGCCTGGGTGACAGAGCAAGACTCCAACTCAAAAAAAAAAAAAAAAGAAAGAAAGACAGAGAAAGAAAGAAAGAGAAAAGAAAGAGAAAGAAAGAAAGAAAGAAAGAAAGAAAGAAAGAAAGAAAGAAAGAAAGAAAGAAAGAAAAACAGACTCTTGCCCCCTACCCCTGCAATCTGCATTTCAGCAAGGGGCCGCCTGCCTCACAGACAGATGTGAGCAATCTAGAGGAGACAGCAGGGTTGCACTGCCATCCCCACCCATGTCCCTGCACACATTCAGCTGCCTTGGTGACCTGCCTTGGCTTAAGGTGGCCCAGAAAGTTCCCCTGCCTTCTGGCCAGACAGATCCGAGTGGGTCCTTCTGGAATGCACAACAGGTGTGGAGTGGGGGCAGCGTGGAGCAGCCTCTCATCTCACTCCCTCTCCACCGTCCCCCACCTCATCCCCTGGTGCTGAGTGAGCCCTGGTGACAGGCAGGCTCAGAGAAGGGAGCCCAGGAAAGGGAGGATCAGGGGCAGCCCAGAACGGGGTTATCTTGATCCTTGGAGGTGGAGCTTCCACTGAAAAGCTGGTGGAAGTTCTGCTCCCTCTGCCAGAAAAATGGACAGACACACAATGTTGCAAATATGGCAGGGGAATCATAGATCCTCCAGAGCCCACTTGTCCCACAGCCCACAAAATCCTCTGTTTCCTTCTACTCTGATGGTGCCTGAGTGCCTCCCTCCTCCACTCCCCATGCCAGGGCTCCTCTGCCTCAGGGAGCTTGTAGGCCAGACCAAGATGCAAACCCAAGGGAAGCAAGCCAAAGCAGAGGGTCCATGGGGGAGCTCCAGGAGGGAGGGGTTTATTTCCAATCTGGGAGGCAACCTAGAGATTGCAACAAGGCCACAGGCTTTGGAGTCACCTAGGCTTGTCATCTGTACTGTGGGGATCCATGCTGCCCACAAGGATGGCATGAGATCACGGTAACGTGTTCAGAACTACTTCCTCTAGTTAGGGAAGAAGTCGCCATCCTAGCTAGGTGTGACCCCCACAAAGATGTCCATAATGCAGGACCTGTGAATGTGTTACCTTACATGCCAGAAGGAACTCTGCAGGTGTGATTAAGTTGAAGGTTTTGCGATGAGGAGATTATCAGCGTTTATCAGGTGGGCCCAATATAACCACAAGGGTCTTTATAAGGGAGACAAGAGTGTCAGAGTCAGTGCAGGTGTGCAAATGGAAGCAGGGTAGAAAGACAGGGAAATTTAAAGATGTTATGTAGCTGGTTCTGAAGATGGAGGAAGGGACAGCCGCTAGAAGTCAGCAAAGGCAAGGAAATGGGTTTTCCCCTAGAGCCTCCAGGAGGAATGCAGCCCGGAGGACCCATTGTAGACTTCTGGCCTCCAGAACAGTAAGATTGTACATTTCTGTTGCTTTCAGCTGCTAAATGTATAGTGATTTGTTACAGCAGCCAAAGGAAACTAATACGCTGGGCCTTGTCAGGTAGAAGCCAGAGCCTGCTGTGGGGCAGCTGTGGAGCAGGAGGGAGGTCAGAGGGGAATTTTGCAGAAGGGCAGGGCAAGGGCTGAGCCTGCAGTGAGAGGGAGGAGGGGCCAGGCCCTGAGTGCTCAGCCTATGACCTCAGCCTTGGCCAGCTGAAGCTGCCCTGGCACCCGGATGCCTGTCAGCCTGGGCTTATATGCCTGACTGGACCAGAAAGAGATCCCTGTGTAGCCAGTCCTGAGGCAAGGGTGGGGGTGTGACAAAGAAGTTTGATGCCAGAGAGGGAGTCCAATCAGCCCCAGGGCTGCAGAGCACACAAGGGGAGGGAGGAGGTTGGTGGGGCTGGCACGGTGCCCTGTCGCCCAGGGCCCCCTGCCAGCTCAGTCCTTCTCTACCTCTCTCCTACTGACAGGAAGAACCTCCACCCCACTCTTCTCTTTCCTTTCTCCATCCCCAGGCTATTCTGCCCTACCCCGGGAGAGTGGGAGGGGCAGGGACTTTGGGGCTAGAGATTGAGGCTGTGGGCTGGGCGGTGGCTCATGCCTGTAGTCTCAGCATTTTGGAAGGCTGAGGCAGGAGGATCACTTGAGGCCAGGAGTTCGAGACCAGCCTGGGCAACATGGTGAAACCCCATCTCTACACAAAATACAAAGAAAAAATTAGTAGATGTAGTAGCATGCACCTGTATTCCCAGTTAATGAAGAGGCTGAGGTGAGAGGATCATTTGAGCCTGGGAGGTCAAAGCTGCAGTGAGCCATAATCATGCTACCACATTCCAGCCTGGGTGACAGAGTGAGACTCTCTCTCAAAAAAATAAAAATAGAAATAGAAAGAATGAGGCTGGGTCACAACCTCAGCTCAGCGGCTGAGAAGCTGGGTGACCTTAGGCAAATTACTATGGCCCTCTGAGCCTGTTTTCTCCCCTGGAAATGAGGATGATTTTAGTCCCCACTTCCCAGGGCTGTATTAAATGGCACCACGCATGTTAACACAGTGTCCAGTGTAGAGTCAACCCTCCAAGTGCCATCTTTGTGTTATGATCCTGTATACGCTGTATTACCCACAAATACAAAAGAAGGTTGGTCTCCCCTGCCAGCTGGCTGGTTCCTCAAGGGAGCACGTGTCCTCTCGATATCTTTGTATCCTCAGCCTTGCTATATACTTCCTGTTGTGGACTGGGTGATGAATATGTTTTATGTATTCATTCAGCATTTAACAGGTATTTATGGGTGACAGCGTTTTAGGGGATAAAAACATATAAGGGAAAACAAACACTCTGCATGTATTTATTTATGTTTTAGAGTCAGGGTCCAGCTCTATTGCCCAGGCTGCAGAGGCACAATCAGAGCTCACTGCAGTCTTGAATTCCTGAGCTCAAGGGATTCTCCTGCCTCAGCCTGCTGAGTGGCTGGCATCACCACACCTGCCTATTTTTTTTTTGTAGAGACAGAGTCTCATTGTGTTGCCCAGGCTGGTCTCGAACTCCTGGGCTCAAGCCATCCTCCTGCTTTGGCTTCTTAAAGTGCTGGGATTATAGGCAGGAGCCACACGCCACACAGGCCAGGCTCTATGCATACAAAGAGAGAGTATGTTTGTGTTGTGTTATGGAGAAAAATGAAGCAGGAGGGGCAGGGATGGGGTCAGAGAGTGAGGGTGTATCGGGGTGGCAAGGGGGTTCAGGGAAGGTCTAACACGATGCCCTTGAGCAGAGACCCAAAGAAAGTGAGGGAGTGAGCCACAGGGCCTGGGATGAAGAGGAGGGCACTGGCATTGGAGGACAGCAAGGAGGCCAGCATGACCAGGACAGTATGGGGACAAGCAAGAGAAAGCCTGAGACAGTGGAGGCCTGATCATGAAGGACCTGTAGGCCCCAGCAAAGACTGACTTCTACTTTGACCCCAGGGAAACCAGTGGAGTGTTTTAAGCAGAGGAACGACCTGCTCTCACTCACATTTTAGAAGAATCACCTTGGCTGCTGTGTATTGAGAAAATTCTGGAAGGAGGCAACAGTGGGGGCTAGGAAAATTGGAGCCCTTTGCAGTAACCCAGGTGGAAGATGGTGATGGTTGGAGCAGCATTGTTGCAGAAGAGACTGGAGGAAGTGGTCAGACTGAAGGCAGTGCTAACAGGATTTGCTGATGGATTAAATATGAAGTGTGTGCCAAGCATGATGGCTCATGCCTGTAATCCCAGCACTTTGGGAGGCCAAGGTGGGAGGATCACTTGAGGTCAGGAGTTCAAGACTAGCCTGGGCAACAAAGTGAGACTCTGTCTCTACAAAAATAAAAAATTAGCTAGGAGTGGCAGTGCATGTCTGTAGTCCCAGCTACTCCGGAGGCTGAGGTAGGAGGATTGCTTAAGCCTGTGAGGTCAAGGCTGCAGTGAGCTATGATTGCACCACTACCCTCCAGCCTGGGAGACAGAGCAAGACCCTGTCTCTTAAATAAGTAAATAAATAAATAGTGCGAGAAAGTGGAGTCAAGAATGACTCCAAGGGTTTTTGTTTTGTTTTGCTTATCTGAGCAACCAGACGAATGAATTTGCTAGTTTTTAAGATAGGATAAATTTAAGGAGGACCAGGTCTGGGAGGGTGGCAGGGAGTGTGATGTTAATTATATGTGTCAACTTGACTGGACCACAGAGCGCCCAGGTATTTGTTTAAATATATTTCTGACTGTGTCTGGGAGGGTGTTTCTGGATGAGATTTACATTTGAATCAGCTGATTGAATAAAGCAGACACCCTCCCCAATGTGGGTGGCCCTCATCCAATCCATTGAAGGCTTGAATAGAACAAAAAAGGCTGAGTAAGAGAAAATCTGCTCTTTCTGCCTGTCTTCGAGCCGGGACATCAGTCTTCTCCTGCCTTTGGACTCTGGACTTATATCATCAGCTCTACTGGTTCTCAGGCCTTTGGACTCGAACTGGAACTACACCATTGGCTCTCCTGGGTCTCCAGCTTGGCGACTGCAGGTCTTGGGACTTGTCAGCCTCCACAATGATGTGAGCCAATTCTTTATAATAGTCTGTCTCTCTCTCTCTGTCTCTCCACAAACACATGCATTTTTTTTTTTTTTAGAAAAATATTGTATGATTTGTTCTGTTTCTCTGGAGAACCCAGACTACTACAGGGAGTCCGAAATTCAGCATTGGTTATGGTCAGTGTGAGATGTGGAGTAGGCTCAAGGGAGTAGAGAGTAGGTAATTGAACTGGATTTGAATCCTCCAAATCTGTCCCTTGACCTACTTGAAGTCGGTTTTCTCCTCTGCACAGTCCCCGGAATGGAATCCTTTCCTGCATCTCCTCTCCCCAGGTAGTCCTGGATTCCAGCTTTGTGTCCTCCTTGGCAAGCTCCCCTGTCCTGAAACCGCAGAGGTGCCACATGACCTCCACAGTCTGAACTGCTATTCCCTGTCCCTCTGTGGTCCTTTGCCAGGAGAAGCCCCCACCACAAGGTCAGGGGAGACCCTGAGCAGAGGGGTCTCCCCCCACCAGGCCAAGCAAGGAAAGAGCTCAGCTGGAAGGGGCTGGATTCATTCTCGCCTCTCTCCAGCCACTCCTGCAGCTACTGGCTTCCTCGCAAGCCTCTCCACCAGCGCCCTCACAGGGCTTGGACACTTCACAGCTGCTGGGAGAAAGAATGGAATGGACCCAAGGACATCCAGACAGGCCCAGGCCCTACCCGCTGGCGACTCGGGCAAGTCACTTTCTCTCTCCGAGTCTCGTTGTCCCATTCATCATAAAGGAACAGGCATTACTGCTATAGGGTTGCTGAGGATAAGATGCACCTTGTACAGCATAGTAATGAACGGCGGCAGAAAACAGGTCTTTTAGGCTCCTCTTCCCACCTAGCCAGCCTCTTTCCTTTCTGGGAGATGAGATTAGTTTACCCCCAAGCCCCGCCTGTCCTTTGGAAGCCAAATTTTACTACGGATGCAGGCAACCAGGGAATGGTTGCCAAGGGCGGGACTTTGAAAGGAAGGGCTGCTTGTTGCCTAGGAAACTGCCCCACTCCGGGTTCCCTGGGGTCCCAACGGTCGATGGGTCTTGGCGCCATCTGCCGGACACAGTACCACACTGCTTCTGAAGCTCCTAGACCCGGAGTCCCACAGACTGTTAGCAGGGAACACTCCTCTTCCCCTGCCCATTCTCCCCCACGACATCTCCACATAAAAGCTCTTTGCTCCTTTTGCCGCCAGGCTTTCCCAGAGATTAGAGGCATGGGAAGGAGTTGAAGTACTGTGGAGGGTGGGAGCAATGTCTTTCTCTACACAGAAAGAAAGAGGACAGGGGAGCAGGACTCCTGGTAGCCTGAGGTCCAAGAAAGTCTCTCCCTTAATTGCTTTCCTGAGGCTTGCAATCCACTTGGAAACTTTGTTTCCCACTATCTGCCTTTCCACAGGGAGGGAGGCATGGAAATGAAGAGGTTAAAGTTGAGGTAGGAGAGTGACATGTCGGTCACCGCAAGGTCCTGGTGCAACATCCCCTCCTGGGGAACCGCTCAACTCCCACTGCTCCTAGACCGGAGTCCCCTTTTCTTCTCTGGGAGAACCTTCCTACCCACCTGACAGTTGCCAGGTGAACCCCTTGGAGCCTCAGATCGTCCTGCCCACTGGCAGAAGAGGGAGAAGCAGAAAGGTGCCTGCTATGAGACCAGGATTCCTGAGTTCAATACCCGCCCAAGGCAGACCCTGGGCTTGGCCACCCTGAGATCAGCCTGCCCTGAAAGGTGAAGGGGGAAGTGAAATATGAGGTTGGGTTGCCTGGGGGTGGGGGTGTGCCTCTTTCCCTTTTAGGATCACAAGTCGAGAAACTGAGGCACAGAGTGAGCAAAAGGCTGCTCTTTACCTGTTCCAGGCTAATACCACATCTTGCTATCCAGATGTCCCCTCTCCAATTCTAGCTGGGCTGGGGTGGGGATGGGGGGCAAAGTTGACTTGGAAGCTGACACCCTGGCCCTCAGCCCAGAAGCTGATGTTGTCAATGGGCTTAAGAGCAGGTGGAGCAGGAGGCTGGGGACCAGGTCTCCTGGGTCCCTGACCCCACCTGTTTTCCCTCCTGAGCTGAGCCAGAAGGGTAAGCAAGGAGGAGGCTGGCGATGATGATGCCTGCACCCTACAAGTGAGAAGCCATGCCCTGAGGACAATAGGTGTGAGAGGTGGGGCTGGGTGCTCTGGCCTAGAAGAGGCTGCATGTGGCTGGAGGCTCCGACCCAGCCGCTGCCCTCTGTCCAGGTTCCCTGCCTCCAAACTCTCCTCAGCAGGAAGCAGGAGGGCTTCAGGGGTAAGGTGAGGTGGGCAGGGTTGGCCCCCCAACCTCCTGATTAGCTGAGTCTGAGTGTCAGGCTATAGTGGGGTCAGAGAGGCTGAGGTTGGAATGTGACCCTTACAAGCCAGAAGGGATCCTGAAAGAATAAAAAGCTCCAAGGAAGGGGAGAGGGAGGAGCTACCTCCCCCAACCCACCACATCCCAATGGCTGGGTCCTTCCTCTCCAGCCCTGACTCCAGATGTGAGGAGAGAGGTGGAAGGAGAGACTGAGGGGAGCTGAGTGCCTCACAGCTGAGGCACTGCCCCTGCCTCCCCTCCGCACTGACTGCCACTTCCTGACTGGCACTGGAGCCACAGAAGCTGAAAGGAACCTCAGAGGGCTAGTCCAGTCCCCCTGAATGATTGGGTCATGCCATCTGAGGGCCCTGTTCTCAGTCCTTGGAGCCTGGGAGACAGTGAGGCCAGAGGTGAGGGCCACCCACTCCTCCTCCTCTTGGTCCCCCAGGGGGCACCAGAGATGGCCCCACTGCTACCCCGTGAGGGTAACTTGACTGTCCTGCTCCACACGCCTGCACTGAAGCCCAGGCCTCCCAGTCCCCTGGCTCTACCTGCTGCTCCTGTTCCTGCCCTGGCTGGGGGCGAGGCCAGCTGCCTAGGCTAAGTCCCTGCAGCTCCACCTGGCCTGCAGCTTTGACGCGCTGGCTGGGAGAGTGCACTGAGCCATTTCTTTTGCAGTGGCCTGGTGCGGGCTGCCTGAATGCTAATGTTGCTGCAAGGACCCTGGGGCACTGGCTGGTTGCACGCTGGCAGTGCACCCTCTCTCTGGGTGGCTACACCTTTGCGCAGATGCTGCTGCCCATGAGCTGGAACCTGGGTCACCACAGCAGCATGGTTCAGCGCCTGTGGGGCCACATCTTCGACGATCTGGTGGTGAGCAGCCTGGATCACATGGTGCTGGGTGTGTGCCAGGGAGGGCTGAGGGGGTACCTGTGCTGCACAGACCTGGCTGGACCTCAGGGGGGCAGGTAGTACTGCTGAGCAATGCATCTCTGATCTGCATTTCTCCCAAATGTGGCTCTGGGCTGCCTCTGAATATCCACCTGCTGTGGCCTTCCTACCCAGAGTGTCTCTTCCTTTGTCCCACTTAAGCCTCCTGCACTGTGGCTGAATTTGCCTCTCACAGTAAGTGTGTTTCCTGAGTCCAGACTTACATGCATTTATCACCCAGGCAAGGGGAGGGCCCATAGGACACAATAAGACTCATTTACTCATGCCTGTAATCCCAGCACTTTGGGAGGCCGAGGCGGGCGGATCACCTGAAGTCCGGAATTCAAGACCAGCCTAGCCAACATGGTGAAACCCTATCTCCACTAAAAATACAAAAATTAGCTGGGCGTGGTGGTGGGCACCTGTAGTCTCAGCTACTCCGGAGGCTGAGGCAGGAGAATCGCTTGAACCCGGGAGGTGAAGGTTGCAATGAACCTAGATTGTGCCACTGCCCTCCAGCCTGGGTGACAGAGAGAGATTCTATCTCAAAAAAAAAAAAAAAAAAAAAAAATAGACTCATTTACTGAGCACCTGTAACCTTCCTCGTTCGTTCTCACATAATCCTTGCAATGAAGCCTGGAGGTGGGTGCTATGTCATCTGCTTTTCTTAGGACGCGTACTGTGGCAAGTCTCAGACCATATAACTAGCTGCATGGAATTCCTCTAAAACAGTAATTCTCAAACTTTAGAACGTATCAGAATTGAGCGGCTGAGTAGCAACCCAGAGGCTCAGACCCCATCCTACTATGGCAAGCCTAGGACTTGTTATTAGCTCTCCAGGTGATTCTGACATGCACCAAACTTGCAGAGCCACTGTGCTAAAACCTCCTCTAGAAGGGCCATACTAATGCTACCATACCTTTAGGTGGAGATCACTGACTTACAAGGTAATTCATCCATTGGTCAGCTCTATTAACCAACTAGGTTTAGTTCAAAACGGAACTTCTCCCTTTGAACCACTCACGCTCGATTCAGAGTGACTTGGCATTTATCTGAAAACCCTTAGATCTTTCCCATCTCAATAGCTGGTCAAGGTGCTTCCTGCATGACTTTTGTAAACCAATGCACAAGACAAACCATGAAACAAGACAAACCATGAAACCATGTTTTGATCCATCCCCTCTCATCTTCAACCATCCCCTGGGACCTGGGCATTGTCCTCCCTCCCCGCTGGGTCACCTCTGACTCAGGTGCTCATCAAGGCCAGACTCCAGGGCACAAGGCCTCCCAGGACTGTCAATGACCCATTCACTTCGCAAGAACTCCTGGAGCAGATGTTGAACCAGCTCTGAGCCCACCTGATAGTCCTGCTGTCCAGCTCTTTCCTTTTTGTCCCTAGAAGCACAAAGCTAAAAAATGATGCAGTGAAAGGCTGGCCCCTGAGCAAGTAGCTCTTTGGCAGAAGGTGCCTGGGAGAAGGCAGGTATTAGCATGGCATGGCAGCAGGGAGCTGAGGGGCCCCTCCCTTAGCCATAGGAGTGTATCCAGATCCTCTCCTTGGTCTGCTCATTCCCACCACCTGAGCATCCCCTGGCCATCTTCCGTGCCTCTGCCCACTTGAGTGGTATCTGTACCTTCGATGGACAGCTTTGTGCCCACTGCCCAACAACAGAGGCACAGGAAGGCAATGTGAATGTTCCAAAACCCCTCAACTCTAGGGGTATTCAGCAGCCCACGTGACAGTACTGTCTCCACCAGCCGGGGTTGAGGCTGGGAGGCGGGTCCTGAGCCACATACGAACAGTGGGAGCTGACCCACTCTGCTTTGTACCTACAGGTGTGTTTCGGCAGATGAGACCACAGGCGCTGGCCATGCTGTACTTCCACCTGTGCCCTGGCTGCACCATGTGGCATGATGAGGCTGCGGAGGGCGTTTTCCGGCAGCTGGGTGTGAGGCCCCGATGCTGGAATTCTACAGCCTTGATGACCCCTCAACAATGCTGCCTGGCTGCAGGAGTTGCTGAGCGGCTTGCAGTAGGTGAAGCCTGGGAGACCTCCTGACATGGGGCCCACCTGCACCAGCACACCCCCACCCCATCCCCAGTACCGCAACACCCTCAAACCTTCCTGGGGAGGCAGGGCCTGGTGCCATACCCCCCAGCCCAACTCTGATGGGGCTCCAGCCACCCAATGGACAGGGCATACAGACAGGATGGTGGAGGCGTTGAGACCTGCTTGATTTATTCCAAGTATTTAATACACAATGACGCAACTGTGATCCCAAGTGTGCAAAGTTAAAGCCTTCGACTGCAGCTGAGGAGAGGGGAGGAATGGTTCACCTGGGGACGGTGGTGAGTCAGGAATGACAGGCAGGCGGCCATGACCAGGGCAGTCTCCTACCCATGGCCAGGGACAGGGGAGCGGCCTGAGGAGCAGGACCCAAGGGTAGCCCAGGGCCGGGGAAGGGGGCAGAGACCTCCCCTTGGCCTAGATCAGGAGCTCAGAAGTGCCACATGGCTGAGGGGCAGCGGCCCGGGAAGGGCCAGAGGCAGGGCCAGGAGAGCACCATTTCCTGGGGGGCTAGGGGCAGGGAGGTGCCCTACAGGAGAAGCCAGGAGGGGCCGCCTGCCCCTGGGGTGGGGGCCAGGCTGGAGCAGGCTGCAGCAAGAAAGACCTGAGGCAGGCGCAGGGCCTGAGAGCCTGGCTGGCTGGGCTCGGTGGGGGCTCCCAGGACAGCCTGGCCCAGGGAGCAGTCCTGACTCTGCAGGGGATGCCGAGTGAGGGGCAGCAGTCCCCTCAGGACCTCCCCTCCTCTCTCCCTGGAAAGGAGCTGGAGAACCCGTAGTGCAAATCTGTGGACCATCAGTTATGGAGGGAGGCTGTGCCCGAAAGTGGACACTGGGGTGCATCCCCTCCACCACCTCGGCCTCCACCACTGTCCTCAGTACAGCCGCTTTTCGTAACTGTGGGGACAAGGCAAGAGGGGGAACAAGAGTGGGTGTGTGGACCCTGCTCCTTCCCAAAACCCTTTCCCCAGGGCCCCCAGATGTAGGAGAGAACAGAGAGCTGAGAAGCCCTGGGATCTCAGCCGTAGGGGGCAGGAGGAGGGCCTGGAGCAGGCCCTAGGCCTCTGTCCTCCCCCAGGCCAGCGTTCCCTGAAGAACCATGCTGGGTGCAAAGATGGCCATGCTCCTTTGGGCCATCGCCACATCTGAGTGGATGTCCTCAGTGCCCAGGGTGGAGGGACAGCTCAGGCAGGCATGGCCCATCCTCATGGAGCAAACTCCAACCTGGAGCCGAACCTCTGCTGCCCATGTCCGCACCCAGCCCCAGCCCTGCAGGCACAGTGGCCTAGGCTGCTTGTGATCACTGGGTCCAGTCTAAAATGGGGCAGCCTTAGGCCTGAGGTCACGGGCATCTCTCTGCAGCCAGAAAGGGATATGTGTTTCAGCTGGATGAGGGGACACTGCTGGTTTCCTCCATCATGGTGTTGGAGTTAGGGGGCCGGGGGGCCCAAACCCAAGGTCCACATCTCATGGTTACACCCCAGCACCCTCCCACCCCCACCCAATACCCACCCCCACCTCCAGCCCAGGTCCCACCCAGACTGCCCCTGCTCTACTCTACGCTTGGCCCGGGCAGCGCAGTTACTTACACGGCAGAAAGGTATAGCTACGGAAGGGTGGGGCGGAAAGAGACACAGGTTAGACGCCCGCTGATGCCTGGGGACAGGGCTCCTGACCAGGATGGGGCACATGCCTGCAACTACTGCTGCCAACGAGCACTGCTCCCGCCCACGGTTGCCCCAGCGCTGGCCCTGGCGTCCGTCTCTCTGCCCTTGTCCCCGCCAGAGGGGTCACACCCGCATCTTCTGCCTGGCTGCCTGGTGCCACCACAGCCCCTGCCACCAGCCACCAAGCTTCCTGAGCAAGCAAGGGCTGGGAGTCCAGGTGCAGTGACTGGCCACACCTCCTGTGCCCTGCTCGGGAGAGGCCCGAGGGGAGGGGAGGGGAGGATCTGCTTGCATGGGGACTAAAGGACAAGGAACAGGGGGCTGGGCCCCGGAAGAGAGGGTGAGGGGCCATCCTGCAGCAGCATCTGTCCCTGCTGCAGGTGGTCCATGGGGTCCCTGGAACCTCAGCTTGGCCTCAGAACCCTGGCCCCACCTGCCCAACCCACTGCCTCTAAGTGACAGCAAGGAGGCCACCACACTTACGAGTGCAGGCCATGGACACCACCCTCAATCTGGGCCGACATGGTCCGCTTCTCAAACTTGAGCTCTCCTGAGTACATCATGGACCTAGGAGGAAGGTAGGTGGAGCAGATCAGGGCCACCAAGGGTGGAGAAGAGCGAGAGAAAGGAAGCAGGAGCCACCCCCAGTCTCAGCACTCACCGAAGGACAGACAGGCTGCGGGCCCCGATATCCTGGCAGCCGTGTTGGATGCCTGCTATGAGGTAGGGCACGAACTTCTGAATGGATCCTTTGTCCTGGATGGAGCCCGAGACACCCTGTGCGATCTTCACTTTATCCCCCTCGCTGCGTGGAGGGTGGAAGACTGAGCCCAGCAGCTTGAAGCTCAGAGGACCCCACCCCACCTCTTAAGGGCAAAAACGGGATACCGCCCAGAAAGGTCCCCCAGGCCACCCCTCGCTGGGCTCTGAGTCAGATGGCCCAGGGACAGATCCTGGGTCTGCTACTTAAGCCCTGTGCCTCAGTTTTCAGAACCACCATATGGGGACTGGCTGCCATCTGGGGAAGTCGGTAGCATGAGCGGGCCCTGAAGGGTTGTGGGCTGATCTGCCCAGGTGGGGCCCAGGGTCAGGGAACCTGAAGTATCGTTTCTGGCTGCTGCTGCTCTTCTCCATGGCATCCAGTGAGCCCATGCCCCGGTACTTCTTGAGCCGCACCCCGTCTGAGAAGAAGTACTCGCCAGGGGCCTCCGTAGTGGCGGCCAGCAGGGAGCCCATCATCACTACAGTGGGCAAGGGATTAGTGCCTCCAGCCCACTAGTGCCACCCCCCCAGCTTCCAGCCCTCGCCTGCCCAATCCCCAGCACATTCTCCCCTCACCTGTGGAAGCTCCAAGGGCCAGGGCCTTGACCACGTGTCCCACGGTCTGGATGCCGCCATCGGCTATGATGGGCACACCAAAGCGCCGGGCATACTCAGCCACCTTGTACACAGCAGTGCCCTGGGGCCGACCACAGGCCATCACTGGGGGAGGGTGGGGTGCACAAGGCAGAGAAGAGTCAACAGCAACTCCGGGGCCTGGCATGGGGCCAGCCCAGCTCTTCCTCCTGTGCACTACCTCTACTCAGGAAAAGGGACAGGGCTGGATGGTGTGTCTGAGGCATAACATAGGTGCTGGCAAATACCACCAGGATGAGTGTCACTCTAGGGATCTGGGCCACCCCACCCCTAAGAGCATGACAGGGGATTCTGATGGGGGAACCAGAAGCGGCCTTCAGAGCCCAATGCCCCCAGACAGGTGGCCCCAGCCTCACCTGCTCTCAAGGCACAAGTTCCCCTTCAAGGCTTTTGTTTGCAAAAACCGTTACCAGGGTTAGGTACTATGGTCCCCTTTGGGATACTGGTTTGCATTTCTTCAAGTCTAAGTGTCCAAGGTCCTTCAGTGTTAGGTTTTAGGTGGGGACTACAAGGAACCACACCTGTCTAGGGACGGATGCAAAGCTGGATAAACCAGAGATGGCGCCTCTCATTTGTTTTGTCCCTACTCTACCTCAAAGCTTTGAACAGTGCCTGAGACAAGTAGGTGCCTAATGAATATTTGTTAAGTGGGTGAGAGAGGGCCCTCATTTCACCATGGTGGCCACCTAAGGCGAAGGGCACAAACCTAAATAGCAGAGGCTCTGAGGACCAAAAGGGGGAGCTGTTTGGGGTAGGAAAGGCCAAATGCATCACTCAGTGTTTTGGAGAAATTGCCCTCACAGGAGGGGCCGGGTACATCTCTTCAGGCCAAGTGAGGACCCAAGTCTTCCAGGCAGCCACCCCACAAGTCAGATACCAGCCTCCAGGGAGCACCTCCTCAATAACCACATGGGGGACACATGTCAGGCTCCCCCCTTCCCACTTCATGTTCAGGAACCCACCCTGCAAAAGGGCTTTGTAACTGGGTGGAACTCCCCACGCCCAACCACATGGTGAAGCAGGTGTATAATATATCCTTATATATTCAGGGACATGTCGTCTCTGTGTCTTAAATATCTGCCTTGTCACAAATCAAATCCAAACCCTGAGGTTCCAACAAGCCCCATGGACAGTCACACCAGCCCCAGGCCCCAAGCCCCAGGCAGAGCTCCCTTGACCGCACTCTGAGAAGCAGGCTGCAGCTCCTGCACCCTGCTTACACCTGCCTTCCCCTAAGTCAGTGGGCCCGATGGGGTGGGGCCCATGCCTGGGTCACCCCGGAGCCTACCATGGCAGAACAGGGCCTGGCAGAGAGAGTACTTGATATACATCTGGGGAACAAAGGCGAGGCCCCCGGGCCAGTGGGCACTCGCTCACCTCCTGACACCCACCTTCCTGGGTGATGCAGATGGAGCCGCAGCCCATGCCCACGCGCAGCCCGTCCACACCAGCATCAATCAGGTTCTTGGCCTGGGCTGCTGTCACCACTGGGGGTGGGGATGGGGCAGAGGAACAGTGTGAGGATGGGATGCCCCTGCCTGCCCAACAGCCTCTTGGGACCCCAGTCTAGCACCCCCCAACCCCCCTACAGTGACCAAAGCCCATCATGCTCCCTGCCACCCATGCCAGGAGCCATACCATCACCTAGGGATGCTGAAGGACAGAAAAGGGTTACTCATTGGAGGGGCAGGAGCAGGCGGGTGGGAGGCGACCCCGCACTCACCGTTCCCCCCAATCACCTGGAGGTGGGGGTACTTCTGTTTGATGTAATGCACCATGGCGATCTGATACACCGAATTCCCTTGGGACGAGTCCTGTGAGAAAGGACGGAAGAGCTTGGGCTTAGACAGCTGAGGATTCTCAAGGCAGGAGGGAGAGCCTGAGTGGATGAACCCCTCAAATCCTATGAAAACTGTTATGAGAATGCTCTTTCCTTCTGGTTGTTTTTTTTTTTTTTTTCTGGAAATTCACTTGACAACTTTCAGTCAATTCTCAAAGGGGACTGCTTCCCTGAAAGGTTAACCACAACTAATGCAGTCTTAGAGTACATAAGGCCTTTCCTATCCGTTGTACAGACTGGTCCTTAAAGCAAGGAGACACTGCCTGGAGCCGTATCCTGTTCCCACCAACTCACTAACCAAATGAAATGACTTAACTTCTTTAAGCCTGTTTCTTCATCTGAAAATGGAATGGCGATTGTTCCTCAATGGACTGATATACATTAAGGTCTTGACGCAGTGCCTGGCAAACAGGCGGTTCTCAGTAAACGTTAGCTAAATTATCAGGGTCAACTTATGAGCCAAGAAGGCCCTCAGAGGCCTTTGCAGTCTGTTGTGAGCTGTTGAGAGGGTGCCAGTGACCTTCCTAATTTCTCTTCCTCCTAGTCACAGAATACAGATAAATCTAGATGTATGGTCCAGATCACTCACAAGGGATCAATAAGCCTTTATCCTTATTCTACCTCCCTTTATCGGGGGGGTGGGGGAGAGTCTTGATTTGCAATTGTTGCTTGCAACAATTTGTCAATTTTTTTTTTTAAGGATTCAGTGGGTACATGTGCTTGTTGCTTAAATGGAATACTGCATACTGGTGAGAACTGGGCTTCAAGTGTACCTAATACCCACATATCGAAAACTGTGTCTGATAGGCAATTTTTCATCCTTCGTTCCCCTCCCACCCTCTCCCATTTTGGAGTCCCCAGCGTCTATTATTTCCATCTTTATGAACATGTGTACTCTCTGTTTAGCTCCTACTTATAAGTGAGGGCATGCAGTATTTGGTTTTCTGCTTTGGAGTTAGTTCACTAAGGATAATAGCTTCTAGCTCTGTCCATGTTGCTACAAAGGACAGGATTTCATTCTTTCTTATGGCTGTGCCACTGGAGAATTTTAACTTGTTTGTTTTCTTTCTTTGTATCTCAGATGACACAAACCATTGTTTGTTTTTTGAGAAAGGGTCTCGTTCTGTCCCCAGGGCTGGAGTGCAGTGGCACGATCCTAGCTCACTGTGACTTTGAACCTCTGAGCCCAGGCAATCCTGCTGTCACCCTCCTAATTCTGACACCAGGGAGCACTCAGAAAGAGAGAGGAAGAGTAGCAAGGGAGGGGTACAGGCTTAATCAGAGGTGAACCTGGGTCCTCATAAACCTCCACTCTGCTGAACCACTCATCCATCTCCCCCACCACTCAGGCGGGGGCCTTACCAAGACTATGACGTCGACGCCCGCCTGGGTGAGCAGGTCCAGACGGTATTTGTCATCCTCACGGGTGCCCACAGCTGCCCCAC
This sequence comes from Gorilla gorilla gorilla, assembly GCF_029281585.2. Classification (NCBI taxonomy): domain Eukaryota; kingdom Metazoa; phylum Chordata; class Mammalia; order Primates; family Hominidae; genus Gorilla; species Gorilla gorilla. The sequence goes on from NC_073230.2 coordinate 137,473,906, forward strand.
AGAGCAGCTGCTTCTGGGAATCCTTGGAGGCCAGAGGGTAGTCTCGGTTCTTCTTCAGGTCGGTGCGGGCGATGATGGCCACCAGCTCATCGCGATCATTGACGATAGGCAGCTTCCCTGACAAGGAATGCAGGGGTGAAATGAAGCAGGCTTGGTGGGGAGAAGTTTGGGAGATGTTTAGGAGGGTGAAGATGAAAGTGGACCACTCCAGAAATTCCACTGAAGTACCCCAGTCAGCCACTAGGTGACAGCACCCCCCCCCCCCGCCCAGGAAGTGTTCCTAGGGACCTAGCCCTCTTCCCAAGGAACAGGGAGCAAAGAAACCTTTCAGCCCAGCAGGTTCCTGGGGGTCTGTGGATGGGCATCCCCGTGGCCTGGGACGGGCAGCCCCTGAGCACTGGCAGCCTTTCACCTGCTGGGCCACAGTGGCCGAAATCTCCTAGCCAGGAGTGATGCTGTCCTGCAGGGAGAAGCATGTGCCCTGTCCAATACAAACACCAAAGAACCCTCCAGTATGGACCAGGGAAGCATTTCCCAGTATAGCCAACAGGGACCTGGTGAATATTTAATTTTTCCTTTTTTTTTCTAACAAGCGAAAGTTGGCCGGGTGTGGTGGCTCACAGCTTCCTCACTTTGGAAGGCCGAGGCAGGTAGATCACTTGAGGCCAGGAGTTCAAGAACAGCCCGGCCAATATGGTGAAACCCCATCTCTACTAAAAATACAAAAAAATTACCTGGGTGTGTTGGTGTGTGCCTGTTGTCCCAACTACTCGGGAGGCCGAGGTAGGAGACTTGCTTGAACCCAGGAGGCAGAGATTGCAGTGAGCCAAGATCACACCACTGCACTCCAGCCTGGATGAGAGAGCAAGACTCTGTCTCAAAAATAAATAAATAGAAGCCACAGTTGTGGCAGGGCATGGTGGTTCACGCCTGTAATCCCAGCATTTTGGGAGGCCCAGGAGGGCAGATCACTTGAGGCCAGGAGTTCAAGACCAGCCTGGCCAACATGGTGAAACCCCATCTCTACTAAAAATACAAAAAAAAAAAAAAATTAGCTGGTATAGTAGCACATGCCTGTAATCCTAGCTACTCAGAAGGCTGAGGCATGAGAATTGCTTGAACCCAGGAGGCAAGGGTTGCAGTGAGCTGACATTGCGCCACTGCACTCCAGCCTGGGTGAGAAAGTGAGACTCTGTCTCAAAAAAAAAAAAAAGCTAAAGTTGTTTCTAGCTGGTAAATATTATAGAAACAGCTCTAGTGTCAAATAAATTTAACTGCAGGACTTCTGAGAGCCTTTAATAAGTGAATGTGCAATTCTTTATGCAAGATAGGGGATAGAGAAAGGAGTTATTGCTCAGGATTTTTTTCTGATGAGCATCTCATACGACTAGTTTTGGGAAACATACTATGAAGATGCTGCATTAGGGGCAAGCTTCCCTAAGCTAAGAGAAGGATGGCAGGAGTTGTGCTCTGGCCTGCCTGAGGTTATTCGAACCTTCCCCAGGGCTCAGTCTGGTTGCTGGGATAACCTGTGAGGCTGTGAAGGAACAACGGGACTGTGGACAGGGAGTCAGGCTGGGGGTTGAGTTTTCAACTAGCTCCCTGGTACCTTTCTTGCTACGCTGCAGGATCTCATTTGCCTCTTTCAACGTCACACCTGCTGGAGCCACCACCAGTTCAATCCTTGGCGTCATCACCTGTGGGGCCAGGAACATTTGCCTGCAGGTTGGCAGGTGAAGAGAGAAGGAGCCAGGCCTCCCTCTGGTCCCTGGTCACAGGCACCAGTCTGAGGCCCCAGCGTGAGGGTCCTCTCTACACCCAGCCCTGCTTCCCCTGCCCTGCAGGTACCTCACTGAGGAGGGTGGTGTGGTCCTTCTCAGCAAGAAAGTCGATGTCTCGGGAGGTGACGATGCCCACCAGCTTGCTGCCCATGGTGCCCGTCTCAGTGATGGGGATGCCAGAGAAGCCATGCCGCATCTTGGCCTCCAGCACATCGCCCACAGTGTGTGAGGGGCTCAGCACCACGGGGTCCGTGATGAAGCCCTGTTCAAACTTCTGCGGGCAGAGATGGGGGAGGAAAAGGCTGGAAGAAAGCCAGGGATGATGTCCAGGCTGGCCACAGGGAACAGAGGATGCAGCTGTGCTGCAGAGAAGCCAGGACCCTCAGTGGGATGAGGAGCCAGTGGGAAAATGAGGGCTCGGCCCCAAGGCTCCACTGAGAGGAAGGACACGCAGGAAGTGTAGCAGTGCAGGGCTGGCAGGGGAGGCTGGGAGGGCCTCTGAGGTGGGGACTGCCAGGTGGCATCTTGCTGGGGACAGGCCTGGTACTTGCCTTGACCTTCCGCACCTCGTTGGCCTGGAACTCTGGGGTGCAGTTGTGGTGAATGAAACCAATACCTCCCATCAGCTGATGTAGAAGGGAAGTGTGGTCAGAGCCGGGGCCCATCCCTCCTCAGCCCTGCCCCTCAGCACAGCCCACCATGGTCAGTTCCTGTGTGCCCTGGAGTCCCCATGCAGGTGCGTAACTCACAGCCATGGCAATGGCCATGTCAGCCTCTGTCACAGTGTCCATGGGGGAGGAGATCAGCGGCGTCTTCAGCGTGATCTTCCGGGTCAGGGCTGAGGTCAGGTCCTGAGGATGGAGGCACAGCCCACGTAAAGAGTTTATCACCCACTGGACACTCACTCACTGAGCTCCTACATGCACCGGCACCAGGGCAGGCCCTGGGGACACGGCAGTGAACAAGGTGGATGAGTTCCCAGCTCATCTAATGGAGCTTATGTTCTACTTGGAAAGAAAGATGACAGACACAGGACACATGCTCGAGATGACTTCAGTCAGGATGAAGGCTGCAGAGAAAAACAAAAAGGCCAAGCGACCACTGGCAACAAGGTGACTGGGGAAAGCCTCTTTCCTGGGAGGTGACCAGTGGGAGCCGATTAAGTAGAAGTCAGAGGGGCTGTCACTCTCGGCTGAGGGATTGAGTGCAAACCCGCCTCAGGGTCCAGTTCTTTCGGAGGCACACTTAAGAAAGAAAAAGAAGGCCAGGGGAGTGGAGGGAAGGGAGAGGCAGGAGGAAGGCAGGGGCAGCATGTATGGCCGTGAAGACCACGGACAGAAGCTCAGATTTGATTCGGAGAGAAGCCACTGGAGGGTCTTGACAGAGAAATGATCTGATTTATGTTTCAAAAACGTCACTCAGGCTCCAAGATGGAGAATGGATTCTGGGTGACAAGGGCTGAGGTGGGGGTAGGCATGGAAAAGAGTCTTTTAGGCATCCAGGAAAGCAAGCAACGAATGGTCTGGAGCTCAGGAGAGTGGTCAGGATTCCAAGTATCCATTTAAAAGCCACCTGCCCATGGAGGAAAGGCCAGAGCACATACCCCTCTGAGGGTCAGGCCAACAGTAGTGGATCCCAGTCCCCAAGACATTTGTGCAGACTTTGATATGTAATTTTTTTAGATTCAAAGTCCCTGAAACCCATCACTAACCCTGGTTCAGACCTCTGGCCCCATGATCTAGAAAACACCATCTTCTCCTCTTTTGTCATGCCACAGAAGGGCCACAGCCTTCCTGACAGAAGCCACAGGACAAGGAGATCCTTGCCGGCCAGGCAGGGTTTTGTTTTTTTTTTCTCTCTCTGATGGAGTCTCATTCTGTCACCCAGGCTAGAGTACAGTGGTGCAATCCCGACTCGCTGCAACCTCCGCCTCCCAGATTCAAGTGATTCTCCTGCCTCAGCCTCCCGAGTAGCTGGGATTACAGATGCCCGCCACAATGCCCAGCTAATTTTTGCATTTTTAGTAGAGATGGGGTTTCACCATGTTGGCCAGGCTGGTCTCAAACTCCTGACCTCAGGTGATCCTCCTGCCTCAGCCTCCCAAAATGCTGGGATTACAGGCATGAGCCACCACGCCCAGCTGGTAGGGGTCTTTTCAATCCCTCCCTTCCTAGCAGCCAGCCCAGGGTCTGACACAAAGCCACACTGGCCAGTAAACTTTGTTAAACTGAACAGCTGCACCAAGCAGGCTTCCTGGTTGTTGTCATAAGGGAAACAACCAGAATCATTCAAATTTCCCCCTGAAAATCTGTCTGGGTCAGCTCTGGCTAAACACCGGCTGGATGTGAACTTCCCTCACATGTAAGTGATCCAGGCACACTCAGGCCCTCTGGCCTTTCATGAGAATCAGACCAGAATAAATAGCAATAATAATAGCAACAGAAAAGAAATGTTTTTTTTTTAATGTATATGAATTCATCATTGAATCATGGCACTTTTTCTTGAAATGACTTACACCATCATCACTACCCACCTTGGCTTCTCTGAGTTTATCATATGTTAATTGTTCATTGATTCGGCTCATTGATGAGCCCCTCTGGGAAAGCAAGGCACTGCATTTCCTTGTATTTATCCAAAATGTAACTCTTTTAAACCCTCTTGCCAGTTCTTGTACATTGTGGATCAGTGAACAAGTCTGTCTACCGGTTTCAAATCTCCATAATTTTACTGGCTTCTATCATGTCCTTGTTCAGCATTCCAGACAAAATCCAATCCTTATGGTCTCTACAATAAGGCAGCCACTCCCAAGCCCACCGTTCCCACTCCCAAGCCCACCCCTTCCCAGGCCTCTTCTGAACCTGCCCACAGGCTCTGTCACTGACAGAGAGCCACCCAGCCCTGGGCCAGGCCTCACTCAGGACACTCCTGTGTTCCCATAGCTGCCTCTGCCCCATCAGGTAAAACCCTTTGATCTCTGCCTGTTTCTCTGGCAACAATAAAGGCTATATCCACCCATACCAGCTGGGTGGAATCACCCCTGTAATCACAGCGTCTTCGGAGGCTGAGGCGGGCAGATCACTTGAGCTCAGGAGTTTGAGACCAGCCTGGCCAACATGGTGAAACCCCGTCTCCACTAAAAATACAAAAATTATCAGGGGGTTTTGGCATGTGCCTGTAATCCCAGTTACTCAGGAGGCTGAGGCAGGAGAATCACTTGAATCTGGGAGGTGGAGGCTGCGGTGAGCTGAGATCACACCACTGCACTCCAGCCTGGGTGACAGAGCAAGACTCTGTCTCCAAAAAAAAAAAGGACTATATCCTATCCACCCATTCCCAAGAAAAGTCTCTCCATCTCTCCATGCCCTGCCCCTGAGCAAGAAGTCAGCCTCTTCCACCACATACACAGCCCCCTCCCCTTGTCAAAGGAAGAGGTACTCACCACCTCATCAGCTATGAAGTCTATGAATCCTGGGAGAATCAGGAAGTCGCTGTGAAGACAGAGAAGTGAGTGTTATTAGTGGGGAGGGGTGCCCCAAAGGGGCAGAGCCTGCCATGCCAGAGGAGGCAGCAGGGGGGTACAGAAAAGCCTAGAGGAGCAGAGGCTACAGCCCCCCATCCCTACTGCCCCATCAGGGCAGTTCCCACCTCGTGTACCCCACTAGAGTCTGGCAAACTCCAGCCCGGAGAGCTAGAGCCAAAGACAGCGAAAGGTCTGCTGGGGTACCATCAAGGTAATAGGCCCAAAATATCCATTGCCTTTAAGTCTCAGAGTTTGTCAAGCGACACAGAAGTTCCCATATCGCCACACACAGCAGACACAGTGCCTGCCTTTGAAAACTTCCAAATCTTGATGGGGAGAGAAAATAAGTAAACACTCGGAACAAACCTGAGAACAATTTTGTGGCGCTCAACACAGCATGAACATGACCCAGCACAGGACAGGCCGCACGCCCCGGTGCCTGGGCTGCTAAGTCACACAGGGCTGGGAACAGCATGGAGGGACCCCAGGGGGCTGAGTGCAGGGCATGTTCTGACAGAGCAGAACAGAAATGGCCAGGACGGGAAAGGGGAGGAAAGAGGCCTTAGAGGTGGGACCAGGACACTGGGGCCCCAGCCAAAGCATGGCAGCTACCAACACTAGGGTGGGCCACAGTCACAGCAAACCCCGGAAGGGAAGTGCAGGCCTGCATGGGTACATCTAGGTGCAGGGTCACAGCTCAGGGGCCCCAACCTGCTAAAATCACAGCAGGCCTTGAGAGACACACCCAAAAGCAAATACCCCACACTTCAGGAACACTATGAACTGAGCTAAGCAAAGCAGCAGGCATCCCTAGCGCAGGAAGGAAAAGCCACAGGGTGGAGGGGGGTGGGTCATTAATCTGCCCTAAGGCCTAGAGAAACTCCTAGGCATTCCCCTAGGGTGTTCTCCTAGAAGACTTCAATGACAACTGTATCAAAGGTGGGCTCTCAATCTCATCACCAAAGACCACCAAAGAAACAAAGAATTTCGGCTGCTCCCAGCCTTTGGCAGCCCTTCTTCTGTATAGCAAAGAGACCACAGAAGAAATGCTGGAGTCTGGGCCTCATAGCATTTTCTAGGTATTCTATACACCCGTCGCCTACGGGCAGGCAGGAGGAGACACTCCTCAGGAGTGACTGGGTATCCTGGTGTTTAGGGAAACTGCTGGCCAAGCAGGAGTGCTTACAAGCCAGGGCAGGGCTGGCAGGAGACAAGGCAGGGATGCTTTTGACTGGCCAGCATCCCCACTCTGCCCCTTCTGATGCTCCTTCCTGGCAGGGGCACAGTCCTGCAGCCAGGAGGCAGAGCTAGTGCCAGGCCCGCAGCAGGCAGGGCACTAGGGACCACGTGTGGCCTAGGGACCACGGAAAAGGCAAATGAAGCCAGAGGCAGACGGGTAGGTCTGTGTCCTCCTCCAAAACCCCATGTAGGGTGGGCTTAGGGGTGGCAGTCACAGAATAATTCGCGCCTTGGAAGGGGCACCAATACCAACCTGTGGGCAGGGAGGGACACAACTGGAAAAAGCGCTGGACTAGACAGTTGGAAAAGAAGCCACCCCAACCACCTGGCTGGGCCTCTCCTGGGGCCACGCGGAAGCGGCTGCTTAAGCTTGGCTCCAGGGACCCTCTGCCCTCGTGGTGAGGCTGGGAGGGGGCGTCCTGGACCAGCGGCTGGGAAAAGTCTCCCCATAACGCCCACATCTCCAGTTCCCACACGCCCGAGGGCCCCTCCATGCCCCTGAGAGGAGAAAGGGGACAGGCCGAACCCGGATCTGGCCAGAAACGGGTCAGGGCTCTGAGGGCCGCGGTGTCGCCGTGCCACGTCCGTCTGCTCCGGCGCGGGCCTCCTTCCTTCCCGTGCCCAGCCCCCAGCGCCCACAGCAGGCACTCGCACCGGGCCGGGAACGCCGGGGGAGCTGCGCACGTGCAGGGCCGGCCCGGGGGTCGCGGCGCGTGGATGCGCGCACCTAGGGGTACGAGACCCGGCGCTTACTTGTAGGTGAGGCCGTCGGCGCTGGCGAAGAGCTGCTGCGCGGTGAGCCCATCCTCGGGCACGTAGCCGGTGCCGCCGCTGATCAGGTAGTCCGCCATGCTGCCGCGAGACCCCGCGACCCGACATAAACACCCGCGCGGCCGTCCGCCGCTGCCGCCGCTGCTGCTGCTACTGCTGACGCCGCGCCGCGGCCACGCTGCTGCCGCAGGCCGGGCGGGCCGGGGGCGGGGGCGGGGGCTACGGCAGCGGCGGGGCGGGCCAGGGCGCCGCCCTCTCCTCCCGCCCCTACCGCCCTTCTCGCCCCTCCCGCGGAAACCGCCGCCTCCGCCCGCGCCGCACAAAGGGCTCAGCCGCGCCGCGCGCACACCCCCAGCTGCCTGCAGCGGCGCTGCGACCCCGCAAGCCCGGACCGGGTAGGAGGTGTGGGGCCTGCGGGGGAGAGGACCGGGTCAGGCCGGGACACGCCCCCTCCGCCGCTCTACATCCAGCCTCCCAGGACCCCCAGCAGAGGCCCCACTTCCCCCCACCCCCCCCACCCCCGAGTTCTCCCCCAGCCGGGGCCACCCACCTTGCCCTTCTCCCCAGGGCACCTCTAACACGGTTCTGCCGTTCCCCAATCCCCAATACTCTTCCGCGGACCCTGATCAAGGCCCGGAGCCCTGAGAAACCGGTCTGGGCTCTCAGCTACCCAGCACTAAGGACTTTGAGGTTGGATCGCTATGCCCCATCCCGACATCGTAGGGAGCCGGCATTCTTCATAATGACACTCCTTGACCTTTGGGTGGCCTTGGGGCCCTCTGCAGTTTACAAAGCATTTTTCATAAATGAGCACATTAACTCCACAATCTATTAATTGACAAGTATTGGGTACCCATTCCCTTGACAGAGGCAAAATCTATAGTTCGGAAAGGAAGGGAGGGGTACTGCTTCTGATTCATGGCCCAGTGCTTCGGCTCACCGCCCTATCTCCGGCTGAGAAAATGGTGTTGGTACCAAGGCTTTTAACCTCAGAGAGCGGTCTGTTATTTGGGAGGGTCCTGCGGTGGGAAGATGGGGGAGGATCATAAGCCTGGCTTAGACAAGTGTGCATACAAATAAGAACAGGGGCTAGGGAACTTCTGAAAAATCCCCAGAGCAGAAGTTGGTGGCCCTGGGTGCCCAGCAAGATCCAGATTTCTACATGGGGGCAGTGACTGGGTACAGATAGATTCACATGGGGGAAAGGTGGGGTGGTAGGAGGTAGATCCTTCCCTCTTATGGGACCAGAACTGCCAGTGCTCTTCCCAGACCAAGAGTGGGTCCCCCCACCCAGACTCCACAGCCTCCTCCCTGTGTCCTCCTGTGGCTCCCACAGCTCACTTGGGGAGAAGAGAATAAGGTGGTGTGGGACACAGTCCCCTCCCTGGCATGGTGGCTGGCTGTGGCCCTGGGAGGCTGGGTTTATTTACTTCTCAGCAGTGTGATGGCAGCTAGGCCCAGGGGAGGCTTGGCCTCCAAGCCACGAGGTTCCCTGGGATGCCCAGCCTCCCCCATTGATGCCCCCGGGACCCTGCCAGGAAAACACAGACTGTTCCATCTGTGTGCAGAGGGGAGGCTGGGGCCGGATTGCCAGCGATGTGTGGGAAGCACCTCTGAACCTTCAGCATTCATGGGCTCATGCAGGGAGCCCGGGCCACATGGGGGACCAGGGGAGCGTCCTGAGGAGCACCAGCACTAGGACCTTTCACTGGCCACGTGGAGCAGAGCAGTGAGACCAGCCACAGAAAGTGCCTGACCATTCAGAGCTGCTCTGGGGTACCTTTCTGGCCACAGAAGAACAGAGCTATCATGCCAACTGCAGGCACAGAGCAGAGATTGGCACACAGCAGAGACCAGCCCAGTGGTCTCTCTGAGTTACTGGGTCACTAAAGGACCTGCTGTGGGTCACTGTCCCCTACAGTATGAGTTAGGAATGGCTAGAGTACTATTCAGGATTCAACCAGAGCCGGGGCCCAGGAGAGCAGCTGGATTTTACCATCTCAGGTGACCTGACTGTGACATCTGCCCCAGCCTTCTTAGGCTGCCTGGCTGAGGCATGGGGAGGGTCACCTTCCCAGTGATTACAGACTTCATGGCCCCACTCCCCTCTCCTGCTCCCCTACGCACCTCCCGCTTTGACCTGTGTTGGGCTCATCACTCTAAGCTGCTGGGCTCAGCCCTGGGTTAGGCTGTGCTTTTCCAGAGACTCCGCTAATCCACCCTCAACCCCCGCTCTCATACACCCTCTTCCTGATCTTCCCCAGCTGCTTCCTCCATGGGGAGGAGACACCGAGGCAACCAGTTGGCCTCTGAAGCCGAGGAAGGGCTGTTGTCCCCTGAGACCCCCACCTAGCAGCTGTGGGGATAGGAAGGCAGGTCCAAGCCCCTTCCTCAGGGTAGCAGGGCAACAGTGCCCAGCTGGGTACTGAGGTCCAGGCAGGGAACCCCGAGGGCTCTATCAGGCCTGGGGCTATTTGAAGGAACAAGATTTCAAAACACTCTTGAGGGGAAGATGGGGGAAGGGTAGAAAAGGTAACAACATTAGCACTGTTGAGCTGGGACGGGGGCATAGCCTGTCCAAGTTCAAGCCAGAGAGCAATAACACTGGATTCAAACCCAGGACTGCTCACGGAATCCTGTCCTCTTCCCACAGCTCCAGGTTGGCGAAGGCAGGTGGAGGTCTGGCCAGCAGCTTTTGAATCTCACTACACCACCTGGCTGGGGCTCAGGTTTACACAGGCTCCCTGAGCCCAAGTGGGGGGTGCGGGTCGGGTTGGGGGTGGAGGTAGGGATGGCCCCTTGATGCAGAAGTGCAATCTGGAGAAAGGATGCACTCACATGGCTCCCGCCTGAGCTCTGAAACATTATGTTTGCAACCCCTACTCTAACCAAGCACTGCCTCTGTCAAGCCCCAACCGGCTCATTCAGCCCCTGTGGCCCCTCCCTATCGCCCTGAGGCCTGAACCCCAGGAGCTGGATTTCTAGGACAGGAGAAAGGCTGGGAGTTGCCTAAGCCTGAGTCAATTCTAGAGAGGCAGCCTGCCGGGACAGGGGGGCCTAACTCAGCAGCCCCACTGCCGAGGAGCCCCTTAAGCCGTTAAAAGTTCTTACATAAGCGGCCAACCCCTGGGCAGAGCTGCCGGGCTAATTCCCCCAGACCACCCCCACCTAACCCAGCTGCCAGGTCACCTCCCCAAGCTGCTGAACACCAGCAGATGGGCAGAGAAAGAAGTCCAAATCCTCTGGACCGGAAGGACAGTGGGATTGCATTTCAAGCTGCGATACAATCCAGAGATTAGCTGCTGTCTCCTTTTCAGCCAGTCCCCCTGGGGCCCAGCTCACTACCCTACTCTTCCTCCAGTGTCCCTCATTCCCCTACAGACCCCAGCATGGGGGCCTGCGTCTTCGGAGAGACCTTGAGGTGAGCTGCACTGGCAGCCTCATCAGATCTCAGTGCATGGTGAGGAGGGGAGAGTGTCCTCACCTAGCCCTGCGAAGGCGATCCATCTGGACACCAACACCTGCCAGTAAGACCACTGAAGATAGTTCTAGGAGGAAACAGCTAAGGAGGGGTAAGCCAAGTCGGACAGGACTCCAGCAAGCACTGTTTGAACCCCAGGAGTTGGAGCCACCTGAACGGGGTGTCGTCGGGTGTGTAGCGAGGTCCAATCTAGGGCTAAGATTTTAGGGAAGGTTTTTACGACCTGTTCCCTCTCCTCCGCTCCCCAGTGCAACGAAGCACCTAACCCTTCGCACAGTGCCCGTCTGCATCCCCCAACCAAAGCCGGGAGCGTGGCGTTTCGGGAAGTTAGAGGCTGAGGCGGTAATAGGGGAAGGGTTTGTGGGGCCTGCCCCTCCCCCGCAGCGTCGCCGGGTTCCCGGAGCCGCCGCGCCCTCCTCGGCCGCCCGCCCCGGATGCGCCCCGCGCGCTCTGCCCTGGGCGTCACCTCTCGGGCTCGTAGCCGGCCTGCAGCAGTCGGGCGCTGTACCGCTGCGCCGCCGTCTCGTGTCCCGAGTGTTGCCGGGCTCCGGGCTCCGGAACAGCGGCGGCTCCGCCTCCCTGCGGCGGTGGTGGAGTGAGTGGCCCCTCCATGCGGAGGCCGCAGCTCAGGGCGGGCGGGAGCCTCTCCGCCTGGAGGCTCCCGAGGCCCCGGCTGGGCAGTGAGCGCAGCCCGGTCGAGTCCCGAGGAGGGGCGGGGCCGCCGGGGCGGGGCCTCGTGCCGGGGGCGGGGCAGGGGAATCCGGGAGTCGACTGGGCTCCGCCCTGGGCTCCCCGCTCTCCCCCACGCTGCTACGCAGATGCCTAGACTCGGTTCGTCTCTCCCATCCCAGATTCAGCGAGGGTACATCGGGGGATGAGGGGAAGAGCTGTCCCTACACGGGTGGGACTGGAAAGGACCCCGTCCCCTTCCCTGCCGTCCGGACCTTCCAGTGTCTCCTGGCCCCTTCCGAGGAAAACCAGAAGAGGAAAGGAGCTGGGCTCCGGAGGCAGGGCTTCTCCTTGCGTGTCGGGTCCGCTCCTCTGTTGCACACCGACGATGCCAGGTCCCCTGGAGCGCCTCATACCCGCAGGCCGCAGACCTCCCGCGCTGGGGCGAGAGAGTCGTGCTCAGCCGACTCCACGTTAGAGAGCGGGGAGAGGGATTTCCACAGCCTGTAATCTGCCAGGGAACGAACAGAACAGACAAGGCTGCGGGCTCATTAAGGAACAGGACCTAGTCTTGCCTCGTTGTGGAGGTACTTTACCTTGTTATGTTACCCCGTAACAAGGGAGTGGGGCAGAGCAGTGTACTCAAACTTGTTTGTCCACTTACTAGAAGGCGCACTTTTTCCTACTGTTATCATTGTGAACAGTGATTGAACACCTAGCAAAAATGGCAAAGAAATGTAAGAGTCCTTGCCCTCAGGCAATTTATTTCAGGAGACAAAGTAGATGAAAATAAACAGCTGATAATTGTCATGCCATATACAGATGGTCCTCGACTTACAATGGTCGACTTACGATTTTTCAACCTTACAGATGGATTTACCCTGAGGTAGCCCCATCTTTAAGTCGAGAAGCATCTGGAGATTTTATTTTATTTTATTTTATTTATTTTTTATTTTATTTGAGACGGAGTCTCGCTCTGTCGCCCAGGCTGGAGTGCAATGGCGTGATCTCGGCTCACTGCAAGCTCCGCCTCCCGGGTTCACGCCATTCTCCTGGCGCAGCCTCCAGAGTAGCTGGGACTACAGGCGCCCGCCACCACGCCCAGCTAATTTTTTGTATTTTTAGTACAGACGGGGTTTCACCGTGTTAGCCAGGATGGTCTCGATCTTCTGACCTTGTGATCCGCCCGCCTTGGCCTCCCAAAGTGCTGGGATTACAGGCGTGAGCCACCGCGCCCGGCGCATCTGGACTTTTGTCTGACAAGTCTGAGGGAACAAATGGTAAACACTGCGTGATTGAGGAGTGCTAAGATGTATTAGGGGTCAGACTTTCAGCAACGATTTCACAAAGGAAGCTGAATTTATGCAACAGTAAGATCTTGGACTTTATCCTTCATCGTGCCTCTTCCTATGCACATACACACCCACTCCCCAGAATCAGGATTCTTTTTTTATTTAAGTTTTTTAAAATTTAGGTTGGGCGCAGTGGCTTATGCCTGTAATCTCAACACTTCGGGAGGCTGAGGCGGTCAGATCACCTGAGGTCAGGAGTTCCAGACCAGCCTAGCCAACATGGCGAAACTCCATGTCTACTAAAAAATACAAAATTAGGCTGGGCATGGTGGCTCACACCTGTAATCCCAGCACTTTGGGAGGCTGAGGCTGACGGATCACGAAGTCAAGAGACTGAGACCATCCTGGCCAACATGGTGAAACCTTGTCTCTACTAAAAACACAAAAATTAGCTGGGCATGGTGGTGTGCGCCTGTAGTCCCAGCGACTTGGGAGGCTGAGGCAGGAGAACCGCTTGAACCCGGGGGGCGGAGGTTGCAGTGAGCCGAGATAGCACACTGCACTCCAGCCTGGTGACAGAGTGAGACTGTCTCAAAAAAAAAAAAAAAAAAAATAGCCAGGTATGTTGGTGCATGCCTGTACTCCCAGCTACTCAGGAGGCTGAGGCATGAGAATAGCTTGAACCCGGGAGGCCGAGATTTGCACTGAAGCGAGATCGGGCCACTGCACTCTAGCCTGGATGACAGAGTGAGACTGTCTCAACAACAACAAAAAAGCTAAAATTAATTCATTGATTATATTCAGTGTCCCCTGGTACTTTGTATTCTGTCCCTTTTTTGGTGAGGGGCCCAATAGATTGTGGACTCACCATTTAAAAAATACTACCCTAAAGCCAAAGGTTTCTGTTTGGAAATAAGCAGATAAGGTACCCATATGTGTTTATAAAGACTCTGAAGGAGAAACTAGTCAAAACCAATCAATTACTCAACAGATGAAACTTAGAACTAGCTATAGCCTAAAATTTAAAGGACTGTCTGTAAACATGTTAAACTGCGGAGAAAACCCAAATCCAAATAAAGTACCAGGACAGTAAGAATGACATGAAAGATAACTGTAACATAATTAAATGCATTATAACACAATGAACAATGTTGTCACATGAAGGCAATGTACTGAAAAAAAAAAGGGCCACAGAGCAAGACTGTCTCAAACAAATAAACAAAATTCATGGAAAAATGGAATTAAAAGATAAGAAGAAAAAATAAACTGTATTTTTCTTTTTTTTTTTTTTTGAGACGGAGTCTTGCTCTGTCACCCAGGCTGGAGTGCAGTGGTGCGATCTCGGCTCACTGCAAGCTCCACCTCCCAGGTTCACGCCATTCTCCTACCTCAACTTCCCAAGTAGCTGGGACTACAGGCGCCCGCCACCACACCCGGCTAATTTTTTTGTATTTTTAGTAGAGACGGGGTTTCACCGCATTAGCCAGGACGGTCTGGATCTTCTGACCTCGTGATCCGCCCACCTTGGCTTCCCAAAGTGCTAGGATTACAGGCGTGAGCCACTGCGCCTGGCCTGTACTTTTCAACATAAGTTCCATCAAATTCAAGACACATTTGTAAGCCATGATACCAGCCATTTAGTCCATCTCTAAAGAACTTAAAGTCTTTGGAATTTAAGCATGTCAATGCAGTCTTTTTTTTTTTTTTTTTGAGACATAGTCTCACTCTGTCACCCAGGCTGGAGTGCAATGGTGCGATTTTGGCTCACTGCAACCCCTGCCTCCCGGGTTCAAGAGATTTTCGTGCCTCAGCCTTCTGAGTAGCTGGGATTACAGGTGTGAGCCACCATGCCCAGCTAGTTTTGTACTTTCAGTAGAGACAGGGTTTTGCCATGTTGGCCAGGCTAGTCGAGAACTCCTGACCTCAGGCAATCTACCCGCCTCAGCCTCCCAAAGTGCTAGGATTAAAGGCGTGAGCCACTGCACCCAGCCACGATTTTTGTTGAGATTAGGAAACAAAACCAAGTCAGAATGAGCCAAATTAGGACTGTAAGGTGGATGCCTAATGATTTCCCATTAACACTCTTGAAAAATTGCCCTTGTTTGATGAGAGGAGTGAGCAAGAGCCCTGTGATGGAGAAGAGCCCTCTCTGTTGAAGCTTTCCCTGGGGCATTTTTCTGCTAAAGGTTTGGCTAACTTTCTCAAAACACTCTCACAATAAGCAGATGTTATCATTCTTTGGCCCTTCAGAAAGTCAGCAAGAAAAATGCCTTGTGCATCTCAATTAACTGTTGCCACAACCTTTGCTCTTGACCAGTCCAACTGGACCCACTTCCACCTCTTAGTAGCCATTGCTTTGATTGTGCTTTGTCTTCAGGATTGTATTGGGAAAGCTATGTTTCATCTCTTATTACAAGTCTTCAAAGAAATGCTTCAGCATCTTGATCGCATGTTTTTAAAATTTCCATTGAAAGCTCTGCTCTTATCTGTGGCTGCTTTGGGCACAGACCTCCCAAGCTAGGGCAAGATAGGTGGTAGATACTATCCATCTGCCTTTGCCTACTCAACAGACTTCAACTTAGATGGGAGAAAAATAGATTTTCCACATCCCTTACCTGCCATTGAGGAAGAGTTTTGGCACCCATTGAGTGGAAAGTTTGCCCAATTTTAATTTTTTTCTGTCAGAATTGTGTAAACTGAATCAATTGAGATGTCTATGATGTTGGCTATTGTTTTTGCTATTAATCATCAGCCTCTTCAGTTGTGGCACAAACAAGATTAATTTTTTCGTTGCAAGTTGATGTAGATGGTCTGCTGCTTTGGGTTTCATCTTCAACATCTTAACCCTTCTTAAAACAAGTTATCCATTTGTAAACTGCTGATTTCACTGGAGCATTGTCCCCATAAACTTTGTATAAAGCATCAGGAATTTCATCATTCTTCCACCTAAACTTCATCATATATTTAATGTTTGTTCTTGCTTCAATATTAGCAGAATTCCTTTGCTTTGATAGGAGCTCTTTTTTTTTTTTTTTTTTTTTTTTTGAGACAGTGTAGCTCTGTCACCCAGGCTGGAGTGCAGTAGTGCAATCTTGGCTCACTGCAAGCTCCGCCTCCCAGGTTCATGCCATCCTCCTGCCTCAGCCTCCTGAGTAGCTGGGACTACAGGCACCCGCCACCACGCCCGGCTAATTTTTTGTATATTTAGTAGAGACGGGGTTTCACCGTGTTAGCCAGGGTGGTCTCGATCTCTTGACCTCATGAGCTGCCCATCTCAGCCTCCCAAAGTGCTGGGATTACAGGCGTGAGCCACTGTGCCCGGCCGATAGGAGCTCTTTTCAAACTGATGTCTTATCCTTTGCAGTGCCTCAAACTAGATCCTGTTCAGACACGTTATAAAAAGTTAGTATGAGTGTATTTTGTTGCAAAAAAATTGAAGTCCAGGCATAGTTTTCTTCATAATATACATTTTCCATGAACTTTTTGAAGACCCCTCATATATCAAAGCAGACTAGGGCTAGATTCTGCAATTAGGTGGGCCTTGGTCCAAATCTGGGCTTACTATATAATTACCCAAGTCATGAACTCTCTCTGAGCCACAGTTTCCTCATCTTTCAAATGGAGCTAATACAGTCTATAAGGTTGTTTTATAATTAACAAGATAACACATGTAAAGTTCTTGGTACATAGTAGGCTCTTAATAAACACAAGTAATGATTATTGTAAACTAAGTAAGCTGTAGCTAACTTCTATACTTTTGACCCCCAGCTAAATACAATACATAATTTCTATTATATAGCCATTCAACAAATGTTTATTGGGCACCTCTCATGTGCCAACTAGATGCTGGGAGTATAATGGTGAGCAAGATGTTCATTGTTTTTACTGTCATGGGCCTTAAAGTCCAGGGGGCTGGGAGACGAGCAGGCAACTAGAAGACAATGTGGGAAGCGCTCTGGCAGAGAAGGACACCCCTCCACACAGCCCAGACACCCAGGCAACACACAGACAGGGCCAGATGTTCTGAGAAAGAAATGCTTTGGGGCCACTTTAAAAGCTCCTGGAGGTAGGCAGAATATAACACATAAACGAACACACATACATAATGAGAGTACTCGAGTAGTGGCTGAGACCTGGCACGCAATACAGAGCAGCTCTGCCTTATCTCCAGAGCTGGTTGGCTACAAATGAGATTTGCTAGCAAACTATTCATTAAAGCAATCATATTGTGATGGAATAACCTGAGGGCCTCAGCATTTCATATGAAGGGATTTTACCTACAGTAATGGCTAAGCCAGTAGTTCTCTGTGGGACATTTGGCAATGTCTAGAGGCACTGTTTATTGTTATGACTAAGGGGAGAAAGGGTGTATTCATGGCATCTAGTGGGTAGAGGCCAGGGATGCTGCTAAATATCCTACAATGGCTTTTCACAATAAATAATTATTTGGCCCCAAATATCAATAGTGCTGAGATTGAGAGGTTCTGGTCTAGAGGAACTACTAGACAAAAACTAGAACTAGGCCGGTGCAGTGGCTCATGCCTGTAATCCCAGTTCTTTGGGAGGCCAAGACAAGCGAATCACATGAGGTCAGGAGTTTGAAACCAGCCTAGCCAACATGGTTAAACACCGTCTCTACTAAAAATACAAAAATTAGCCAGGCATGGTGGCACACACCTGTAATCCTAGCTACTCAGGAGGCTAAGGTGGAGGATTGCTTGAACATGGAAAGTGGAGGCAGCAGTGAGCTAAGACTGCACCACTGCACTCCAGCCTGGGTGACAGAGCGAGATTCTGTCTGAAAAAACAAACAACAACAAAAAAAATTGGAACTAAAGCAAACTAATCTTCTAAAGGCATAAGGACAATAGACTGTTTCAATCTTTTGTACATGAAAGAGCTATGTATCCTCACTGGGCCTCAGTTTCCTAATCTGAGAAATGAGATTCTTGGATTAAATAATGTAGAAACTTCTTTCCAGCTGGAAAAACTATATGAGTCAAATATACTTATAGGATTAGAATGCAGGCCGGGCATGGTGGCTTACGCCTGTAATCCCAGCACCGTGGGAGGCCAAGGTGGGAGTATCACTTCAGCTCGGAGTTCAAGACCAGCCTGGGCAACACAGCAAAACCCCATCTCCACAAAAAATACAAAAATTAGCTGGGCATGGTGGCGCACCCTGTGGTCACAGCTACTCAGGAGCCTGAGCGGGAGGATCACTTGAGCCTGGGAGGTTGAGGCTGCAGTGAGCTGAGACTGCACCACTGTACTCCAGCCTGGGCGACAGAGTGAGACCCTGTCTCAAACAAACAAACAAAAAATCAATTAACATGGGCTACAAGATTGAGGGGGTGATAGTCAGGTCAGTCCAAGTGCTAGTCTGTCTGCATTCCCTCACCTTCCAGACTTCCTGGAGTCAAGAGCTGAGTCCTTTCATCAAAAATGCTCCTGTATGGAGCTCCCACTATGGGCAAGGCACTGTGCTAGGTGTTAGAGGAGTGCAAAGAATGAGGGGGATGGAAAAAGCAAGGATAGCTATGAGACCAACACTAATGGTAGAAAGAAGACCAATGTCAATTGAGTATGTATGTGTCAGACACAAGGAGAGGCACTTGGCATACTTTCCTCATTAATCCTCACTGCATTTTATTATTTATGTCTATTTCTCAGGCAAGGAAACTGAAGCTCAGGAAGCTTAAGCAGGTTTTCCACAGTCTGACAACGATGATTGGTGGAGGCCAGGTAAGACCCCCGGCCTGTTTGCTCCAACTCGTGAGTCTTTTCTAACAACTTCTACTGCCTAGGCAGTGCCAAAAGAGGGCACAAAGGGCTCTTATGGTCAAAAGGAGGGAGATAGCCCAACCTGGAGAGAAAACAAGAGAGATTTCCTGGGCAGGTAGACATGCTAATCATTCTTTTAAATACCTTCTTACTAACTCTCCTCTTCCAGCATACAGAACCTAACACATCAGCAGATATCTAAAACAAATCACAGCCCACTGCAGTGGCCTTCCAAGGATGGTTCCAATTATTTTGTGATTCAGAGTTCAATCTGAGTAAATATCACTTGAAATAAGTGGGTTTTAGCTTAGAAATATTTTTGTTGTATATTACACTTATTGTAATGGAATTTCTCCAGTAGACATAGCAAAATTCCTTGCTAACAATTGTTCCCCACAATCTGATTGCGGGAAGACAGTGAACTAATGTTTTAGAAACAAATATGAATGTCTGCATCTCATATAGTATAACTTAGGCCTAAGGTAGCTGTGATAACTTCTACTTGCAATTTTTTTTTAATGGAATTTCACTCTTGTTGCCCAGGCTGGAGTGCAATGGCACAATCTTGGCTTACCGCAACCTCCGCTTCCCAGGTTCAAGCGATTCTCCTGCCTCAGCCTCCTGAGTAGCTAGGATTACAGGCATATGCCACCACGCCTGGCTAATTTTGTATTTTTAGTAGAGACAGGGTTTCTCTATGTTGCTCAGGCTGGTCTCAAACTCCCTGCCTCAGGTGATCCACCTGCCTCGACCTCCCAAAGTACTGGGATTACAAGTGTGAGCCACTATGCCTGGCCTGGTTTTTTTGTTTGTTTGTTTGTTTTTTCCAGATAGGATCTCGCTCTTTCACCAAGGCTGGATGGAGTTCAGAGGTACGATCGCAGCTCACTGCAGCCTCAAACTCCTGGGCTCAACCAGTCACCCCTGCCTCAGCCTCCTGAGTTGCTAGGACTACAGGCGTGCACCACCATGCCCAGCTAATTTTCTACTTGCACTTTTAATGCTTGAAAAGAGTATACTGATTTGTTTAACAGATAATTACGGAGCATATGACATGTATAGTGTGCTAGGCACATGAGGGCATACAAAGAAATCTGGCCAGGCAAATGAAACATTAAAAGCTAAATAACAGGCCGGGCATGGTGGCTCACACCTGTAATTTCAGCACTTTGGGAAGCCAAAGGGGGAAGATCACTTGAGGTTAGCAGTTCGAGACCAGCCTGGCCAACATAGTGAAACACTGTCTCCACTATAAATACAAAAAAAAAAATTAGCTGGACATTGTGGCAGGCACCTGTAGTCCCAGCTACTCAGGAGGCTGAGGCAGAAGAATCACTTGAACCCGGGAGGTGGAGGTTGCAGTGAGCCAAGATTGCACCATTGCGCTCCAGCCTGGGTGGCAGAGCGAGACGCCATCTCAAAAACAAACAAAAAGCTAAATAGCTAAATAACAATATAAAGTAATGATTCTCAGCTGGGGGTCATTTTTCCCCCAGGATTTATTTGGCTGTATCTGAAGACATTTTTGGTTGTCACAACTGGAGGGGTGCTGGCAGCATCTAATGGTGCTGCTGAACATCCTACAATGCACTGGGTGACACCCTACAACAAAGAATGATCTAGCTCAAAATGCCAATGGTGCTGAGGTTGAGAAATCCTGACATAAGAATTACATGCTCATTGAGTAGTGCCAACTCTTGAGTGTTATAGAAGTTGAAAGCAGATACCCAACACTATCAACTGGAGTAGTCAGGAAAGGTTTTATAGAGAAGAAAGGATTGGACTGTGGTTGAAGAAGAGCTAGGATTTAGGAAGGGAGAGGGCCCAGAGAGAACAGTCCAAGGAGGGAATATGGGCAGAGTGCTGGAGGGGAGTGAGCTGGGAGGTTTCTGGGAGCAGTGAGCAGGCCGTCCTGGATGGAGCATTCTCTCCACTCCACAGCCTGAGGGGTGGGTCAGCAGGTGACATTATCTCCACATGACAGATGAGGAAACCAAGTCACAGAAAGCTTGAGAGAGGATCCTGTGATTGTCTCTGAGCTAGAGCTAGAGGCCAGTCCACCTGTTGCCCAGGCCCAGACCTTTCCCCAGTATAATGTACTTCACCTGAGCTTTCAGCCCACCCTGTGCTGATACCAGCCACCAGGAGCCAAATGAAACCGTCAGGGGCATTGCCCAAACAAAGGCTTTCTTCTACCCCAAATCCAGCAGTCCTACTCTGGAACCTCAGTGTCTGTTTATTTGAAAGGATATCCTGTAGAAACTCCAGCACACACACACACACACACTCAAGCAAAAAATACAGAGGCAGGTAGAAAATGGAATCATGTTCCGAAGAGCAGAGACACACAGTATGGAATACCAGTTAAGAAGAGAATCTGCTGGTACAGAAGCCATGGAACAGCTTCTGGCCGGTGAGGCACAGTCACTGTGAATGGAGATGCCAGCAAGCGTGGGAGAGTGGGGGGAAGGAGGAGCGGGAGCAGATGGGTGTTCAGCATTGCCAGAGCAGGAGCAATGGGGAGAAACCTCACTGGGTGGAGTGAAGGGGTAACTGGGAACTTCCCACTCAGACACTCCGAGGAGACAGAAGAGCAAAGGCCCGTGCACATCTGAGGAGGGAGCAGTCAAGGTCCCTAGGGAATTCTTATACAACCTCAGTTCCTGAGGGTCTGTTTTGACTGCCAGGGGTCCCTCTTCTCCATTCTACATTTAGGGACCCCAAGGTAAAGCAGCCTGGAGCATAGTCAGAAAAGGGTGGAAAGGAGAATGAAGGGCAGAATAAAAGAACAAGTAACTGGAGGTGTTTTAGGCCAGAAGGGGATGGGATTTGGGGAAAGAAAGAAGTGGATTGCCGGGGGCTGCCCTGACTCCTGTGCCAAACATTGAAGAGCTGGGTGAAGTCAGTGGAGAAGGTGCAGCTGGGAAGAGCCATGCAGAAGGTGGAGCCCCAAACCTGGATCTGTCTTCCCACACCTGCCAGCCACCCATGTCCAGGGGATGGGGGTTCATGGGAGCAAGCAGGGACCGAGGCACCAGTGCTATGACTCTTCTCCCTCACCCCTCCTCATCCCAGCAGCCCTGGCCTCTAGGGCTGAAATACAGTAGTCCCCACTTATCCTCAGTTTCACTTTCTGAGGTTCAGTTACCCACGGTCAACTGAGATTCAAAAATATTAAATGGGAAATTTCAGAAAAAAAGAAAAGTCATGAGTTTTAAGTTGCAAGCCATTACCGGGCATGGTGGCTCACTCTGGTAATCCCAGCACTTTGGGAGGCTGAGGAAGGAGGACCATTTGAGTCCAGGAGTCCGACACCAGCCTGGGCAACATAGTGAGACATTATCTCTAAAAAGAAAATTTAATTTAATTTTAAAAAAATTAAATTGTATGCCATTCTGAGTAGTGGGATGAAATCTCATGCCATCCCACTGCACCTGCCGGAGAGGTGTAATCATCCCTTTGCTCAGAGTATCCACGCTATTGCTACCTGCTTTAGTCACTTAGAAGCCATCCCGGTTATCAGATGGAAATAACACAGTATATGTAGGGTTCAATACTATCTGAGGTTTCAGGCATCCACTGGAGGTCTTGCAATGTATGCTCTGAGGATAACGGGGACCACTGTAATCCAAAAGCCTGGCTGTGTTTCATCCAGCTATGCATGCTTTTCAATCTCCAGTGAGGATGAAGTTGGGGTCATGAAGAGCTGGTGCAGTGGTGGAGATCTCCGATCCAGGAAACATCTAGGCCGAGGCTATGGCAATTCCTCCCACCTGTGCCCACAGCTGCTTCTGCCCTGGATCCCCACCAAGACACCCTTTCCCTCACCCCCAGGGAAACAGGGGGCACCAAGAGTGTGTCTTTAAGGATAGTGTGCTCACCCTCCCTCGCTTTCATTTTCAACCATTTCCTAGCCTGGCCTCATAAGAAAAATGTAAGCAATGTGCAGACTGCACATTTCTCTTGCCTGAGAGGCCCTGACATTATCAGAACCACAACAAACCCTGGCCTTCACCCCAACCCACTCCTGCCTCCAGCCCAGGGCTTGAAAGCAGAGGGACACAGGGTGCTGGTGCTAATGTGTGGGACCAAGGCAGGCCCCCATCCTGGTCCCTGCATTGCCTGGCCTGGAGGAGGTGCTGCTGTGGGTGATTTTCAGTCTGAAGGGTGCAAATGGGTAAGAAGTTGTTCTGGTCCATGTTCAGGAGGGCAATTGGGCCCCAAGTTCAAAAAAAACCCCACCCTCCCTCCCTGTCGCCTAAGTCCCTGCCTCTTGGCAGGTCATAGGGTACAAGCAGGCTGCTGTGTTTTAGAACAGAGGGCAGAGGGCAGGGAGGTGGAACGGGGCTTCCTTCTCAAGGTGGGAGAGAGGGAGGAGAAGGGTAGGGTCCCAGCCACATGACAGGTAGTCACAGGCCCACCTCATTCCCCCAAGCCTCCCTCCATCCCCAGGCATAGCCTCCCACTTGCCTGATCAGTCCAAGGGCACATCTGAAAGTGACACCTCCCCACCCTACTTCCAGGCCTTGAGACCTCGTTGGTTCCCACAGCTGTTCTATCTCTCTCCTGCCCAACCTACTCCCTCCCAGGAGCCAATACCTGGAGAGGAATTCCCTGTGCTCCTGTTTCCACCCCTCGGTCCTCAGGGTGGCTGTGAGTGTGAGTGGGTGCCCAAGGTTTCCTGCCTGGAGACCTGGGTCGCTTGGCTGATCCCCAGGCCCTCCTGCCCTAGGCCTCCAGCCCCATCTAATTAATTACCTGCGGCCAGGAGCTGTATCCACAGCACTGCCATTCCCCACCCCCGCCCAGAGCCACCTGTGAAGTGGGGAGGGCAGGTAACACCTCTACCCCCTTGAAGGTACAGAGGTGGGCCTGATGACCCCAGGCCATGTGAGATCTCGTTGGGAGCACAGGAAGCACTCTTCACTGCTCCTTGTCACCCTTCCATTACAAGTCCCATGTGGTTTTTCACCCTATCCCACATCAGGGCTGTGGAACCCTTGACATAATCCTACCCTACCTTCCAGGCAGGCCTAAAAGTGTATGTGTGTGGGGGGGGGGGGGGGGGCGCGGGGGGTGGTATGGTGTGTGGGGGTGTGTGTGTCTGTGTTTGTGGTGTGTGGGGGGTGTGTGTGTGTATGTGTGTGGTGTGGTGTGGTGTGTAGGGGTGTGTGTGTGTGTGGTGTGTGGGGTGTGTGTGTGTGTATGTGTGTGGTGTGGTGTGTAGGGGTGTGTGTGTGTATGTGTGTGTGGTGTGTGGGGTGTGTGTGTGTTATGTGGTGTGGTGTGTAGGGGTGTGTGTGTCTGTATGTGTGTGTCTGTATGTGTGTGTAGGGGGTGTGTGTGTGTGTGAGAGAGAGAGGGAGAATGGATGCCCTAGGACTTCTTCTCCCTGCATACACTGAAAAAAGAGAAAAGGACTTCGTATCTGCAGTCTTTTTTGTTTTTGTTGTTTTGTTTTGTTTTGAGACAGAATCTCCCTCTGTTGTCCAGGCTGGCATGCAATGGCACGAACACAGCTCACTGCAGCCTCAACCTCCTGGGCTCAAGTGATCCTCCTACCTCAGTCTCCCAAGTAGCTGGGGCTACAGGGACACACCACCATTCCCAGCAATTTAAAAAACTTTTTTTTTTTGTAGAGACACAGTCTCACTATGTTGCCCAGGCTGGTCTTGAACTCCTGGGGTCAAGCAATCTGCCCACCTTGGCCTCCCAAAGTGCTGGGATTACAGGCGTGAGCCACTGCACCTGGCCTGTAGTCTTGACATGCTGTGAGATACTGTCCTGTTCAATTTCTAGCCAACAATATCAAAAAGAATTCTCCTCAGACTGAGAGCGGATTTAGGAAGAGGTTTAGAAAGCTTCTGTCACCACCGACCTGCAACAGAGCAAGTGTCTGTGGCCCCTAGCATCCTGAGCTAGCAGGGGAGGGTCTGGGGTGGGATATGTGTGACAAGCCCACTGCATGCATAGCTACTATGCCACTGTGTCCCTGAGTGCTGGCATGGGAGCCAGGCCTGGCACCTATCCTGGCATTGGCAGGCGGGAGGAAGGAGGCCTTGTGAGCAGATGGAGGCTTCTGCAGCAGCTCTCTCTCTGCAGGGCCCCTCTGCATGAGTGTGTTAGCTTCCCCTGCCCTGGCCCTGACCCTGTCACATCTCGGCCTCAGTTTCCTAGTGGTTTACACCCTTTTTTCTGAAGATTGTCATTGCAGTGGAATATATTAAATGCTAGGTGAGGTAACCAATGAAGTAAGTTACTTAAAAGTGCTTTGAAACATGTCAACAACTACACAAACACAAGTCATTATTCTATTTTTTTTTTTTTTTTTTTTGAGACGCAGTTTCACCCTTGTCACCCAGGCTGGAGTGCAGTGGCGCAATGTTGGCTCACTACAACCTCTGCCTCCCGTGTTCAAGTGATTCTCCTGCCTTAGCCTCCTGAGTAGCTGGGATTACAGGCACCCGCCACCACACCCGGCTAATTTTTGTATTTTTAGTAGAGATGGGGTTTCACCATGTTGGCCAGTCTGGTCTCGAACTCCTGACCTCAGGTGACCTACCCACCTCGGCCTCCCAAAGAGCTGGGATTACAGGCATGGGCCACCGAGCCCGGCCAATCCATTCTCTGTCTACCACACCTACTGCTCCTTAAATGATTAATTTACTCCACCTTAACTCAGAGCACAGTGCCAGGTGGCTAATAAATCCACTCTACCAGTTGGATAGCCTACGTTATGCTGCAGTAAGAGCAGCAAAAACCTAACTCACTGGCATAACGTAACAAAAATTCATTTCTCATTTACTCTGCATGTCCATTGTGGGTCAGATGGGGCTACTCTAAAACCCAGGCTGATGGAGCAATCACTATCTGGAACCGTGCCATTAGCTGTGGCAGAGGGGAAGAGAGCTCTGAAGGTCTCACAAAGTCAATAAAATGCTCCAGGCCAGCAGTGATACCATCAATTCCACTTAATCCCATTGGCCACAACTACTGTAGTCCATGGCCACACCCAATCACAAGTGACCAGGGAATACAATCTCGGGGACCAGGGAATACAATCCTTTCAAGTGGCCAGAAGGCAGAGAGGAGGAAAAATTTGGTGAACAGCTTTAATGTGTACCATGTGTATTACTAATTACTGTTGATGATTTAGAAGATGCAGGGCAACACTAAGTGAAAAGGGTGCTTATAAAGGGTTGCATTATTATTATTATTATTTTGAGACAGAGTTTCACTCTGTCACCCAGGCTGGAGTGCAGTGGCACGATCTCGACTCACTGCAACCTCCGCCTCCCAGGTTCAAGTGATTCTTCTGCCTCAGCCTCCTGAGTAGCTGGGACTACAGGCGCATGCCACCATGCCCAGCTAATTTTTGTATTTTTAGTAGAGATGGGGTTTCACCATATTGGCCAGGCTGGTCTTGATCTCCTGACCTCGTGATCCACCCATCTCAGCCTCCCAAAGTGCTGGGATTATAGGCGTGAGCCACCGTGCCCGACCATAAAGAGTTGCATTATTACAAAGATTAATCCCATCCAGGATCTTCAACAACCTCTTCACAGTTGCCACAGAAAGCCTTGGTTGGGTGCAGAGGCCCAGTAACTACACAGGCCCTTCAGCTGTCCTTTCTTCTAGATTCAGGAAGAGCCCACATGGTTTATAAACATAGTTCCCATTAAGTCCAGCAACAAACAGGCTGGAAATCCAACTCTTATGCCCCTTAATCCATTCCTTGGATTCATATTCTTATTGCAGCCATGCCCTAATTCCACTTCTGGGAGTAGGTGGCAGGTACCCCCCTGGACCTCAGGTTCATCATGCTGTAGGACAAGTCATGTGGGATGGAGCAGGGAGCTGTGGGAAAAGATATTCCTCCATAGTCCTGCCTGAGGCTTTGGAGTAGATCCCAGAGAGTCCCTTGGCCAAAGTTATGGGGACTAGCTGAGTGATGTGGTGAATGTCCATGAGCTTGGCAGACAGAAGCCTGGCTGAAACCCTTAGTTCCTTCCATATTAGCTATATGACCATGGACAGGCATTCTGGGTTGTTTCTTCCTCTGAAAAATGAGGATGATAGTGACTTCTGTTAACATGCTATGAGGAACAGTTTATTAATATTAAGTAAACACCTGGCACATAGCAGTTGCTTCATAAAGCTATTATTACCATGATAGTTGAAGCCAAACAGCTGCCCTGAGAATTTTCATACACACTCTGCAGACATGAGCTCTGGCAGCCTGAGACTTGGTTTCACTTGACCTCGGGCTGTGTTCAGAGTGAAAGGATGAAGTATTATTGTTAATTCACTAAAACTAGTGTTTTATCTCCTAACTATTGGAATGATTTCATTGTTATTGTTTTCATTACATGTGCATACCTAACTTGCATGGATGAAATATAAGCCTAGTATGAATACAGATGTCATAATCAAAGTCAAAATGGTGATTAAAAAGAAATCTAGAGAAATTTTTTTGCTAAACTCTCTTACCGAAGAACCTTAAGCAAATTAAAAATTAGCTTTAGGCCAGGCGCGGTAGCTCACACCTGTGATCCCAGCACTTTGAGAGGCCAAGGCAGGCGGATCAACTGAGGTCAGGAGTTCGAGACCAGCCTGACCAATATGGTGAAACCCTGTCTCTACTAAAAAATACAAAAATTAGCCAGGCGTGGTGACAGGCGCCTCTAATCCCAGCTACTCAGGAGGCTGAGGCAGGAGAATCGCTTGAACCTGGAAGGCGGAGGTTGCAGTGAGCCGAGATCGTGCCATTGCACTCCAGCCTGGGCGACACAACGAATACTCCATCTCAAAAAAAAAAAAAAATTAGCTTTTTTTTTTTTAGTTTTTACAACATGGCCCTAATTTTAATCTTGAGTTTGTAATTACTTTGTGTACCATGGTACAGTGGCTAATAAAAATAAGTTAAATCTGTAAACAGTCACATAAACTTTTTCAAAGCAAATTGGCTTGGATGGCTGCACCTGAATCCATGTCGGGGTTGCTGAGACAAGACTGCCCCCTTCTGGGACTCTCCAGTACTGCAGTGACTCCTTGCTCAGGCAGGCTCTTTGCCTTCATTCACTGGAATGGGGCCCTGGTAGAACCGGGGCCATCCCTTTCTGTATTCACAGCTGTGGGCCTCTCCATGGTGCTCAGACTGCTAGAGGACAATGGTCTTCAAGTGTCTTGGGTTGTCAGAAGCCTTTCTGGATCTCTCTTTGAGGAAAGAGGCCGCATCTACTCCTAAACATTGCCTTACATTGGTATAGGCTACCCAGTTTAAAGAACAGTTTCAGTTGGGTGTGGTGGCTCACGCCTGTAATCTCAGCACTTTGGGAGGTCAAAGTGGGCAGATCATGAGGTCAGGAGTTCATGACCAGCCTGGCTAACATGGTGAAACCTCGTCTCTACTAAAAATACAAAAATTAGCCGGACGTGGTGGGGGACATCTGTAATCCCAGCTACTCAGGAGGCTGAGGCCGAAGAATTGCTTGAAGGAGGTGGACGTTGCAGTGAGCTGAGATCGGGCCACTGCACTCCAGCCTGGTCGGACAGAGCAAGAATCCATCTGGGAGAAAAAAAAAAAGAAAGAAAGAAAAAAAGGAACAGTTTTACACTCATTATTTCACATGTCATCATAATCCTGTGACTTAAGATGAGACACAAATGATTATCCTCCTTGTACACGGAAGAATAAAGGTTAAGAGACAGTAAGTGGCTTGCCCAAGAGCACACAGCCAGTAAATGGGAAAGAAGTTCTAGAACCCAGGCCTTTGGATATGGGGTTTGCATTCTTTCTTCCTAACCGTAATAAAAATATTACCTTTATTTCCGCAATATTGTATTTACTATGTGGTAGGTCAGTGATTTTCAACCTTGCTGCACACTAAGATCTCCTGGGGTTCTTAAATAACTCTCCTATCTGGGCCCCTCCTCCACCAATTACATTGAATCCGTGGGTGGAGTTCCAGACATCTGTGGGTTTATTAGCTCCTCCAGGTGTTTCTAATGTACAGCACCAAGTGCCATGTGTGGGGGCTTTATAAACACCTTCTCATTTAAACCTCCTCACAAATCCCATCAGCTAGGTATACCAGCCACGTGCTGATAGGATACGTAAATTGCCCAGCTGACCTTAGATAGCCCCTAATACCACAATTCCCAAACTGTTCACTAAGGTGTTCCAAGTCTCCACAATGGATTCACAGAGATTCCACATGATATTTGAAAAATATCAAGGAAAGTCCAGGTGTGGGGGATCACGCCTGTAATCCCAGCACTTTGGGGGGCCAAGGCGGGTGGATCACTTGAGGTCAGGAGTTCGAGACCAGCCTGCCAACATGGTGAAACCCCGTCTCTACTAAAAATACAAAAAAAAAAAAATTAGCCAGGTATGCTGGCAGGTGCCTGTAATCCCAGCTACTCAGGAGGGTGAAGCAGGAGAATTGCTTGAACCTGGGAGGCAGAGGTTGTAGTGAGCCGAGACCGGGCACCAAGGGAACTATTGTGTTAGCTTATGGTAGTTCACCACTTTTACAGTAGATGGCGATGCATTCCTTCTAATGACATAATATCTTTGCAAAACTGGATTTTTCAGCCTGAAAATCCGGCATGGAATAGGATATCAGTGTGGTGGTGGTCAATCTGATTCCCAAGTTGGGGAAGTAGTACAGTGCCTAATAGGCATAGCTATCCCATTAGTAAGTAACTGGTAATTTAAGCAAGAAACAATTTTTTTTTTCTATTTATGTGCATTATCTTTTTAAACAGCCAAGTTGTTAGGACATAAATACTTATTAAGTTGTTTGGGCCTAACGATTTACTTGAAGGTAAATTTGTGGTATTTTTTTTAAAGGCACTGACACACAAAGGGCACCTTCCTAATGCCGAGGCCACATGACAAAGGGGCAGAAGTAGGATTTGATCAGTCTGACCCGAGCCCGAATGTTTAACCATTTCTTTGAACTGCGCTCAATCAGTGATTTTCTTCTGTGCCCTGTCCTGGATGCCAAACCCTCAGCATTGAGTTAGGGGTCAACCTGGAAATGACAGAGCAGACATAAATTAAACACTACTGTCAAGACCATAAGTGA
Organism: Gorilla gorilla gorilla; assembly: GCF_029281585.2. Taxonomy (NCBI): domain Eukaryota; kingdom Metazoa; phylum Chordata; class Mammalia; order Primates; family Hominidae; genus Gorilla; species Gorilla gorilla. The sequence continues at coordinate 137,503,536 of NC_073230.2, forward strand.
GCACAATGTCCTTTGACAAATTACATAACATCCCTGAATCTCAGTTTCTTCATCTGTAAAGCTGGATGACAAAATTACACTACAGGGTTGTTGTGAAGATTAAACAAGCTAAAAATCATCAAGTGTCTGGTTTAGAACAGGTACTCTGTTAAGAGTTTATTCTCTCCCTTTCTCCCCTCCTCACTTCCATGACAGACCTGAAGACATGAGGGGACACAAGTGTGCAAGTAGGTGTGAAACACACACACATGCAACCACCAGACTGCCTATACACCATCCTCAGTCTCAAACATATTGTTAATGCAGATATACTTACATGCATACATACATATATACATACAATCACAACACCTTGGCTGATTAAATAAGCACAAAAACAAACAGAACAATGAAGCAAATAAAATAAGCTCTTGAACTTGCTCTCCTTCCTCCACGTCCTCCATTGGGAGATCCTCTACCAGCCTCACAGTATTGTGCAGGATCAGTCAATCCACATCTGCCTACCTTCCCAGTTGCCCATTATGTCACTGTATATATGCCACTGGACCAAAGAGACACTCTAGACCTAAAAATGCCTTCCATTTCATCTCCACACATGCACACACCCCTACTATTGGTTCTCTTTTTTTTCTTCCTCGAGATGGAGTCTCACTCTGTCACCCAGGCTAGAGTGCAGTGGTGTGATCTCGGCTCACTGCAACCTCTGCTTCCTGGATTCAAGGGATTTTCCTGCCTCAGCCTCCCGAGTAGCTGGGATTACAGGCATGTGGCACCATGCCCAGCTAATTTTTGTATTTTTAGTAGAGACGGGGTGTCACCATGTTGGCCAGGCTGTTCTCGAACTCCTGACCTCAGGTGATCCATCCACCTCGGCCTCCCAAAACAAAGTGCTGGGATTACAGGTGTTAGCCACCACACCCAGCCCTACCATTGCTTCTTAACAGCAGCAGTTCCAGAACAGATTATCACCACCACCCCCAGGTGTTATTTGCAGGAGGAACACCTATACCCGCCAAGGTGTTTAGGTTTTCATCTTTTTTTTTTTTTTTTTGAGACATGGTCTCACTGTGTCATCCAGGCTGGAGTGCAGTGGTAAAATCATGGCTCACTAAAGCCTCGACCTCCCAGGCTCAAGTGATCCTCCCACCTTAGCCTCCCAAGTAGCTGAAACTGCAGATGTGTGCCACCACATCCTGCTAATTTTTAAGAACAATTTTCTTTTTTTTTTTTTTTTTTTTGTAGAGATGTGGGTCTCACTATGTTTCCCAGGCTGGTCATGAACTCTTGGGCTGAGTTCATGAGGCTCCTGCCTCAGCCTCCCAAAGTGTTAGGATTACAGGTGTGAGCTACTGTGCCCAGCTGGCTTTCATCTTTAGATATTATTTCTTTGGGCTTGAAGGCTTTTATAAAATAGACCTCTCTCTACAAGAGGTAAATCTTATGTCTCACTCAGCAGATGGTTGAACTCTAGGTCAGCTACTGGGGAGGAAATAGAAGAAGGAGTGTCCCTAACACATTAATCCCATAAATATCTAGTGAGCATCTACTATGTGTTAGGCACAGGGGCATGGACATGAACGAGACCCAGTCACTGCCCTCAAGGCTTTTAATCTAATGAAGGACCAAGGCTAGGAAACAGGTGATTACAAGTCCCATGTGATGTATGCTAATCCAGGAAGGAATTATGGGAGCACAGAGGAGGGACACTGAACTAAGATTCAGAGCATTGGCAACGACTTCCTGAAGGAAGTGACGTCTAGACCGAAATTTAAAGGATGAGGAGTTAGGACCACGAAGGAGGTATGACCATTCCAAGTAGAGAAAACAGAACAGCACAGGAAAAAAGTCCAGGGATGAAGAAGCATAGTGTGTGGGACTTGGGTGCACCTCAGCACAAATGTGGGGCATGGTTAGGACCACTTTTTTTTTTTTTTTTTTTTTTTTTGAGACAGAGCCTTGCTTTGTCACAGGCTGGAGTGCAGTGGAGTGATCTTGGCTCACTGCAACCTCTGCCTCTTGGATTCAAGTGATTGTCCTGCCTCAGCCTCCCAAGTAGCTCGGATTATAGGTGCCCGCCACCACACCCGGCTAATTTTTGTATTTTTAGGAGAGATGGGGTTTCGCCATGTTGGCCAGGCTGGTCTCGAACTCCTGACCTCAAGTGATCCACCTGCCTCAGCCTCAGAAAGTGCTGGGATTACAGGCATGAGCCACAGCACCTGGCCAGGACCATTTTTTTTAAGTCCAAAATTTAGCCAAAAATTTTCACTTAAAAACTAATCACTGAGCTTTGGAGCCCTTTGGAGCCCATGGTGTGCAAGACAGGAGGTTGGGGTGGATGGGGCTAGAAATCCACTCTCAACATGCTTGTCATCTAATGTCCACGTGGTGGCATGACATCCAGGTATGATGCCCCAGGCCAGGACTGATGCCCACCCCTGTCCCCACCTTGGGACCTTGAGTGACCTAATATAAAACACCAACCTCACCACCATCTTTACAAGTTGTTATAAGCAAAATTCATCAGAATAGAAACTCCCCCTGTCCCAAAGAGACACTGCTTCCAAGAAGCCTTTCAGCTCACCAGTCCTTGACCTGCTTGTGACCAGAGCAAGACCTATTCCTTTCCCAGCTTTTGGGAAAGACTCAGTCACTTCAGCCCACCCACCTAGCCCAGGTTGCTGACCTCATGGGTGAGAGTGGAGACCTACCTGGAGAGGGACCTTTCACCTATTTCCCTGTTGCACCTATAGGTCCCTAAAGGGTGCAGGAAGGCACCTGCATATGGCAGTCAGGCTGTCACACAAAGACTCCTCTCGGGCCCTGGGGGAACTGGACTGGGCTCTACCATCCTAAAGGAGTTTACAATTCTGTCTAGTGTCAGGGGTACCTGGCATTCCTCCTCAGGGAGCCCTGGGCCGCACCAACAGAAGGCACAGGTCATGATGTGGTCACCTTCAGGAGGAGGGAGTGGTTGCCTCCCTGAGTTCTGGGACCATCCCTTTTGGAGGCCCCTCCACTTGGAGAACAATCTACGAGACCCCAGAGGCACCCACAGACCCTCCAGCTAGGACCTGAGGGTGGCTTCTGAGATGACCGGGAGACTGTTCCTGGCTATGGGATGGGGCATACTTGGTAGCCCCAAATCACAATCCCTGGCAAAGGAGCCCACCCGCCCCAGCTCCCGCCCCCGCCCCACAAGCAGGGATTCTGGTTCCTATGTCCACCCAGCCTCTCCCTGCCTCGATGTCTCAGTTGCAGGGCAAAGGTGAGGACAGATCCCTCCTTCCCGTTGTGGGTGGCCCAGGGTGGTTTCTGGCTGAGTCAGCTCCATGGGGAGAGCACTGCTCTGGCCAGTGGTAGAACTGGCCTGCTCACTTCCTCCCCGAGCTGGGAGGTCTGGCTACCCTGGAGGCTGCCCTGAACTGCTGCTCAACCCCTGCAGGTCAGGGCGCCTGCTGAGATCTCCCCCTCCTCCTGGGACAGTGTTATCCCAGCATTTGCATTACTTCCCTGGCTCCGGGCTTTGCTAGTAAAGCAATGACTTACTGCTAAGAGGAAAGACTTCTCCCCATGAGGGCTCCCTTCCACTCTCAAGAGGCAGGGGGCAAGGGTATAAACACACACAGGAGGCGTAACAATGAGAGGGAGTGTGAGAAATACTTAAAAGCACAGATTCTAGCATCCTAACTTGGACTTGTCCTGATTCTGCCATTTTTGGGGGCTCTGTTATTCTAGGTGAGTTCTTTTTCTCAGAGGCCAGTTTCCTCATTTGTAAAATGGCTAACAATTATGATGGCACTTTTTTTAGGATTACTATGAAAATTAAATGAGACAAAACATGGTACACTCTTAGATGGTGCCTGGCACAGAACAGGAGCTCAGTACATGGCTTTAAAATGTGCCTTTCAGGATAACGCTTAATCCCGATGGGTGGGGATTTCACACAAAGTGGAAGGTATGTTTGGGTAGGCAGGTTTTGTATTGCTGCCCACACTATATTGAATAGACTACAGCGTGCTTCCTGCCACCATTTCTGTTTCTTTTCTGGATAAAACAGTCCTAATTAGAGACAAGCTGGGAACTAGGATGCAAATAGCATTTCCTAAAACTCCTAAACATGCCTCAATCAATCCCCATCTCTGTCCACACACAGGAGGTTGCATCTTGGTCCCCTGGAGCCACAGGCCAGGAGCCAACCTGGATGTCTCTTTGTTCCCTTTATATAATAAAAATCAGAGTCTATTGATCTTTTCTAATCATAGACTATAGATTCTTTCCTTCCTCTTTGTCTTTGTTGCCCTTGCCCAAACTACAGTCAAATTCTGGAGGCACCAAAAATCTCAGTGGAGGCAGAAAAGATGAATAAGAGCTCAACAGACAAAGAAAGGGTCATTTCAAGTTTTGAGAACAGTACAAGCAAGGCTCAGAGGCTTCCCATGACATGGTGCTCCGTGGAACAAAATGTAGCTCTGTGTATAGGAACACAGACCCAAGCAGAACCATATGGCATGACAGCTGGGCACACAAACACGCGGCTACACTGCCTGGGTTTGAATTCCAGCCCCATCACTTATTAGCAAGTTACTTAAATTCTGTGTGTCTCGATCCCTCATCTGCAAAATAGGATCATAATACTGCCCACCTCTAAGGGTTGTTGGGAGGATTAAATGCTCTGATAGATGGAGAGAACTTAGTATAGTGCTGGGGCATAGTAAGTACCCCATAGATATTACTGTTCCCAATTCATATGTAAGTGTTGGGGCAGCCCATCCTTCACCATTCAACTCCAAGTCCACTTTGCACAGGAAGCTTTCTTCAATTAATCTGAAATGGCTGTCACACATCACCCCAATGTATTCACGCACTCTCATTTGTATCAATGTTTTGTTTTGGCTTTTGGGGTGTGTGTGTGTGTGTGTGTGTGTGTGTGTGTGTGTGTCTCAGGGTCTCACTCCTGTCACCCAGGCTGGAGGACAGTGGCGCAATCATGGCTCACTGCAGCCTGGACTTCCTGGAGTCAGGTGATTTTCCCACCTCAGCCTCCTGAGTAGCTGGCACTATAGGCGCACACCACCACGCCTGGCTAATTTTTGTATTTTTTTTTGTAGAGACAGGGTTTCACCTTTGCCATGTTGCCCAGGCTGGTCTCAAACTCCTAGCCTCAAGCAATCTGCCCACCTCGGCCCCCCAAAGTGCTGGAATTACAGGCGTAATATTAATGTTTTTACAAACTTATTCTCCAACTCTGGGTTGGGGATTGTCACATCAACAAAGAGGGAAGCTTACTGCAGAAAATTAGGGAGTTGTTTTGTGACACAATGACTCAGTTATGCATTCAACTTTCGGTCAGCAAATATTTATTTATTTATTTTTTAAAACTAGAACATTTATCACATGACTAGTCACTGAAATTCTTAAGATGAACTGGATGCTGCAACAGCTACCCTCTTGGGTTTAGGTGTGTTCCTTTTCGGAATCTCTGCCTCAGTCTGTGGCAAACAATTTTTAGGTGTCTCATTCAACAAGTTCTGGTGGTATTTCGCCATTTAGCCTTGGCACCCAGTTATATTTCCTCTTGTGTTTGGCAGGGTAGCCACATTTGCCACAGGTCATCTTCTGGAGGTGGTGGGCCTTAGAGCCACAGTGGTGGCACAATGTGTGTGTCTTACTGTGATGCTTTCCAAACGATGACATTCCCTTCATCATCTCACTTCTGCAGCTGAGACCAAACAGACTGGAAGATAAGGCACTTCCACTACATCTGGTCAGCAAATATTTACTGAACACTTACTACGTGTCAGACACCATGTTCCTCATGGCTTCCCCTAAAGCTCCATGTAGGAAAATTAAGCATGAGGGTGACTGATTGAAGGGTCTTGGAAAAACAAACCTTTGTGGCTAACATCCCTCCTCCTGGCCACCTGCAAGATTTAGCACTGATTACCCATCTTCAAACCCCTTGTATTAATCTGTTCTCACACCACTATAAAGAACAGCTGGAGACTGGGTAATTTATAAAGAGGTTTAATTGACTCACAGTTCCTCATGGCTGTGGAGGCCTCAGGAAACTTACAATCATGGTGGAAGGGGAAGCAAACACATCCTTCTTCACCTGGTGGCAGCAAAAAGAAGTGTGGGAGAAGCCCCTAAGAAAACCATCAGTTCTCATGAGAACTCACTCACTATTTTGAGAACAGCAGCATGGGGGTAACTGCCCCATGATTCAATTACCTCCCACCAGGTCCCTCTGAGGACACATGGGGATTATGGGAACTACAATTCAAGATGAGATTTGGGTGGGGACACAGCCAACCCATATAATCCCTCTTAAAAATAATGCATTCTATCTAGGCTGCTGTAGCGGTTCACACCTGTAATCCCAGTGCTTTGGGAGGCTGAGGTGGAAGGAACACTTGAGGCTAGGAGTTTGAGACCAGCCTGTGCAACCAAGCAAGACCCTGTCTCTACAAACAAAAAAATTTAATTAGCTGGGCACAGTGGTACGTACCTGTAGTTCCAGCTACTGGGAGTGGGGCAGGGTGCTGACTCAGGAGAATCACTTGAGCCCAGGAGGTTGAAGGTGCAACAAGCTATGATTGCACCACTGCACTCCAGCCTGGGCAACAGAGAGATACCCTGTCTCTAAAAGTAAGTAAGTAAATACATAAAATAAATAAATAAAGCTGGGTATGGTGACTCACACATTTAATCCCAACACTTTGGGAGGCCAAGGCAAGAGGATCACTTGAACTTGGAAGTTCAAGACCAGACTGGGTAACACTGAGACCCTGTCTCTATAAATAAAAAAATTAAAAAATTAAAATTAAAAAATACAACTAGTGCGTTCTGATTGGGTCAAGGCTCTAATTTACCCAGAGAGGTCATACATCAATTATCTAATAGCATAGGAATTCCATTATCTGATTAACTCATCTTCTGTCTACAGCCATACCACCCTGAACGCCTGATCTTGTCTGATTAACTCATCTTCTGGAGCACATGGATCCATAATGGGCTCCAGTGGGGCTGAGAACACTAGAAATTACCTGCGTTTGTATCTGTACTATTTCCCCCTGGATTCAATTTCAGGCAGTATAGGAACTAGATAATCAGACAGTATTCCCACCTAAAGCATGACAAACATTCCTTTAAATGCATAGCAGAGCTTGAGGGTGGAGGAGGAAGGGAAAGCTACAGGGACAACAAACAAACAAACAAACAAAGCAAAGAAATGAGAACCCTGAAGCTGTGGCTGGATTTGGGTGGGCAGGGGCGGGGAGGGGGCTGTTCAGTAATGTTAATAACCAAAGCCTGGCATAAAGCTGGGGCCCATCAACAAAAGGAGGAGAAAGGGAAAATGTGTCTGCTTCAGCCATAATTCTGGACCTGAAAAAACATTTCCACTGAGAATTTGCAATCCTGGGCTTCAGGCGTATTTGCAAACAGAATGCGTACTGTGCCTGGTCTGGGCAAACACAAGATCAAACATGAACAAACATTAGCTGTGGATTGTTAGTTCCTTGAAGAAGCTTTGCGCAAAGCTTCTCTGGAGGAGCTGCAGTTAACCCAGGCTATGTATGATTCCCACACAAAAAGTTTGGACAAGTAAAGCTCAAATGCAAAAAATAAATCACACAGAAACAAGCCTACATGAGCAAATGCCAGCATACCCAAGAAACAGCTGCATAATATCCTTTCCATTTTCCTATAACAGAATCATTAGGTATGAAGTAAAAAATAAGAATTTAAAAAATGTTTACAGAAAAAAATAAAACTGAAAACATGACAAAGGAGCCATATGCTATCAAAACAGATGAGATTTGAAAAAAATAAATCAATAGAACATCTAAAACTGAAAGCCACGATAATCAAAATTAAAAACTCAATGGGCAAGTTAAACAACAGATTAGATAGGACAGAAGACAGAATTAGTGAATTAAAAAAATACAGAAACAAAAACAAGCCAAACCCCCTCCCCTACAAGATCTAAAAAGTTATACAGAATGAAGCAGAGAGGGCCAAAAACTTGGAAAATATGAAGGAAATATTAAGAGACATGAAGACCAGACTAAGATGAACATGCATCCAATTGAAGTACTGTAAGAAGAAAACAGAATAGAGAGAGGCAATATTCTAAGAGATAGTGGCTGGAATTGTCCAGAAGCAATGAATGACATAAAACCCTCACCTTCTATCATCAAGGAAGCTGGACGACAAAGGAATAATATTTTTAAATGTATAACAGTAAATAACAGGTCGGGCATGGGAGCTCACACCTGTAATCCCAACACTTTGGCAGGCTGAAGCAGGCAGCTTGTTTGAGCCCAGGAGTTTGAGACCAGCCTAGGCAACATGGTGAAACCCCTTGTCTACCAAAAAAAAAAAAAAAAAATTAGCCAGGCATGGTGGAGCATGCCTGTAGTCCCAGCTACCTGGGAGGCTGAGGTGGGAGGATTGCTTGAGCCTGGGAGGCAGAGGTTGCAGTGAGCTGAGATCACATAACTACAATTTAGCCTGGTTAACAGAGCGAAAACCCTGTCTCAAAAAAAAAAAAAGTAAATAACTAGCAAACTAGAATTTTATACTTAATCAAGATAACATTTAAATCAAGAGGACCTATGGAATGGGAGAAGTATTTGCAAATCATGTATCTGATAAGGGACTTGTATCCAGAAGTTCTTTAATATAAAGAACTTCTACAACTCAAAAATAAAAAGACATATAACCTGATTTGAAAATAGGCACAGGATATATATATATATATTTTTTTTTTTTGAGATGGAGTTTCGCTCTTGTTGTCCAGGATGGAGTGCAATGGCACAATCTCGGCTCACTGCAACCTCCGCCTCCCAGGTTCAAGCAGTTCTCCTGCCTCAGCCTCCCTTGTAGCTGGGATTACAGGCGCCCACCACCATGCCCAGCTAATTTTTTGTATATTTAGTAGAGAGGGGTTTCACTGTTTTGGCCAGGGTGGTCTCAAACTCCTGACCTCTGGCGATCCACTCACCTCAGCCTCCCAAAGTGCTGGGATTACAGGCGTGAGCCATCGTGCCCAGCCACTTTTTTTTTTTAAGACAGAGTGTTGCTCATCACCCAGGCTGGAGTGCAGTGGGGTGATCTCGGCTCACTGCAGCTTCTGTCTCCCGGGTTCAAGCAATTCTCCTGCCTCATCCTCCCAAGTAGCTGGGATTACAGGTGCCCACGACCATGCCCGGCTACAACTGGGTGAAGGATTTGAATAGACATTTCTCCAAAGGAGGCTTACAAATAGCCAATATGCAGATAAAAAGATGTTCAACATCATTAGTCATTAGGGAAATACAAATGAAATCCACAATGAGATACTACTTAACAACCACCAGGCTGGCTAAAATTTAAAAAAGTAAAGACAATAACAAGTGTTGACAGGATGTGGGGAAACTGGAACCTTTATATATTGCTGGTAGAATTACAGAATGATGCAGCCACTCTGGAAAACAGTTTGGCAATTCCTCAAAATATTAAACACAGAGATACCACATAACCCAGCAGTTCTACTCCTAGTTGTAGATCCAAGAGAACTGAAAACATATATCTACACAAAAACGTGTACACAAATGTTCATATCAGCCTTATTCATAATAGCTAGGGTGGAAACTACCCAAATGTCCATCAATTGATGAATGGGTAAACAAAATGTGGTATATCCATACAACAGAATATTACTTGAACATGAATGAAATTCTGATACAAGCTACAACATAGATGAAACTTGAGAACGTTGTGCAAGTTGGAAGAAACTAAGGCAGGAGAATAGCAGAGCAAGCTGGGGGCGAAGCGGATCCTTGGACGTAAGCTAGTTTAAGCAGTAGCAAAAGCAAAACATGCAAAATAGCAGAAGTAGAATATACAAAACAAGGGAGTAAGCAGTATGTACATAAGGGAGTAAGCAGTGAGTTGAAACATGCAAGATAAGAAAAATAAGAAGGACTTGCAGTAGCAATTTGGTCACAAAAAATAAAAGTAAAGATAAGCAATTTGGTCAAAAGAGATACAGTAAGGTTGAGCAAGTAGAAAAAAAAAACATATAAAAGGCCATGAAATGTAACAAATTGGGACTGATACCACTTGCGGGTCAGCCCGCTCTCTCCTCTCTGGGAGTGTTACTATGCATAACAAATTTTTGCTGCTTTGCTATGCTATCTGTGTCACGTCCAGTTCTTTGTTTGGGACACCAAGAGCCTGGAACTACACAGTACCATCCATTAACAAAACCAGACACAAAAGATCATATATTAAATTATTCATTTATATGAAATGTCCAGAATACTCTTCCTTTGTACGGAATCTAAAAAGTATAGGCCCATTGCATGGCTCACGGCTGAAGTCCCACCACTTTGGGAGGCCAAGGTAGGAGGACCACTTGACCTCAGGGGTTTGAGACCTGCCTGGACAACACAGAGAGACCCAGTCTCTACAAAAATAAAAAATAAAAAAGTTAGCTGGGCGTGGTGGCGCACGCTTGTAGTTCCAACTACTCAAGAGGCTGAGGTGGGAGGATCCCTTGAGTTGTGGAGTTCAAGGCTGCAGTGAGCTATGATGACACTACTGCACTCCAGCCTAGGTGACAGAGAAAGACCCCATCTCAAAAAAGAGTTGTTGGTGTGAGAAGAGTAGAAATGTGTGCCTCAGGGGAACCCAGGAGTGTGGCCTGTACCCAGAATTACTCCCTGGGTAATACTGATGAGGGAGCGGCTCTTCTGAAGCCTTGTTTCTTCTGGTCCCTTGCACCTCCGCTCCCAGCTCACCCTGGTCTGCTCCCAGATATCCTATACCCCCTAGAAGTACAGAGGACACCCACTCTTATCACCCTTGTGGTAGCTAGTGTCCTATAGCACTATCTGCCTGCCTTCTTCCCATCCCTTCCCCATGATCCAATACAGCCTTCTGGTGTCCTAAAAGGAGTTAGTCTGACATATCCCCAGCAAATGTGTAGATGGTGTCAACTCATGTCAAAATCCTTTCCCCTCCCTATTTTACAAACCACTCTGCTCCATCTGTATTAGTTTTCTAGGGCAGTGGTAATAAAGTATCACAAACTAGGTGATTCATAACAATATAAATTTATTCTCTCACAGTTCTGGAGCCTGGAAGTTTGAAATTAGGGCATTGGCAGGGCCACGCTGCCAACTAGGGGAGGATCCTTCCTTGTTTTTTCCAGTTTCTGGTGGCCCCACAGATTCCTTGGCTCATGGCACCCTAACTCTAATCTCTCTGCCTCTGGCATCACATGGCCATCTTCCCTCTGTCTGTCTGTGTTCAAATTTTCCTCTTCTTATAAGGACACCAGTCACATGGGATTAGGGCCCACCCTAATCCAGTGCCCCCGACTCCATATCCACATTTGCAAATAAAGAGAATACTATTAGGATTGTTTGTGCATGGAACATAGGAAAATGGGCATTTTCACACAGTGTGCCTAGGAAGGTTATTTCATAGTATGGAACAAGAGCCTAAAAAGGTGTGCTGGCTGCGTGTAGAGGCTCACACCTGTAATCTCAACACTTTGGGAGGCCGAGGCAAGAAGATGGCTTGAGCGCATGAGTTTGAGACCAGCCTGGGCAACATGGTGAGACCCCTGTCTCTACAAAAAACAAAAATAAAAGAACAAAAGTATCAGGAGTGGTGGTGTGTGCCTGTGGTACCAGCTATTTGGGAGGCTAAGATGGGAAGATCGCTTGAGCCCAGGAGGTCGAGACTGCAACAAGTCGTGATGGCGCCACTGCACTCCAGCCTGGGTGACAGAGCAAGATCCTGTCTCAAAAATAAAACAAAATAAAAAAACAAAGGCATGCCTTCTGGCTTTTACTCATAGGTATTAATCTTAAGGAAATAATTGGGCAAGTGTACAAAAATGTTAAGTATAAAGGTATTCATTGCAACTTTGTTTAAAACAGTAAAAAGAAGCACAAACATTCTAAATGAATACAAAGGAGAATTTATTTGCTCTTAAAGAGGTTGCAATTCAACTGAATTCTTTACTTTTACCTATGTTTCCTTCTCTTAGAACCACAACCCACTTGCAGATATTAAAATGGTGTCCTTTTATGAAACAATTAGAAACTTGAATATTGTTTGATGGTATTAGGAATTGCTGTTGATATTTTAGCTGTGTAACAGTGTTTTAGCTTTGTTAAAAATGTGTAAACTTTATTTATTTTTTGTTTTTTTTTCTGAGATAAGTTCTTTTTGTGTCACTCAGGCTGGAGTGCCGTGGTGCAATTACAGCTCACTGCAGCCTCAACCTCCCTGGCTCAAGCTATCATCCTGCCTCAGCCTCCTGAGTAGCTGGGACTACAGGTACGTGCCACCAGGCCCGGCTCATTTTTTAATTTGTTTGTAGAGATGAGGTCTTCCAATGTTGCCTGGGCTGGTCTTGAGCTCCTGGGCTCAAGCGATCCTCCCGTCTTGGCCTCCCAAGTGCTGGGATTATAGGCATGAGCAACTGCACCTGGCCTCAAGTCTTCAACTTTTACAGATGCATAACAGATATTTGCAGCTGAATTGACAGGCTGTATAGGATGTACTTCAAATAATACAGGAGGAGGGAAAGCACGTGTGTGTGAATGGGGCAGAATTGGCCATAGGTTAAGGGTTGCTGGTGGCTGAAGATTGGATATGTGTAAGCTAGTCTGCTTGTCTGTCTACTTTTGTGTATGATCTAAATTTTCCATAATAAAAAGTTAAACAAAGTATATATCTAATTGAATTCTGTTTTTGTAGAATCTTCTAGGTATCACAACTTCACAGGCGGTTCTATTAACACTTCTCCATTATGTAATTTTTCTAAAATGTCTGTTTCTCTTTTTTTTTTTTTTTTCTGAGATGGAGTCTCGCTCTGTCACCCAGGCTGGAGTGCAGTGGCGCAATCTCGCAATCTCGGCTCACTGCAAGCTCCGCCTCCCGGGTTCACGCCATTTTCCTGCCTCAGCCTCCCCAGTAGCTGGGACTACAGGCACCCGCCACCACGCCCGGCTAATTTTTTGTATTTTTAGTAGAGATGGGGTTTCTCCGTGTTAGCCAGGATGGTCTCGATCTCCTGACCTCGTGATCTGCCCGCCTCGGCCTCCCAAAGTGCTGGGATTACAGGCGTGAGCCACCGCACCCGGCCAAATGTCTGTTTCTCTAACTTAATTGTTTTCCAGGATGAAATAAGTATGAAAGTACTTGGGGGACTGACAGCCTTCTACATATAAAAGAGATTATTAGGACTCATTAATGTTCTAAATATGTATTATTGTACTCTTTAGCGGAGAAAGAATTAAGTTAAATTTTTGGCTTCAAATAATTCATAGTCTAAAATTTTCCTTGATTTAAAGTGACTTTTCTCAAAAAGGCAATGCAGGAAGGGATATAATAAGACCATGTGTGTAAATGAGGCTGAGTTTGGTGCTGAAAAACTGAGCTTCCTTTGATCAATCAGATCCCTGGAGGTGGGATGGGGCAGGGACCATGTGTCCTATTCATTGCTGCATTTCCAGCACCCAGCACAGCCTCTGGCACACAACATAGGATAATAATAATAGTGGTGATAATAATAATAATAAAATAGAACTAACATTTGTTGAGCTTCAGTGCCAAACAATGTGCAACTGCTTTGCCTGCATAATCTCATTTCATCTTCAAAACACTCCTACAGGGAGTGCCTCAACATCACATTGAGAGAAAACTGATGCGAATACTGAGCCTCAGAAAGATTAAGTTACTTATCCAAGGTCATCCAGTCAGAGAGTGTGAGGCTGGCTTTGAACTCACGTCTGTTTGTCCTGGAAGCCACTACTTTTTTAACCAAGATGCCCTGAAATGCCAACATGAGAAATCCGGTCCTCTTAGTGTATCTCTTCTTGCAGGGACAGTGAGGACAGCAGGTTATTGGAGCTTGGTGACACTTGCCTCTGCAATTCCCTAGGCAGCTCCCCCAGCTCAGATTCTATACCTTCAGGCTACTTCCTGTTGTCTTTTGAGTCCCCAAACAGACTTTTGTACAGAGAAAAGAAAACACTCACTAACCAATAAGCACAAGGCCTGGCAGGTTTATTTCTCCCTGTAATTTAATAAATTGAAGTTAATTAATAAGTGCTTATAGTCAATTTTCTGTGTGTGTTTTACTAATTTGAGTTATTGTAACTGTATATATTATATAGTATTTTTTTTTATTATTTGTGTTTGAGATGGAGTTTCGCTCTTGTAGCCCAGGCTGGAGTGCAATGGCGCGGTCTCGGCTCACTGCAACTTCCACCTCCCGGGTTCAAGCAATTCTTCTGCCTCAGCCTCCTGAGTAGCTGGGATTACAGGCATCTGCCACCATGCCCAGCTAATTTTTGTATTTTTAGTAAAGATGGGTTTTCACCATGTTGGTCAGGCTGCTTTTGAGCTCCTGACCTCAGGTGATCCACCCGCCTTGGCCTCCCGAAGTGCTGGGATTACAGACATGAGCCACTGCACCTGGCCATTTTTATTAATTTTTAACTTTTATTATACGTGAGTCGTATATAAACTTAAGTGATTTGAGTAATAAGGCCCAGAGCCTTGTCATCTAAGGGTGTGATGATACTATAAAGCTTCCACATCTATCAGTTAAATAAGTAGGAGGTAGGAGGGAACAAGTGTCCTAAAGGCAAGTAGTTCAGTCTCCAAAATGCCTTGCCCAGTGGTTTTTCATAGTTGACATTTAATAAATAGTTGTTGAATAAATGACTGTGAAAAAGAAGAAAATAGTCATAAACAAAATTGAAAGCAAATAGGCCAGGTGTTGTGGCTCATGCCTGTAATCCCAGCACTTTGGGAGGTTGAGGCAGGAGGACTGCCTGAACCCAGGAGTTCAAGACCAGTCTGGGTAACATAGCAAGACCCCATCTCTACTACTAAATAATAAAAATTATTTAAAAAAAAACTAAAAGCGGCCAGGCGTGGTGGCTCACGCCTGTAATCCCAGCACTTTAGGAGGCCGAGGCAGATGGATCACTTGAGGTCAGGAGTTCGAGACCAGCCTGGCATGGTGAAACCCCGTCTCTACTAAAAATACAAAAATTGGCTGGCATCATGGCACTCACCTGCACTCCCAGTTACTCAGGAGGCTGAGGCAGGAGAATTGCTTGAACCCAGGAGGCAGAGGTTGCAGTGAGCTGAGATCATGCCACTGCACTCCAGCCTGGGTGACAGAGTGAGACTCTGTCTCAAAGAAAAATAAAACAAAACAAAAAACTTAAAGCAAATAGGCAGGGAAATATTTTCGTAAGTACAATAACAAGGTCTCAATTTCTTAATATATCAGGAACTTGGGAAATTGATAAGAAAAGCATGAAGTCTTCAATAGAAAAATGATAATGCTAAATAAATGCAGAATGAATAAATGAAAGAATAAGTGGGGGCTAATAGAGAGATACCTTTCCTGAAATTTAACATGTTAATTTTTTTAGGGGTTTTCCAGTAAAGACCCAAAGGCCTGCTAGACAAATTCTCAAAGCGCTGTAACACTAACACATTAATTTTGCAAGACTACATCGGGGATCATATGAAGACAAGGGGACCTCAGGTATGTGAAGGGGGACTTAGAAAATGCAAAGAGCTCAGCTGCAGAGCTGGCTTAAGCCTTTTTCGGATGAACAGGAGGACAGGAAAGGAATTGCTGCATGGCCTGGCAGAATGATCAGATGTCCCAAGTTAGGAAAAGTAGACAGAAAAATCAGGAAGTATACACTGGTGAGCTCCCTGCTTTGGAAGCAGTAATGTGGCTTTGCTGGGAAGCTACCCTTTGAGGAGGAAATCCAACTCTACAGGTAGACAGCAGTCTCCCAACAGCAGAGCTGGGGAGATAGCTGGAGGAGGAGGAGAAGGGAAAGGGCCTACCCAGAGTAAGGCCAGCTCTGTTCGTCCCTGATGGGTGGGTCACAGTGGCCCAGCCTCTGGGACAGGGTTAGGGGAAACCTGGGCTCTGATGACAGCGGCAACTTCTCAGTCCTGTCTGGCACATAAAAATAGCTTTTCCAGGCGATGTGACTCTGGGGCTTAGCCAACTGCAGGCCTGGTTACTGTGCTTGGTTACCGGCCTTTGCCCTGTCTCCAGATCTTGGAATGACTTTGGCTTTACACACTTCCCCCTAGGGGCCTCATAAGTGAAGCCTCATCCTCAGGAGACAAGGGTGACTTTTCACAGTGTGCCCCCTTTGTGGGAAGGGTATGCTGACCTTTAGGAGTGCAGGAAGGGCACTTCCCTCCTTTCTTGGCTTGGGAAGCGTAGGGGAGCTCAGCCAGCCTATATCTACTGTTTCCTGGGTAATTCACTAAGCCAACCAAAGAACCTGAACTTCCTGCAGTAATGAGGCCAACACACAGTCTCGGGTACACAAAACCACCAAGAGTCACATGCCTCTTGACTCAGAGACCTACCCCAGGAGTCTGTGAAAGCGGCACAACCAGGCCCAGGCCCTTGGGGTACCAGGAGTCACATGAACAATGAGAACATCAACAGGCCTGAGGCCACCGACAGGTGCAAAGTTTCCTAGGGTACACACATTTGCCCTAATATACACACACCTGTCCTGATTTACATACTCAGAGCCCCCTGGGCAGTACACATCCCATGATGCACTGAGCTCCTTATTTTGGGTAGAACCCCCTTTTAGAGCTAGTACCCAGGCTGCTCATTTTCCTTGCTATCAAAGGAGATTCTCCACATCCCTCTATTCCTCCTTCTCCCTGATTTCTCCCTGTTGTGCACATAGAGAAGTGGCAAGGGACAATGGTGATTTTATTCCAGAAGGCTGAGGAACCAAGGCTGCAAAAGACTCTATAAAAGCACTTAGTTATAGAATCTAATTGGCTAGAAGGAATGCTTAGAGCCATTATCGAGCTCAGTCAGTTTGTTTTCACGACAAGGAGCCTGAGGCTAGAGAAGCAAAGAAGTTTACCCAGTGCCCCAGGCTGGGCAGTGGCTGAGGCTGAATTTGATGATACAGGTGGGATGGGCAGGTTCAGTCTAGCTAGAGAATTTAGTTAGCTCAGGGGTGGGGTTGGCTTACTGATTTTTTTTTTTTTTTTTTTTGAGACAGAGTCTCCCTCTGTCACCCAGGCTAGAGTGCAGTGGCGCAACCTCGGCTCACTGCAACCTCTGCCTCCCGGGTTCACGCCATTCTCCTGCTTCAGCCTCCCGAGTAGTTGGGACTACAGGCGTGTGCCACCACACCCAGCTAATTTTTGTATTTTTAGTAGAGATAGGGTTTCACTATGTTGGCCAGGCTGGTCTCAAGCTCCTGACCTCAGGTAATCCACCTGCCTTGGCCTCCCAAAGTGCTGAGATTACAGGCGTAAGCCACCGCACCCAGCCTGGTTTACTGATCTTTAGTGCATGTGAGTGATAAAGATTGGTCCACTGATAACAACTGAGCATCTGGTTTGCACAAGGCACAGACTGAGAAGCAAATATATTTTTAAATCTTAAAACAACCCTCTCAAAGTTACAGGAGATAACTAATTAACAGAGCAATGAATAAGGATGATGCTTACAATACATTTTTAAAATTTTATTCTGGCCGGACGCAGTGGCTCACACCTGTAATCCCAACACTTTGGGAGGCCAAGGCGGGTGGATCACTTGAGGTCAGGAGTTTGAGATCAGCCTGGCCAACATGGCAAAACCCTGCCTCTACTAAAAATATAAAAATCAGCCAGGCATGGTGGCAGGTGCCTGTAATCCCAGCTACTCAGGAGGCTGAGGCAGGAGAATCACTAGAACCCAGGAGGCAGAGGTTGCAGTGAGCCAAGATCACACCACTGCACTCCAGCCTGGGTGACAGAGCAAAACTCTGTCTCAAAAAAAAAAAATTATTTTGGATTCAGTGGGTACATGTGCAAATTTGTTACATGAGTATATTGCATAATGGGCTTCCAGTGAACCCATCACCCGAACAGTGAACACTGCACTCAGTGAGTAGTTTTTCAAAAGGGATCCCCTTTGGAGTCCCTGGTAAGAACTTTTAAGAATAATATACAAGACGTTCTCTAGACGGAACATGCTTATCAACTGAGAGGTATAAACATCGAACGCCGTATCAGCAAGCGATACTCCAACATGCAAAAGAACCCAGGATGGGGGACTGGGGAGGTTTCCAGGGTCAAATGGGAGAGCTGGGAGCCTGAGACACCAATAGTTTTAGCTGACTTTGAGTATCTGTCAGGCGAGGGGCTGAGGGGTTCGGTGTGGGTAGGGCTTTGGGCCTTCATCGTTGACAGGAGGGATTCTGACTGGACAGCTTTTTCTCCAGTCCTTTAGCCAAAGGAGGAAGGATCACTGGGAGAAGGAAAAAACGGTGGGAGTCTCCTCAAAGACCAGTTGTCCTCTACCCCTCATTAACCCCTCTCCTGACAGCAGCCACTGTCCTTCTTGGCTAAGATAAGAGACAGCAGGAACAGCCCCCTGCCCTGCTCTAGCCGAGTTGGAACAGAGCCACGGAGTGAGTTGGCTGGCAGCAGAAATGTCTGGGCATCTGTGTCTGGGGAGAGGTGCCAGCTGTCTAGGCAGAGAGAAAATGTGCCCATGTGCACACACACGTGTGTAAAGGTAGGGCATGTGTGTGTGAACACATGCAGCAGAGGGAAGAGCAGCTGTTGTCATTGTGAATGACAACAGCACAGACACCAGGAGAACCCCGTTGTCTCCCAACCCATAGACTCAGACTCTGCCTCCCTGCCTGGAGCAAGACACCCATCTCCTCTGGTAGCACCTCGACCATCTACCAGGCAGCAACGGAGCTCATTTGAGGCCTGGCCCTTTTGCAGCTAACCTGGGCTCTCCCATGCTCATAGAGCCCGCTGTGACCACCAAGAGAAGGTGACAGCAAGGAGGAAGGCTCCCGCTATGTTCTAACATTCAATGATTTTACGGTTCCATGAAGGAAAGAGAGAGCAACATGTCAATACACAGATTTATCCTAAACTGCTGGATGGAAATAACTTGGAAAACAGCATAGAATGAGTAAACTGTTAAATACATGTTTCCAGTGAGTTTCCTTTTTGATTCTAATTACCTCCATAAGACAGAGGACTGTCCCCAAGCCTTTATTGAGATGAGAAGTAGGGACTTCTTCACCCCAAATCTTTCCTAAGGTTTTTTTATTTACATACTTTTTCAAAACATTCACTGAATACTTTTTCTTCTTCTTATAATACATGCTCATAGTAGAAAAATTGAAACTCAAGAAACTATAAAACCTCCATAATCTACCCCATCCTCACTTTACTTCCACAGGCCTCAGATATGCCTGCTATGGGATGCCCCATAATGTTAAAATGCACCCACATCTCACATCTGAAGTTACTGTGCTGAGTTGAAACTGTCTAGTTGGCCAGGCACAGTGGCTCATGCCTGTAATCCTTGCACTTTGGGAGGCTGAGGTGGGTGGATCACTTGAGGCCAGGAGTTCAAAACCAGCCTGGCCAACATGGAGAAACCCCATCTCTACTAAAAATACAAAAAAATTAGCCAGACATGGTGACAGGCAGCTGTAATCCCAGCTACTCAAGTGGCTGAGGCAGGAGAATTGCTTAAACCTGGGAGGCAGAGGTTGCAGTGAGCCGAGATCATGCCACTGCCCTCCAGCCTGGGTGACAGAGTGAAACTCCATCTCAAAAAAAAAAAAAGAAAAGAAAAGAAAGAAACTGTCTAGTTAACATATATTTTGCAGACCTTTGATTAAATGTTTATGAATTTTAGTTCTGTCATTTAAAATTTTTTGAAGCCAATATATTTTGTTTTCTATATCTCAAATATGTTTGAGAGTCCCTGAAAAGTCTACAGGCCCCAGGAACTGTGCTTATTGTGACTAATGAATAAGAGGACCCTGCCCAGTGAAAAATGTTACTATTTAAGAGTAGATACACTGTCAGTCTCTCTCTCTCTCTCTATGCATTTATCATGGATAACTTAGAGACCCCATATAGTTTTGAATACTGTTTTTCTCCTATTCTACACTGTTCATCCAGTATTTCGCAGACAGAGCTTGAGAGCGGAGGCCTGCTGTGTCAGTGGGAGTCCCCCACCCACACCACAGCTTCTCAGTGCAGGTTCTAGGACCACACACCTCTTAGGTAGAAAGGCTCTGAGAGAGACAGCTTGTCTCCCTCAGACCTGAGCTTCACAGATGAGGAAACTGAGGCCTGAAGAAGTGACTGGCCCCAGGTGAGTGGTTAGTTAGTACCACAACCAGACTCAGAATTTAGGTTGCTGGCTCAGGTGGGAGGTGAAGAAGCCACTGCTTGCCTTGGGTGCCCTCTGCCCAACTTCCAGGGCCAAGTCTCTGTGGGCACCTTCCTCTGGTGCCATACTGCCAGGCCCTCCCACTCCACTCCCGCCTCCCACTAGCTGCTCCAAGCTTTTGACCCAATTTCCCCATCCAAACTCCTGTGTTTGTTTTCCCTTCATTGTCACAATGTTGCTCAAGCTGTAAATTTACAAAATGTTAGTAAATTTTAATTTTTTTCTCTGATCGTAAAAGTAACAGATGCACATGGGAGAAAATAGGAGGAAAAAAGGAGTTCATTATATCACCCAGAGATGATCACTGTAAAAATGCTGTGCAACAAACATCAATAAATAGAATTAGAAATTGATCAGCTGCTCTGTCATTATTATTATTATTAATTTTTTTAGAGACGGGGTCTTGTCATGTTGCCTAGGCTGGTCTTGAACTCTTGGGCTCAAGCAATGCTCCCACATCAGCTTCCCAAAGTGCTGATATTACAGGTGTCAGCCACCATGCTTGGTGTGTTCCTTTCAGTTATAAAATATCTCAGATACATAAACATGATTCGTTCATTCGACAAATATTTGTTGAGCATGTACCACATGGAAGGCACTGTTCTGGGTTTAGGAACATAATAATTGACACAATAGTCCGAGTCCTTGTTCTCAAGGAGCTACATTCTAGCGGAGGAAGATAGATAATCAACAAATAAATATAAAACAGGTTTGTTGGTATTGAGTACTATGAAGAAAAAATAAAACAGGGTAAAGGAGAAGAGTAGGTGGTGAGTGTTACTGTACATGAAATGATTGGGAAAGCCTCCCTGAGAAATGACATTTGATCAGGGTCCAGAAGGAAGTGATACAGTGAGCCAAATATTGAGTGAACATGTTTCAGACACTGAGGACATAAGAGTGAATAAAAGTGACATTCCACTCTGGGCCACCGGCCCTCCTCTTCATTGTAGACACCTTGTACTATTTTACCTAATGGCCTGAAGACTGAATTGTACAGGAAGAGAAGGAAGAGGAAGAGCTACCCTTAACATTTTAATTTTTTTTGGCGGGTGCGGTGGCTCATGCCTGTAATCCCAGCACTTTGGGAGGCTGAGGCAGGTGGATCACCTGAGGTCAGGAGTTCGAGACCAGCCTGGCCAACATGGTGAAACCCCATCTCTACTAAAAAAAAGTACAAAAATTAGCTAGGTGTGGTGGCTGGCACCTGTAGTTCAGCTACTCGGGAGGCTGAGGCAGGAGAATCGCTTGAACCCGGGAGGTGGAGGTTGCAATGAGCTGAGATCGCACCACTGCACTCCAGCCTGGGTGACAGAGTGAGACTATCTCAAAAAGATAAAAATAAATAATAAATATAAATATATTTATTTATTTAATAAGGTTGGTCTTGAATTCCTGACCTCAACTGATCCACCTGCCTTGGCCTACCAAAGTTCCGGGATTATAGGCATGAGCCACCGCGCCCAACCAACCCTTAACATTTTAATATACAGACTTAAAAAGTCTAAAATTGGCTGGGCGTGGTGGCTTACACCTGTAATCCCAGCACTTTGTGAGGCTGAGGCAGGTGGATCACTTGAGGTCAGGAGTTTGAGACCAGCCTGGCCAACATAGTGAAATGTCTCTACTAAGAATACAAAAATTAGCTGGGCATGGTGGTGGGCGCCTGTAATCCCAGCTACTCGGGAGGCTGAGGCAGGAGAATCACTTGAACCTGGGAGGCGAAGATTGCAGTGAACCGAGATTGCACCATTGCACTCCAGCCTGGGTGACAAGACCAAGACTCTGTCTCAAAAAAAAAAAGTCTAACATTAATCAATATTTACTTTCCTCCCAAATAAAAACATATTAAACTTTATCTTTGCTCACTGTTCCCATCTGAAATGTTTACCAATTTTTCAGTTTATCTTGTTATTTTTACTTTTCCAAATCAACTATTATTACTAAAAATAGTTTTGAGTAGTCATAATTTGTTTAGATAGATCCATATGTTTTGTAAATATTTCCTTACCATTTTTTCTTGCATTTCGCTATTTCCTTTTGGGTTCAGCTTTCTTGTGTCTTAGGTTCATTCTTCAGTAGTTTCCACGGTAAGGGCCTATGGCAGCTAACTCTGTTTTTGTTTGTCATCTGACGATGTCTTCAACTTGCCCTCCTTTAAAGAAAATAATGACTTTATTCAGATATAGTTCACATATCAAAATCTACTGTTTTAAAGTATACAATTCAATGGTTAAGTATATTCATAGACTTGTATAACTGTCAGCACTAATTTTAGAACATTTCATCACCAGCCCACACACCAAAAAAAAAACCACCCTGTACCCACTAGCAGTCATTCCCCAGTCCCCTCTCCTCCAGCCCTTGGCAACCACTTACCTACTTTCTGTCTCTGTGGATTTGCCTTTTTTTTTTTTTTTGAGACAGTCTTGCTCTGTTGCCCAGGCTGGAGTGCAGTGGTGTGATCTCGGCTCACTGCAACCTCTGCCTCCTGGGTTCAAGCGATTTTCCTGTCTCAGCCTCCCAAGTAGGTGGGACTACAGGTTAGCACCACCATGCCCGGCTAATTTTTGTCTTTTTGGTAGAGACAGGGTTTCACCATGTTGGCCAGGCTGGTCTCAAACTCCTGACCTCCAGTGATCTGCCCACCTTGGTCTCTGTGCTGGGATCCTCAAAGTGCTGGGCTTACAGGTGGGAGCCACTACGCCCAGCCCTGGATTTGCCTATTCTGACATTTCATATAAATGGAATCATACGATATGTGCCCTTTTGTTTCTGGTTTCTTTCACTTAGCATAATGTGTTCAAGGTGCATCCATATTGTAGCATGTGTCAATACTTCATTTTTTATGGCTGAATAATATTCCATTGTATCACATTTTGTTTATCCTTTAGCCAGTTGACGGACATTTGGGTTGTTTCTACTTTTTTGGCTATTATGAATAATGCTGCTATGAACATTTGTGTATAAGCATTTGTGTGTGAACATACATCTTCAGTTCACTTGGGTATATATTTAGGAGCTAAATTGCTGGATCATACAGTAACTCTATGTTTAACTTTTTGAGGAACTATTCTAAAGCAGCTACATTATTTTACATTCTAACAGCAATGTATGAGGGTTCTGTTTTCTCTACATTTTCATCAACATTTGTTCTTTTCTGCGTTTTTTTGCTTGTTTGTGTTATAGCCATCCTAGTGAGTGTGAGGTGGTGTCTCATTGTATTCTACTTTTTATGTTCATTTTAACATAAATGTAGCATACTGCTCACATACTATATACCCTTTTCATTTAACAATATATTGTGGAGATCTTGTCGATATATACAGAACTTACTCTCTTTTTTCTGGCTTTATGGTAATTCAGTGTCTGAATGCACCATCTTTTATTTAACCAGTTCTCTATTGATGGGCTGTTTTTTCCAGTCTTTCATTGTCACAAACAGTGCTGCAACAGTGCTACCTTTAAACACTCCGTTCTCTACATGTGGAAGAATAAATCCTAAAAGTGGAATTCTGGGCTAAAGGGCATGTGTATGCTTTTATTTTTATAGACATTGCCAAATGGTAGTCAGTGGTCTTTTTTAACACCTCAATGGTCTTGAGGTGTTTAAAAAACAAGTGGGGGTCAGGGTAACAATTACTGACAAATTGATTTCCATACTGAATGTACCAGTTTATACTTACCAGAAATGTAAGTACATGTTATTTAAATGAACACTGGATGATAAGATCAAATTTGTGAAAATACTTGTGTTCTTAGTATGGTACTCTTGTGTGGGTTGCCTTCAAAATCACTTCTTTTTAGGGGCTTTGGGGGAAGGGCAGCTTATAAAAAGCTTTCCTTGGTTGCAGCTCCAAGGAGGAGGTAGCGCCTGAAAAGGGCTTCTCTTGGTGCCCTTATCTACATTTCCTTGATGAAACAATGGGTACTCACTGAAGATGCTGGGTAAAATATTCATTCATTTATTCCTTCAGTCAACAAATATTTATCAAAAGCCTACTATTTGGTGCTAGCTGCTGGAGATGGAATGGAAACAAAATCAGACCAAACACTCCTTTCACTGACATTTTCAGGCTTTTGAAAGGACACAGACATTAATACAACTAAGGGTAAAGTAACACACTGGGAAAGAAATGCCTATCATGCCACTGGAGCCTGGAACAGGGTCCGAGGGTCAGCAAGGGCGACCAGAGGAAATATGTTTGAATTGAGATATGAAAGATGAGTAAAAGACTAGGTGAAGAAAGTCTCTTCTTCCTCTGGAAGAAAAAGCATAGTTAACAAATAAAGAAGGCTGGGTATGGTGGCTCACACCTGTAATCCCAGCACTTTGTGAGGCTGAGGCAGGTGGATCACTTGAGGTCAGGAGTTTGAGACCAGTCAGGGCAGCATAGAGAGACCCCATCTCTACAAAAAAAAAAAGAAGAAGAAGAAAGAAAGAAAAGAAAGGAAAGAAAAGGAAGAAAGGGAGAAAGAAAAAGAAAGAAAGAAAAAGAAAGAAAGAAAGAGAAAGAAAGAAAGAAAGAGAAAGAAAGAAAAGAAAGAAAAGAAAAGAAAAGAATTAGCTGGGTGTGGTGGCGGCAAAGAAAGAAAAAAGAAAGAATTAGCTGGGTGTGGTGGTGTGTACCTGTAGTCCCAGCTACTTAGGAGGCTGAGGTGGTAGGATAGCTTGAGCCCAGAAAGTCAAGGCTGCAGTGAGCAGTGATCGTGCCACTGTACTCCAGCCTGGAAAAAAAAGTGAGACCCTTTCTCAACAACAACAACAAATAAAGAAGAGAGGCAATAATACCTACCTCATAGCATCGTTAGAAAAATTAAATAATACATGTAATGCATTTAGCAAAATGTTCAGCACGTATCAGTTACTTGAAGAATGCTTATTTTGTTTCCACTCTTTCTTTCTTCTTTTTTTTTTTTTTTTTGAGATGGAGTTTCCCTCTTGTTGCCCAGGCTGGAGTGCAATGGTCTGATCGCAGCTCAGTGCAACCTCTGCCTGCCGGGTTCAGGTGATTCTCCTGCCTCGGCCTCCCAAGTAGTCGGGATTAAAGGCATGCGCCACCATGCCTGGCTAATTTTGTATTTTTAGTAGAGAATGTTGGTCCATGTTGGTCAGGCTGGTCTCGAACTCCTGACCTCAGGTGATCTGCCCGCCTCAGCCTCTCAAAGTGCTGGGATTACAGGCGTGAGCCACCATGCCCGGCTTTTTTTTTTTTTTTTTTAAATAACCATAGTGAATGTTAAAATCCCAGTTCCCCAAGCAAAACATTACCACCCTAGTTATGTACTTACTTCTAAACTCTACCCCACACTGCCTTGGGTTGTTAGTTATCTTATCTTATTCAGGTCTTGTTTACTCAACCAGGTGACAAGCTTATTTAGAACAAGAATCTGGCTTTATACTTTTTAGCAAAATAATAGCTACTATTTGTTGAGCATATATGACATACTCTTTATGGGCATTATTTCCAACCCTCACAACAACCCTGTTTTACAGATTATTTTCCTCATTTTACAGATAAGGAAACTAAAGTTCAAAGGGGTCAGTTAGCCTGGCCAAGGTGTTGAAGGCAGGACTAAATCCTGATGCAGGTAGCTACATTTGTAGCTGACAGATGGTAAAGCATAGAGCTGCCCTCACCCAAACCCTTCTTATTTCCAACTGGCATGACCTTTAGACAGTGGCAGGGAATATGGGGAGAAAGAATTGTTGGAGAGGTGCCCATCCCTTCTTCCAGCTGTGTGAAGTATAAATTTAGAACTCAAACTAAGTAGAACTCAAATGGTCATTGTAGAATTCCTGCATTCATTCAGCAAGCCTAGGCTGCTAATGAGCAAAACCCCTCACAGGGAGTTTTGTAGTTGATGATACAGATAATGTTAAGATTCATGGAATGTTTTTTATGTGCCAGGCATTGTTCTAAGCGCTTTATATGGATTAACTCATTTAATATCAGGTTAAGACTGTTATGATCTCACAGAACAGCTGAGGAAACAGAACTACAAGAAGGTTAAAGGGTTCGCCCAAGGCCTTCACCTGGCAAAGTAGTGGCGTTTGGATCTGGCAGTGATTTCGCAGCTTGAGACCTATTTAATAACAGTGTGAGAGAAGGGTCACACAGTCAAGCAGAAAAACAGACGAAACTCTGGCATAGCGAAGGACCAAAAGTTCTGCGGGCTGAGCAGGAAAGTTGGCTCCAAATGTCTGCCTGCCTGCCAGCAGACCTCCAGCCCCAACCTTCTGCTTTCCCGGCTTCCCCACCCCCTCATTCCCGACAGACCACAGCCAGCCAGCCAGGAAAGGAGGGGAAAGGTCGCAGTGGGGATGGCTCCTCCCTTCCCGTCTTACAGCCCTTCTTCAGCAGAGCCCGCCGAGCTCGCTGAGATGTGGAAAGTCACAGGGTTCTTTCCCATCCGGCACGGGCACTTGACCCGGGTACACGGAACCGCCAGTTGTAAAGCCACCAGCGGCCTTCCCTTCCACAGCGTGTACACCCCTTCCCGGGGGTCCTCCCCATTCCCAGTGTCTCTCCGGGACTCTACTTTCTGAGATCCCCCGTTGCGTGCTCTCAAGACAGACCGCACAGTCTTGGCTGGGTGGGTGGGGTGTGATCAGTAAGGCAGCCCCGCCCCCAAATCTGGACATAAGGCTGGTCTGTGACCTCCTGGCTCTTTAGTTGAAGCCGAAAGCACCCTTAAAAATCATCTAGCGGCCGGGCGCGGTGGCTCACGCCTGTAGCCCCAGCACTTTGGGAGGCAGAGGTGGGAGGATGGCTTGAGATCAGGAGTTCGAGACCAGCCTGGGCAACATAGCGAGACTGTCTCTATTTAAAAAAAAAAAGAAGAAGAAGAAGAAAGAAAAGAAAAGAAAGAAATCATCTAGTGGCCAATGTCTTCATTACAGATGAGAAAACCGAGGCCCATTTAAATACCAAGTGACTTGCCCATATGCAGTTAGGATCCCACACCAGGGCCAGGAGTATTTCACGTTTTCTGAAGCGACACGACAAACTCTCATAGAAAGCAGAGCTTGCAGAGCTTAATATGTTGCACAAGGGCCTCACCATTCCAGAGATACCGATGGCAACTGAAACTCGGGATTTGGAATCTTGATACAGCTATGAAGTGAAACAAAACCAGCTCTTCAGTCCTTGAAATGAAGAAAATAACGAGTGGGGTAGGGGTCTGGTGCCCTCTGACAATTTAGTGCTTGCCGAAATCTCTGGGGAAGAACCCACCCTTCACGGCGGGGCTTCACGGACACGAAGGCCATCGGTGTTTTTCACCTACTAGGGAGAAGGGATATGTGCTCTCTGACTCCTTCAAATGTTTTCTACAGCAGAGATGGCAGTCGAGATTAATACACACGCCTTGTCTCACTCCAGAACACAATGACTCAAAACCGCACGACGTGTACTTTTGGAAACAGCTCCGCGGGAGAGCACCCGGGACAATCCCCAAACCCCGTTACCCGCGGGGTGGGGCCGCGGACGTGCGCCACGTCGTGTGCGTCCCGGGCGTGCGTGCGGCCTCCAGTACGCGTGCGCGTGCCCTCCTGGGGCGTGCTCGCGGCTATAAGGGGCGGAGGCTGGGTGGCGCAGAGCTGACGGCGCTTTTGTCTCCGGTGAGTTTTGTGGCGGGAAGCTTCTGCGCTGGTGCTTAGTAACCGACTTTCCTCCGGACTCCTGCACGACCTGCTCCTACAGCCGGCGATCCACTCCCGGCTCTTCCCCCGGAGGTGAGCGGCCCTGTGGGCTTCCCCGGCTCCCCACCCCTATCGCCAGAGTGCTCGCCGCGCTAGCAGCCTCGCGTTCCGGGGCTGGGGGTGCGCCGCCGGGATCCTCTCTTCTCGCCCACGCCCCATCTGGGGTCCCCATTCAGCCGTCAGCCCTGTTTTGTCCTAAGGTGGTCCTAACTAGGATCCACGTGGCCCATCCCACGCCCACAGGTGCTGAGTTAGGCTTCCCTGCCATGCCCTCCCAAAGCACCTTCACGATCTCCTTGCTGTCCCAACACTTAGCGTGTTGCGTGTTAACTACCCTTTGTCTATAAGGTTTGCCATGTGGCCCTAGTATCTTCCAGGGTACCTAACACATTGCAGATATTCATGGTATGTTTGTTAAATAAATGAACTTGATAGATTTGACCCTCATAGAGTTATATGGACTTGCAAAAAGTTTGTAGTTAACTCCAATCTGTGATGTGGGAGAGACTTCTAGGCAGGTTGCTTTCTCTAGGGCATGTTCTTATATTTCCCATTACCCACCACCCCCCTGCAAAAGGACTGGGCCTATTTCAGGAAGGTGACTGATGACTGCACTGTAGCACAGGGGTTGTGCATTGTGCCTTGCAGGAACAAAATTTTCAATAAAGTAAATGTTTGTTTGTTTGTTTTTGAGACGGAGTTTTGCTTTTGTTGCCGAGGCTGGAGTGCAATGGCGTGATCTTGGCTCACTGCAACCTCTGCCTCCCGGGTTCAAGCAATTCTGCCTCAGCCTCCCGAGTAGCTGGGATTACAGGCATGTGCCACTATGCCCGGCTAATTTTTGTATTTGTAGTAGAGACAGGGTTTCACCATGTTGGTCAGGCTGGTCTCGAATTCCTGACCTCAGGTGATCCACCCGCCTCGGCCTCCCAGAGCGTTGGGATTACAGGTGTGAGCCACCGCGCCTGGCCTAAGAAAGTAAAAGTTTTAAGAAGTGTTCTTGAATTAGTCCAAGAAGCAACACTGGCTCCGCAGCCATGAAGTTTGCAATGTAAAATATTCTTGGAGAGTTGCTGTGCAACTCCCTGGTCCCTGTGTCCCTCACTGGCTAAGCCTCTCCTTCAGCCCTGTGAGAGGACAGAAGAGTCAGGGCTGGATGCATGCATATCCCCAAAAGGCTATAGATTCATCCTTTCCTCTTTTTCCTCAGGGTCCAGAGGCCTTTCAGAAGGAGAAGGCAGCTCTGTTTCTCTGCAGAGGAGTAGGGTCCTTTCAGCCATGAAGCATGTGTTGAACCTCTACCTGTTAGGTGTGGTACTGACCCTACTCTCCATCTTCGTTAGAGTGATGGAGTCCCTAGAGGGCTTACTAGAGAGCCCATCGCCTGGGACCTCCTGGACCACCAGAAGCCAACTAGCCAACACAGAGCCCACCAAGGGCCTTCCAGACCATCCATCCAGAAGCATGTGATAAGACCTCCTTCCGTACTGGCCATATTTTGGAACACTGACCTACACATGTCCAGATGGGAGTCCCATTCCTAGCAGACAAGCTGAGTACCGTTGTAACCAGAGAACTATTACTAGGCCTTGAAGAACCTGTCTAACTGGATGCTCATTGCCTGGGCAAGGCCTGTTTAGGCCAGTCGCGGTGGTTCACGCCTGTAATCCTAGCACTTTGGGAGGCTGAGGTGGGTGGATCACCTGAGGTCAGGAGTTCAAGACCAGCCTCGCCAACATGGCGAAACCCCATCTCTACTAAAAATACAAAAGTTAGCTGGGTGTGGTGGCAGAGGCCTGTAATCCCAGCTCCTTGGGAGGCTGAGGCAGGAGAATTGCTTGAACCCGGGGACGGAGGTTGCAGTGAGCCGAGATCGCACTGCTGTACCTAGCCTGGGCCACAGAGCAAGACTCCATCTCAAAAAAAAAGAGAAAAGAAAAAGCCTGTTTAATGCGCAGGTGTGAGTGGATTGCTTATGGCTATGAGATAGGTTGATCTCGCCCTTACCCCAGGGTCTGGTGTATGCTGTGCTTTCCTCAGCAGTATGGCTCTGACATCTCTTAGATGTCCCAACTCCAGCTGTTGGGAGATGGTGATATTTTCAACCCTACTTCCTAAACATCTGTCTGGGGTTCCTTTAGTCTTGAATGTCTTATGCTCAATTATTTGGTGTTGAGCCTCTCTTCCACAAGAGCTCCTCCATGTTTGGATAGCAGTTGAAGAGGTGTGTGGGTGGGCTGTTGGGAGTGAGGATGGAGTGTTCAGTGCCCATTTCTCATTTTACATTTTAAAGTCGTTCCTCCAACATAGTGTGTATTGGTCTCAAGGGGGTGGTGGGATGCCAAAGCCTGCTCAAGTTATGGACATTGTGGCCACCATGTGGCTCTAATTAATAAAGTGGAATATATATTTCTACTGTGTGTCATGTTGACTTCTGCTCTTGAAATTCGTGGTAGGGAGGGTCTTAATTTCTAGACCTGAGGTTTAATTTTAACATCTCAATACTTTGGAGCAGGAAAGTGCTTAAATCACTTTGTTTAAAACATAGTATCAGTAGACTTCTGAATTTGGGGGCAGAGGCAGTTGGGTCTGCCATGTATCAACCAGTTATGTGAGCCTAGGCCACGATTATTGCAGGCCTGTCATGACTAGATCTGTAAAGAAGAAGAAAAATGATCACCACTTCCAGCCCCTCTCCTTGAGTCTCTGGGGCAAAGAGGACTATCAGTCCAGGAGGCTGTGGGCTTTTTCTTTTGTACTCTTCAGCGTGTTTTACTTACCCACCAAAAAGGCTGCTTAATTCAGATTGTTCTCAAAGTCAGTTGGTAAAGTGTCCACACCACACAGATGATTATATCTGCTCTCCCAGATCTAAGCAACTTGGCCTTTACTCAAAAGTTGGAGGGTTTTTTTTCTTGTATCCATCACTCTTATACTTCTTGTCCCACGTACAATTGTATTCACTCCTTTGCCCTTCAGAATATATTTATTTACACTCCCATCTGGGCGTGTGCATCATTTTATTAACTTGACTGACTTTTGCTAAAGCGCAACAATGAAGTACAGTGTCTTCTGTTAAGCCAGTTTTACTTCCTGAGTGTTCTTAAAATGTCACTACCCTAGAAGCCTGTGGGTTAAGCATCACTTTCATTTATTGCACAGTGGTTGTCACTAGTGTTATTTATCAAGTATTTCCAGTTTCCCCCCTTTCGGGTACATGGTAAATTGGTCCCCTTGTGGCTGTCAGGGTTTATATGACTGTTACTTTGTTAGCATAGTACTACTCTCAAAAGTCTATTTGGCTTTTTCTCTGGTTTCAGTTTCATGTGCCAGTAGTTACCCTCTTCTATTCATATTTCTTATATTTGATATATTTTATCATTCTCATGCTTCTAATTTGGGGTATTTTTGAACCTTCAATTGGAGAGCCTGCACCTTAAGTCTCTCCTCCAAGTGGCTTAGTTTAATTGAAGTGATCTGTGTGCCACCACCCCCTTGTGGTTGGATGGAGCCATGTCATTAGTTCTGGCCAATGAGCTGTGAGTGGTAGTGGCTTGCGTTAATTCTACGTGAGAGCATTTCAGTGCTGGAGAAACCTGCGAGGCCCTCTTTTTCCCTCTGTGCAGTGACCAGCAGTGCTTCCTATGGAACTGTTCATTAGTGTAGGTCCTGGAATGAGGATGCATGGCGCAGGGCCCTTTATCTGTCCAATCTGACTGTGATGTGGGAGAGACTTCTAGACATGTTGCTTTCTCTAGGGTATGTTCTTATATTTCCCATTACCCCCCACCCCCTGCAAAAGGACTGGGCCTGTTTCAGGAAGGTGACTGATACCCACACTGTAGCACAGGAATTGTGCTACTGATATCTGGGGGTTTTGTTAACTGAAGTGTAACTTAGCTTATCCTGATTGGTACATTGTGTACAGCACCTATTGGATGCCAGGCATCAGCTAATACCTCATCGCTACCTGCCTCAAATGTACACAAGGTATTGGGAGGAAGGCATGTGAACAAATAATGTGTCATGGTTTTGTGATAGAAATACGTATACAGGATAGTGGGTATATAAAGTTATTTGTAGGCAGGAGAGGGGTGTTCAGGAAAAGCTTCTTAGAGGATCTCAATTTTTTAAAAATGCGTAGGTTGTAGGCTGCTGGCCGACTTAGGAAAAGGTGTCTCAGCGGAGGGAACAACGGGAGCAAAGGCATGGAGATGAGCCTATGCACAGCTCATTTAGAAAACTGCCAGTGCAGGCCAGGTGCAGTGCCTCATGCCTGTAATCCCAGCACTTTGGGAGGCCGACGCGGGTGGATCACCTGAGGTCAGGAGTTTGTGACCAGCCTGGCCAACATGGGGAAATTCCATCTCTATTAAAAATACAAAAAATAGCTGGGTGTGGTGGCAGGTGCCTGTAATACCAGCTATTCAGGAGGCTGAGGCAAGAGAATCACTTGAACCTGGGGGTCGGAGGTTGCAGTGAGCCAAGATGCGCCATTGCACTCCAGCCTGGGCAACAAAAGCGAAACTCCATCTCAAAAAAAAGAGAACTGCAAGTACAGGCCAGGCACAGTGGCTCGTACCTGTAACCCCAGCACTTTGGGAGGCTGAGGCAGGAGGATTGCTTGAGCCCAGGAGTTCAAGACCAGCCTGGGGAACAGAGCAAGACCCCGTCTTTATTAAAAAAAAAATTATTAAAAAAAATTTTTTTTTCCATTCAGGGTCTCATTTTGTTGCCCAGACTGGAGTGCAGTGGTGGCATTGTGGTTCACTGCAACCTCCACCTCCCGGGCTCAAGCAATTCTCCTGTCTCAGCCTCCCCAGTAACTGGGACTACAGGTGCACACCACCATGCCCAGCTAATTTTTGTATTTTTTGTAGAGATGGAGTTTTACCATGTTGCCCAGACTGTCCCCGAACCCCTGGGACTCAAGTGATCCACCCGTCTCAGCCTTCCAAAGTGCTGGGATTACAGGTGTGAGCCACCGCACCCGGCCCACTACTCCCCCAACATTTTTTTAAGTGTTAGCTCGGCATAGTGGCGCACACCTTTAGTCCTAGCTACCAAAGGGGCTGAAGTGGGAGGATCACTTGAGCCCAGGAGTTTGAGGCTGCAGTGAGCCATGATCATGCCACTGTGCTGCAGCCTGGGTGACAGAACTAGACCCTGTCTCCTAAAAAATTAAGGCTGGGCATGGTGGCTCACACCTGTAATCCCAGCACTTTGGGAGGCCAAGGCAGGTAGATCATTTGAGATCAGGAGTTCGAGACCAGTCTGACCAATATGGTGAAACCCTGTCTCTACTAAAAATACAAAAATTAGCTGGGCATGGTGGCAAGCATCTGTAGTCCCAGCTACTGGGGAGGCTGAGACAGGAAAATTGCTGGAACCTGGGAGGCAGAGGTTGCAGTGAGCCGAGATAGTGCCACTGCATTCCAGCCTGGGTGACAGAGTGAGACTCCATCTCAAAATAAATAAATAAAAATAAATAAATAATTTTTCAAAGTGCAAGTACAAATTTTAAATCTTACTAGCTTGTGGCCTGAACTCTAGTGCCACCTAGTGGACCCTAAAGAAGGGAATATTTTATATACTGTATGCTGTGTAATGCTTTCTGAATTTGAATGACACTACCTCTGAAGCTTAAGATAACTATGAGAATATTAAGGGCTGGAAGATAAGATCTAGCCCAGCACTGTCCAATAAAAACATAATGCAAACTACATATATAATTTAAAATTTTCTAGTGTCCCATTAAGGAGTAAAAAGAAACTGAAGATATTTTTAACATATTTAACGCAATGTATTCAAGATATCATTCCAAAATATAACATAAAGTGTTATTAATGAGATATGTTAAATACTTTTTTTGTGATACTAAGTTTGTATACTGGTGGGTATTTTATACTTAAAATATGTCTCTACTTGGATTTGCCACATTTTCTTTAGTTTTTGTTGGTGGTGCTTTTTTTTTTTTTTTTTTTTGAGAGTTTTGCTCTGTCGCCCATGCTGGAGTGCAGTGGCACAATCTCGGCTCACTGCAACCTCTGCCTCTGGGTTCAAGCAATTCTCGTGCATCAGCCTCCTGAGTAGCTGGGATTACAGGCACCCACCACCATGCTGGGCTAATTTTTTTTTTTTTTTGGTAGAGATGGGGTTTCACCATGTTGGCCAGGCTGGTCTCAAACTCCTGACCTCCAGTGATCTGCCCACCTTGGTCTCTGTGCTGGGATCCTTTTCTGTTAACTTGCTTATAAAAATGTCACACTCTGTATTAAGACATAAGGAGTTAGAAAATCACTGTAAAAATAAAGTTGCTTGTTGTACAGGTACTAACAAGCATTTTCTGAAATGGAAATTTGTTTTTTTTTTAACCTAATACAAATAAGGTTCAAGCACTGTATTTAAATATTTAAAAGATAGGAGTTTCTTAAAATACCACATATGGTGCTCTTTCTTGTGAGCTTGCTTTTCTCCACAATTTGGCAATTTGCTTCACTCTAGTAGTCCAATCTGCAACAAAAGAACAGAATATAACACTTTCTCAGAGCCATGCTAATGATGTGTTGTAATAAAGAATGTTGATGAACTGCTGACAGTTAATCTTATTCAGGCCATATTCTCATGAGGTCATAGATCTATATTAAGTATTTTTACAAAGAACAAAGATCCTGGCACACTGTAGGCCAAACAAACATTTTCTAAATGAAGTGTTGCCTTATTAACAACCTAGCTTGTAGGTTGGGAAGTTTTTAGATTCAAGGGACAAAGTAGCAAAAATGTGCCCTCTCCCTCACCCTCTCCCTCTCCCTCTCCCGTCTCCGTCGTCTCCGTCTCCTGCTTTCCACGGTCTCCCCCTCTCCGTCGTCTCCGTCTCCCGCTTTCCACGGTCTCCCTCTGTTGCCGAGGCTGGACTGTACTGCTGCCATCTCGGCTCACTGCAACCTGCCTGCCTGATTCTCCTGCCTCAGCCTGCCGAGTGCCTGGGATTGCAGGCATGCGCCACCACGCCTGACTGGTTTTTGTATTTTTTGGTGGAGACGGGGTTTCGCTGTGTTGGCTGGGCTGGTCTCCAGCTCCTGACCACGAGTGATCTGCCCGCCTCGGCCTCCGGAGGTGCCGGGATTGCAGAGGGAGTCTCGCTCACTCAGTGCTCAATGTTGCCCAGGCTGGAGTGCAATGGCGTGATCTCGGCTCACTACAACCTCCACCTCCCAGCCGCCTGCCTTGGCCTCCCAAAGTGCTGAGATTGCAGCCTCTGCCCGGCTGCCACCCCGTCTAGGAAGTGAGGAGCGTCTCTGCCTGGCCGCCCATCGTCTGGGATGTGAGGAGCCCCTCTGCCCGGCCGCCCAGTCTGGGAAGTGAGGAGTGCGTCTTCCCGGCCGCCACCCTGTCTAGGAAGTGAGGAGCGTCTCTGCCTGGCCGCCCATCGTCTGGGATGTGAGGAGCCCCTCTGCCCGGCCGCCCAGTCTGGGAAGTGAGGAGTGCGTCTTCCCGGCCACCACCCTGTCTAGGAAGTGAGGAGCGTCTCTGCCTGGCTGCCCATCGTCTGGGATGTGGGGAGCGCCTCTGCCCGGCCGCCCAGTCTGGGAAGTGAGGAGTGCGTCTTCCCGGCCGCCACCCTGTCTGGGAAGTGAGGAGCGCCTCTGCCCGGCCGCGACCCCGTCTGGGAAGTGAGGAGCGCCTCTGCCCGGCCGTGACCCCGTCTGGGAACTGAGGAGTGCCTCTGCCTGGCCGACCCGTCTGAGAAGTGAGGAGCCCCTCTGCCCGGCCGCCCCGTCTGAGAAGTGAGGAGCCCCTCTGCCCGGCAGCTGCCCCGTCTGGGAGGTGGGGGGGCGCCCCCGCCTGGCAGCTGCCCCATCTGGGAGGTGGGGGGGCGCCCCCGCCCGGCAGCCACCCCGTCTGGGAGGTGCGGGTCGCCTCTGCGCGGCAGCCGCCCTGCCTGGGGGGTGGGGGGCCCCTCTGCCCAGCCGCCACGTCTGGGAAGTGGGGAGCCCCTCTGCCCGGCCGCCACCCCGTCTGGGAGGTGTACCCAACAGCTCATTGAGAATGGGCCATGATGACGATGGCGGTTTTGTCAAATAGAAAAGGGGGAAATGTGGGGAAAAGAAAGAGATCAGATTGTTACTGTGTCTGTGTAGAAAGAAGTAGACATAGGAGACTCCATTTTGTTCTGTACTAAGAAAAATTCTTCTGCCTTGGGATGCTGTTAACCTATAACCTTACCCCCAACCCTGTGCTCTCTGAAACATGCGCTGTGTCAACTCAGGGTTAAATGGATTAAGGGCGGTGCAAGATGTGCTTTGTTAAACAGATGCTTGAAGGCAGCATGCTCGTTAAGAGTCATTACCACTCCCTAATCTCAAGTACCCAGGGACACAAACACTGCCGAAGGCCGCAGGGTCCTCTGCCTAGGAAAACCAGAGACCTTTGTTCACATGTTTATCTGCTGACCTTCCCTCCAATATTGTCCTATGACCCTGCCAAATCCCCCTCTCGGAGAAACACCCAAGAATGATCAATAAATACTAACAAAATTAAAAAAAAAAAAAATACAACTTGAAACATTGCAGTTGAAAATGAAGACAAAGGAAACACTTCAAAAGCAACCAGAGGCCAAGCACAGTGGCTCACATCTGTAATCCCAGCACTTTGGGAGGCCAAGGCAGGTGGATCGCCTGAGGTCAGGAGTTCAAGACCAGCCTGGCCAACATGATGAAACCCCATCTGTACTAAATACAAAAATTAGTTGGGCATGATGGCACATGCCTGTAATCCCAGCTACTTGGGAGGCTGAGGCAAGAGAATCTCTTGAACCCAGAAGGCAGAGGTTGCAGTGAGCCGAGATTGCACCACTGCACTCCAGCCTGGGCCACCAAGCAACATTCTGTCTCAAAAGAAAGAAAGAGAGAAAGAAAGGGAGGGAGGGAGGGAGGAAGGAAGGAAGGTAGGAAGGAAGGAAGGAAGGAAGGAAGGAAGGAAGGAAGGAAGGAAGGAAAGAAGGGAGGAAACCAGACAGAAAAAATAACTTACAAAGGAACAAAAAGTAGACTAACAGGAGACTTCATGCATGCAAAAATAAAGGCCAGAAGACAATCAAATAATATCTATAGATTGAGGAGAGAAAAGTATTTCCAGCTAAGCTATCATTCAAGAGGAAGAGTAAATTAAAACACTTTCAAGGCCAGGCATGGTGGCTCACACCTGTAATCTCAGCACTTTGGGAGGCCAAGGCAGGCGGATCACCTGAGGTCAGGAGTTCGAGACCAGCCTGGCCAACATGGTGAAACCCCGTCTCTACTAAAAATACAAAATGTAGCCAGGCGTGGTTGCGCGTGTCTGTAATCCCAGCTACTAGGGAGGCTGAGGCAGGAGAATCACTTGAACCCGGGAGGCGAAGGTTGCAGTGAGCCAAGATCCCACCACTGCACTCCAGCGAGACTCTGTCTCAAAAAAAAAAAAAAAAAAAAAAAAAAAGAATGTTCGACATTATAAGGGTGTTGTTCTTTCTTGCTTGTCTATAACTTTAATGTGATTTTTCAAATTTTCCCCCAGGGTTTTTGTTGTTGTTGTTGAGACAGGGTCTCAACTTTGTCACCCAGGCTGGAGTGCAGTGATGTGATATCAGCTCACTGCAACCTCTGCCTCCCAGGCTCAAGCAATCCTCCCACTTCAGCCTCTCTAGTAGCTGGGACTACAGACACGTGCCACCATGCCCAGCTAGTTTTTGTATTTTTAGTAGAGATGGGGTTTCGCCATGTTGGCTGGTCTTGAACTCCTGGGCTCAAGCAATCCACCCTCCTCAGCCTCCCAAAGTGCTGGAATCACAGGCATGAGCCACTTTCATGACTCTGTCTCAAAAAAAAAAAAAAAAAAGTCTCAATCATTAAAACAGTGTGATATTAAGATATTAATAGACAGACCCAAGGAAGAAAATAGAAAGTCCCAAAATAAATAGAGCTATGTGGAGAATTTTAACTTAAGGAAAACGTGACATTTCAACACAACAGGAAAATGATAGATTATTCAACAAATAGTGCACTGAGTAGGCATCTGAGGAAAAAAATGAGATTCACACTTCATATACAAATTGCAAATGGATGAAATGTAAAAGGAATAAATGGAGGGTCAGAGAGAAAGAAAAAGAAACCTTAAACATACTGAAATAAACTCTGGGAAGGCCTCCCTAACTGTGATACAAAAGTCAAATGCATTTTTAAATAAAAAGATATTAATTCCACTGCTTCAAGATCAAAAATCTCCATATGGCCAAAAAAAATCACAGTTGCTACTCATAACACAAAAGGCTAACTTCAAAGAACTTCAAATTCATAAGAAAAAAATAACCTATATAAAAATGGACAAAGGGTATGAACAGACAGTTCTCAGAAACATTAAAAAATATTCAACCTCATTCCTCATAAAAGATCCAAGTTAAAACTCTCCTCAGATATTTATCTTTTCATATTATATTGACCAAGATGAAAAAACATGGGTATACTCATAAGTTACAGATAGGTTTGTAAATTGGTTCACCCTCTACAGAGGAAATTTGGCAATAAT
Source organism: Gorilla gorilla gorilla (assembly GCF_029281585.2). NCBI lineage: Eukaryota > Metazoa > Chordata > Mammalia > Primates > Hominidae > Gorilla > Gorilla gorilla. Next base: position 137,542,100 of record NC_073230.2, read on the forward strand.
TACCAAAAGAACAGACTTCACACCTTTTGACCTAGCAATTCCAGTCCTAGGGCACCATCTAGGATATACAGATATTTTTGCACATATGCCAAATGCCACTCCTGAGGGACCGAGAAAAAAGTCTAAACAAACAAATGGTTTGGCAATAACCTTATAAATTATATACAAATCCTTCTATAATAAAATATACTTATTTATTATGTCTTTTTGTTGTATAATTCAAATTAAAATGTATTACTAACCTTCTTTTTTAAATATGCATAAAGGCAGCAAATATAAAGTCTATGGACCCTGCCTCAGGTTATTCAAATAACATCCTCACCATTGATCAAATGCTCAAGAAAAAGCAGACTTGTATAGTGGCCGATGCAACTACTATTAAACAACATGTGAGTATTCCTTGTTGAGTTCCTTCCCAGAAATCACTGACAAAAATATTGTCCACTTCAATACTACACCATAAAACCAAGAGAATTTTTATCTGCTCTATGTCTTTAAAATGAGACAAGGTTGTTTCTCATGTTTACCCATTGTAATAACACCATTTCTTTCTCTATAATCAAATGGATTCAAATGTTAGTGTTATGATTCATCCTGCTATTCACCTATGCAGCTATACTCACTGTTATTTCTGGGACATTCATTTGTGTTATTCCAGAAATATCAAACTAATTAAGGTAGTTAACTAACAGTCACAGTGAGTAGTGTACTCAGAGATTCATGGTGAAAGAATCTTACATCCTGAGGCCTCTAGCCCTGGGGCACCAGCTGCACCAGGGCTAAGAAGCTTGAGAAGATCAATAGTTTGGTATTAATACATTGGAAATCTTGGCATTAGGTAAAGAACAGCTAGGGCAAGTATTCTTTGGGCTATCTCAATCTATCCTCCTTGGTTCAGCTGCCACCTATATACTGATTACTGTTAAAGTTGTCACTAACCTCTTTCCTCTATTTCTGTCCTATCTCACTGACCACTTGATGACTATTTCTACCTCTACGCAGGGTCTCATAACATAAACTCAACATGTCCAAAACAAAACTCATCATCTTCTGCATCCAACTGGTTCTCCCCTGGGAATTCTGTATCTCAGGTGTTTTTTGTTTGTTTGTTGTGTGTGTGTGTGTGTGTGTGTTTTTAAATAAGGTCAACTTTTATTTTAGATCCACGGGGTACATGTGCAGGTTTGTTATGAGAGTATATTGCATGTGTCTCAGTTGATAGCATCTACTCAGTCACTGAAGCTAGAAGGCCAGGAGCTATCCTTAACTCGGGTTTTTTCCTCATTCCTCACATCTGCTAATCCCCAAGTCTGGCCGATTGTCATTCTCTTAAAGATTTTTCAGGGCTGGGCATGGTGGCTCACACCTGTAATCCTAGCACTTTGGGAAGCCAAGGCAGGCGAATCACCTGAGGTCAGGAGTTTGAGACCAGCCTGGCCAACATGGTGAAACCCCGTCTCTACTAAAAATACAAAAATTAGCCGGGCATGGTGGTGGGTGCCTGTAATCCCAGCTACTCGGGAGGCTGAGGCAGGAGAATCCCTTGAACCCAGGAGGCAGAGGTTGTGATGAGCCAAGATCGCACTACTGCAGTCCAGGTTAGGCAACAGGACAAGACTCCGTCTCAAAAAAAAAAAAAAAAAAATCCCACATTTTTCAAATCTGTCCCCTTCATTCCATCCCCATTACCACTGCCTTAGATGAGGCAGTCTCCAACCTGGTATCCTCCAACTATTCTCCACACAGCTGCTAATGATCCAACATGAAGAGCCAACCATGGCACTGTCCTGCTTAAAAGTGAACACGTCCCTCTCAATGATGGCAATTTCAACTCTATTTTCCGCTTAAGGGATTTATTTCATTTTCATTAGAAACAGTGGGTCGCTACAGCATGATTTTCACTGAGGAACAGGCTTTTGCTAGCCTCACAGAGATTACTGACTTATAAGATTAAGTGTAAGGGCCTGCCTGTCCTTTGTCATTATTTATTCCTCCCACTTTAAACTTGACACTCCAGCAATACCAAGTGCCTGAACCCTCCTACCACACCTCCAGGATATTTACTGCCTTGGGGTCTCTGTTTATGCTGTTTATGCTGTCCCCTCTCCCTGGAACACCTTCCCCTCACCACTTACTCCCTCAATTTGATCACATCCTTGAGGACCTACTCAGCTCAGCATCTTCTCCCAGTCAGTTCTCCATATCCTAGGCTGAACTGAGTGGCTGCATTGGCCCTCGTGTTATATCCCTAGCCTATCTCCATGCCATACTTCAGCCTATTTTAGTCCATTGTATTTTTCATATCCTTATAAGATTTCTTATTACCTCATTATTCCCAAGCAGTACATTTTGATTGTCCATCAACTCCTAGCTCACATGTCCTCACGAGGCACCACCCAACGTATAGATTCAGTGACTTTCGAGTAGCCCAGGGACATAACTCTTGGGGTATCTATCATTGTGGTCCACAAATCAAAGCTACTTTAAGGTAACTACAATAAACTTCTGGTCTCTCACTGCAGGTGAAGAGAGCTACTGATACCTGTAATTTGGGAATTGCCTTTGAACACCGAAAAGAAATGCTAAACCTCTGGCAGAAGATCCGAGGGGATTTGATTAGGATAGACTCTAGAAATGAGGCCTTTTATGACACCTTTTCTACTTATACATGGTCCTGGAATGTTTGCCAAGAATTACTTTCTCCTAAGGACTTAAGGTTATATGATGCCTATGTGAATAGAAATTCCTCCCATAACTGCAGATCCTCTTCCTCATCAGATACCAGTGAATGTGACACAGACTCAGGAAGAAAAAGAAAACAGAAAGGTTTAAAGGGATTTCAACAATGAAATTTCTACATTTTCTAAACAGCTCATCACAAACTACTTTTTCATAGTTATCAAAATTATTGTTTCTTGCTTTTGTCTAAGTACATTCTTAGAAGCTGGAAATGTTGACATCTTTTGGATTCTGACCAGTAAAAAACCTTAAACCATTTAGGAAATGGTTTCCCTTTCCTAAATCTTTTTTTTTTTTTTTTTGAGACAGAGTCTTCCTCTGTCACCAGGCTGGAGTGCAGTAGCATGATGTTGGCTTACTGTAACCTCCACCTCCTGGGTTCAAGCCATTTTCCTGGCTAAGCCTCCCGAGTAGCTGGGATTACAGGCACCCACCACCACACCCAGCTAATTTTTGTATTTTTAATAGAGATGGGGTTATCACCATGTTGGTCAGGATGGTCTTGATCTCCTGACCTCGTGATCCGCCCGCCTCGGCCTCCCAAAGTGCTGGGATTTCAGGTGTGAGCCACTGCGCCCGGCCCACTTTCCTAAATCTTTACTAGTAAATAGATGCTGGGCTGTTAGTTCCCTAGCAACCAGCTGCACTCTGCTGCCCCCACCTGGCTTAAGACTGCCTAAGCCTCATCAGGAAGGAGAAAAGTTGGCCTGAGCTAAGGGCCCTCCAAGCAATAAACCTCTGAGTTTATGGTGAGTGTAAACTGGGTTAGGTTTTCAATTGTTTGTGAAAGACACTAGAGACAGCAGATGAGGATGACCTTTCAGTTTCAGGGAATAAGATCAGCAAGCCCTAAAGAACCTTGATTAAATTTGGGTATTCCCAAGGCTCCTTAGCTACACACCTGCACACTTAGATTGCTCTTACAAATAGCTGAACGCAGCCAGGTGCGATGGCTCATGCCTGTAATCCCAGCACTTCGGGAGGCTGAGGCGGGTGGATCACCTGAGGTCAGGAGTTCAAGACCAGCCTGGTCAACATGGTGAAACCCTGTCTCTACTAAAAATAGAAAAATTAGTCGGGCGTGGTGGCACACGCCCATAATCCCAGCTACTCTGGAGGCTGAAGCGGGAGAATTGCTTGAACCTGGGAGGTGGAGGTTGCAGTGAGTTTATGGTGAGTGTAAACTGCGATTATGCCACTGCACTCCATCCTGGGTGACAGAGCAAGATTCTGTCTCAAAACAAGACAAGCAAACAAAATGAATAGCTGATCACATCCATTGTATTTATTGTTGCTGTTCTTTAATGCATTTAATAAAGAAGCACATATATAACTATATTACAAGTTTGGGGGATTATAATTTTTTATTATGGTAAAATATACATTACATAAAATTTGCCCTTTCAATCATGTTTAAGTGTGTATCATCCATTACTGGGTTTTTTGTTTTGGTTTGTTTTGTTTTGTGTGTGTGTGTGTTTGTTTGTTTAGAGACAGGGTTTCACTCTGTCACCCAGGCTGGTATACAGTGACACAATCATGGCTCGCTGCAGCCTCAAATTCCTGGGCTCAAGCAATCCTCCCAACTCAGCCTCTCACGTAGCTGGAACTACAGGGGTGCACCACCATGCCCAGCTAATTTTTTTTTATTTTTGTAGAGACACGGACTCCCTATGTTGCTCAGGCTGGTCTCAAACTCCTGGGCTGAAGTGATCCTCCCACCTCAGCCTCCCAAATTGTTGTTATTACAAGTATGAGCTACTGTGCCCAGTCCCATTGGGGTATTTTTCTGTGGTTCTCAAGGGTTGCCCACAGAGAGACAGACCACTTTTGGACTCAGGAAATCTGGATGTACCAAGACTAAATTTATATTAACCTTCTGATCTACTGTCAGGATGGCAAAGTGTTTTATTTCCTGTGCCAATTCTGATCTAAAAATGTAAGGGATGAAAAAAAATGTAAGGGATGAGATCAGCTATTTGTAAATGTTGTCCGAGAAGCTGGTTTGCAGGTGTGTGGGTGCAAACCAGTCCATCACACTCAACATATAGAACAAATCCTTTTTAAATCACTATTCTAGAAAAATTTTGACCCAGAAAAAGGAAAAGATGTGTCCAATATTGATGGGGACAATGCCTCATAATGTAAAAAAAAAAAAAAAAATTGAGACAGAGTCTCACTCTGTTGCCCAGGCTGCAGTGCAGCAACGTGATCTCAGCTCGCTGCAACCTCCACCTCCCCAGGCTCAAGCGTTTCACGTGCCTCAGCCTCCCAAGTAGCTGGGATTACAGGTGCATGCCACCACACCCAGCTAATTTTTGTATTTTTAGTAGAGATGGGGTTTCGCCATGTTGCCCAGGCTAGTCTCAAACTCCTGAACTCAGGTGATCTGTCAACCTCAGCCTCCCAAAGTGCTGGGATAACAGTCATGAGTCACTGCGCCCCACTGTAAAATTATAAAATGCCAGGAAAAAGCAATGAGGATAGTGCCCCCAAAACTGTTTATTGAAATGGCCTTGAGGTAATTTTGTGAGTGTTACCATGAATAGTCAAAAGAGTCTAAATATACCTGCTATTATTTATAAAGATACAATGTTGGAGAGAAGAACTAACCTTATAGATAGATAAGCAGCCATATTTTCTAGCTAAAAACAAGATTTATGACTTGACAAGAGACTTTTCATATGGCTGTGGGTATAACAGGGAATCTAGGAGATATAATTTGGATGCCAAAATGTTACAATTCCTGGAATATTTCCTTGCATCAGTGAGATAACAGGGCAGAATATTTTTAGTAGGATCTGTCCTGGAAAATCTAAAATGTACAGCAAGACATTCTTTCTATTAAATTGTCACACACTGTTGATGACAGTGTAAATTGGCATCTCTGTGCTGAAATATGGTATAGCAAGAGGGTACACACCCATCCATCCATTCATTCATCAATTATCTACTGAGTTGCATACTGTGTGCCAGACCTAGTTATAGGACCTGGACATATAACAGTTAACAAACAAGTAAAATGACTTAACCTCACGGAGCTTAGTGATGGAGCTAATTATAACCATTGACTCAGCAATTCCTCTTCTAGAAATTAATCATAAAGAAATAATCATTAATGTACAAAATTATTTCATTACAAAGATGTACACCATGTTGAATTTTTTTTTCTTTCTTTCTTTTTTTTTTTTTTTTTTTGAGATAGAGTCTCACTCTGTCTCCCAGGCTGGAGTGCAGTGGCGTAATCTCGGCTCACTGCAACCTCCGCCTCTAGGGTTCAAGCGATTCTTCTGCCTCACCCTCCCGAGTACCTGGGACTACAGGTGCATACCACCATACCTGGCTAATTTTTGTATTTTTAGTGGAAACGGGGCTTCATCATGCTGGCCAGGATGGTCTTGAACTCCTGACGTCGTGATCCACCTGCCTCGGCCTCCCAAAGTGCTGGGATTACAGGTGTGAGCCACTGCACCCAGCCGTTAAATTTTTAATAGTATGAAACTTAAAGTGACCTAAATGTCCAATAAAGCATGATATAGCTATACGAAACAATACCAGAAGGACATTAAGTGATGTTGTAAAAGAATATTTTGAACAAAAGAATAATGTCCCCAAGTTATTATTAAGTTAAAAAGCAGACTACAACTGCTAAGTGGCATGAGAGAACTTCAAGGCGTTGTTCTAAAACTAGATTGTGACACTGATTACACAAATACAGATTTAATGAAAATGTATTGAACTGTACACTTAAAATGGATGAATGTAATTGGGTTTTCTTGTTGTTGTTGTTGTTGTTTGAGATGGAGTCTTGCTCTGTCGCCAGGCTGGCCTGCAGTGGCACGATCTAAGCCCACTGCAACCTCCGCCTCCTGAGTTCAAGCGATTCTCCTGCCTCAGCCTCCCGAGTAGCTGGGATTACAGGCACCCACCATCGTGCCCGGCTAATTTTATTTATTTATTATTTATTTATTTATTATTTGTGTGTGTGTGTGTGAGGAGTCTCGCTCTGTCGCCCAAGCTGAAGTGCAGTGACACAATCTCGGCTCACTACAACCTCCAACACCCAGGTTCAAGTGATTCTCCTGCCTCAGCCTCCTAAGTAGCTGGGACTACAGGCGCGCGCCACCACGCCTGGCTAATTTTTTGTATTTTAGTAGAGATGGGGTTTCAACATGTTGGCCAGGATGGTCTCGATCTCCTGACCGCGTGATCCGCCCACCTCGGCCTCCCAAAGTGCTGGGATTACAGGCGTGAGCCACCACACCCAGCCTAATTTTTGTATTTTTAGTAGAGACGGGGATTTCACCATCTTGGGCTAGCTGGTCTCGAACTCCTGACCTCGTGATCCACCCGCCTTGGTCTCCCAAAGTGCTGGGATTACAGGTGTGAGCCACCGTGCCCGGCCAGATGAATGTAATTGTTTAAAAAAAAAAAAAGCACAAAGCATTTTGTTCTGAAACTATTTTAATGTAAAGTCACTTACATAACTAAATTAGAAAGCACTGGGATGATATAAGCCAAAGCATTAATGAGTCAAATTAATGGTGGGAAGAAGTATTTTCTTTTGTTTTATCGATATCTTCTAAATGTTCTATAATAAAAAATTTATTTTGCAATAAGAAAACACAGGCCAGGTGCAGTGGCTCATGTCTGTAATCCCAGCACTTGGGGAGGCCGAGGCAGACGGATTGCTCAAGACCAGGAGTTCGAGGCCAGCCTGGGCAACATGGCAAAACACTGTCTCCACAAAAAATGCAAAAATTATCCGGGTATGGTGGCACAAACCTCTAGTCCCAGCTTCTCTGTTGGCTGATGTGGGAGAATCACTTGAGCCTGGGAGGCAGAGGTTGCAGTGAGCTGTGATCGTGCCACTGTACTCCAGCCTGCGTGACAGAGTGATGCCCTATCTCAAAGAAAAAAAGGAGAAGAAAGGCCGGGCGGGGTGGCTAACGCCTGTAATCCCAGCACTTTGGGAGGCTGAGGCAGGCAGATCATTTGAGGTCAGGAGTTCAAGACCAGCCTGGCCAACACTGTGAAACCCGTCTCTACTAAAATACAAAAATTAGCCGGGTGTGGTGGCGGTGGCCTGTAATCTCAGCTACTCAGGAGGCTGAAGCAGGAGACTGGCTTGAGCCCGGGAGGTGGAGCTTGCAGTGAACCGAGATCATGCCACTGCACTCCAGCCTGGGCGACAGAGCAAGACTTCATCTCAAAAAACAACAACAACAACAACAACAACAATTAACTACCCTTGTCCTTGGCTAACCTAAGGCAATAATCCAGAACTGAGAGTTTTTAACCTTTACAAGCATTAAACCCATGCCACCCACTGAGCTAGAAGAGTTCTCCTTACTTACCACCAGAGGGACCCTTAGTTCCTCTGAAACGTGGCGTTTCTGAAGCTACAATCCAGTATAAAGTCTGACACCAGAGAACTCCCAGCCATGTCAAACTTATGCAAAATTATTTTAGGTGCTTCGAAAAACAGGTTTTACAGGCCAATCAAATATAATTGTATAAAATTAAGTTTAGGCCGGGCGCGGTGGCTCAAGCCTGTAATCCCAGCACTTTGGGAGGCCAAGGTGGGCAGATCACGAGGTCAGGAGATAGAGACCATCCTGGCTAACACGGTGAAACCCTGTCTCTACTAAAAATACAAAAAATTAGCCGGGCATGGTGGCGGGTGCCTGTAGTCCCAGCTACTCGGGAGGCTGAGGCAGGAGAATGGCGTGAACCCGGGAAGTAGGGAGCTTGCAGTGAGCCGAGATCACGCCACTACACTCCAGCCTGGGAGACAGTGCGAGACTCCGTCTCAAAAATAAATAAATAAATAAATAATAAAAAATAAAATTAAGTTTAGGATACTTTAGCACATTTCACAGAAAAAAGGCCAAAGCTGTTTGACATTTAAAATGTCTCCACTGGAACTAATATAGTAAATTCAAGTGAAGACAATGAGCTGTCTGCAAGAAAATATGCAGTGGGACTGTTGATTGGGAACACTAACAGCTTTTAGTGAGGGGAGAATAAAAGCCCACAGATGAGAAAACAAGATGCCAGAAATAAATGTAAATCAACCACCATATCTGCAAACAGCTGGCCTTGAGAAAAGATAAAAATTCCTTGTACTTGTTTCTGGGTACGGAGCTTGCGTTCAAAATGTTTCCAAAGACCACAAGAATGGCAAAAGCATATTGTCTTCAAATGAAGTACAACTTCTTTATTATCTTTTTGATTAACTTGTGTATTTTTCTTCCTGATTAGAGAGGCTTACAGCTTGTTCCCATTTCTTTGGAGGAAAAAGTATAGAATCATTCATTGCTCCCTGTAGTTTTACCTACAGAAAGAATTTACAATGGAATAAACAATTACTGGCTGGGCACGGTGGCTCACACCTGCAATCCCAACACTTTGGGAGACCGAGGCGGGCAGATCATTTGAGGTCAGGAGTTCAGGACCAGCCCAGGCAACATGGTGAAACCCCATCTCTACTAAAAATACAAAAATTAGCCGAGTGTGGTAGCGCGCACCTGTAATCCCGGCTACTCAGGAGGCTGAGGCAGGAGAATCACCTGAGCCCAGGACATGGAGGTTATAACGAGCTGAGATCCGGCTACTGCACTCCAGCCTGGGAAACAGAGCAAGACTCCGTCTCAAAAAAAAAAAAAAAAAAAAAGTACTAATTACCAATGTGCTATGTCTAGCACTGCACTAACCCTTTCCTTTTTTAAAAAATTTCATCTTTCCCTTTATTTTGACATTATGACATTAAATAAAGTCCAAGAGATATTGGGCTGGTCCTTGTTTGGTCTCTGCCCTTTCCTTCTTTTCCAAGTGGTATTCATCATGCTTCTCTTGGAAGTCTTCTCAAATAACCTTATGTCTATAACATACTTTCTTCTAGATTCTTTTGAGAGTCTATTTGTATTAGATCTAGAAATAGAAATGTAAGGCTGAAATGTATTACTATGACAAACTATGTATGTGTGTATTACAATCTTAATTGTGCTAATAAGGATAATTATAATAAATATAATATGGATGATTCAAAAAGGTTAGATGGTTGTAATTAAAAAAAAAATTGTCCTTGGATATTCCATTTGATTTGCTAAGCCTCGTGTTCTCTAACTTCATATCTCCATCTCCCCCACCCCAACCAAAATATATATACACACTGTGTATACATATACACTCACACTATGAAGAGCTGACTATAGAAGCTGGAAATTGCCCTGTTTCTTCCCGCTGCTTGCTACCTTCTTCAGTTCTGGACATCGGCTCCGCAGTGGAACTAGGTAGCCTCAACTCTTATAATGATTCAAGATTTTTCCTGTTTTACAACTTGAGGGAAGCTGGGGAACCTGTTAAGAGGATCCCAGCAATGAACTGGGCCTCAAGTGGAATGTCTCCCACTTTTCTGCCTAACCTGCACGTCCATCAGCACCTCATCAATGAGATACGACTCCTCCGGGGAGAATTTCACCCTGCCTGGTCCCCTTCCCTAGGGAGCCCTTCGCCAACCCTGGGACAGCCCCAAACGACAGCTCCCGAGCGCCACCCGGACCAGACTCCAGGGCCGCCCCGTCCCGCCACCCTTTTTCCCGCCCAGACTCCACGTCTTCTGAAAGAGGGCGTGGCCCGCAGGAAGTTCTCGCGTTACGGAAAGTGAAGTGTTTCCGGCTCCGGTGTCATGGCCGGCTCCTACCCTGAAGGTGCACCTGCAGTCCTCGCCGATAAGAGGCAGCAGTTCGGAAGCCGGTTCCTGAGCGATCCGGCGCGCGTCTTCCACCACAATGCCTGGTAATCACCCTGCCCCCTCGCGCGGCCTGTCGCTGGCCCTCTGTCCCGCCGCCTCGGAGCATTCCGAAAAGCCCCTGACCGCCGGCCACGAGTCAAGCTGCCCTACCCGAGGCACTCTCCAAGGGGAGAGAAACTCCTAGGTCAGCGACTCACCCTGCTCGCAGCCAGGACGTGAGGCCCCGACGCTGCCCGTTTGATTTTCTCGGGGACAATGTGGAGTGGTCGGAAGAGCAAGCCGCGGCGGCGGAGAGAAAAGTCCAGGAGAACAGTATCCAGCGGGTGTGCCAGGAGAAACAAGGTGCGCTTACATGGGCTCTCGTTGGTGTCAACAGCCAGCGTATTGCCGAACGCGCCCTCCCGGAGAGGCCAGGGAACCGCGGCCGCCCAGATCCTTTATTCCTGGCCTGATGCGGCTCTCAGGAGTAGAGCAGGACAGGGAGGGGATGAGCAAGGAGGGAAAAGGGCTGCATTGTAACAAAATCTTAAGTCGTAGAGGGTTTTTTAAATATATAGTTTTACTTTGGAGGAGGGTAATTTTGTCTTTAATTATGTTGAGTAGATCCACGTTGATATGGCTAGCCAATGACAACTGTGTGGTCACGCGATCATCTTAGAACCTGTACTTTTTACATGATTTGCATTTTCCATGAGGAGATGTTTCCATTGAAGCTTCATTTAAGTGATTAGATTCTAAATATTGTTGGGAGGGGGGCTAATGACTGGTGACTGTGTGTCTATTACTTGTGTGATGGTTATGAGAATTTAGGGCTTCAGTCAAGGAAAGGTGGATGCAGCACAGTGGAGATAAGTCTGGCCAAAGAAAAGGAGGCCCCTGCTTGAGAGGTTGATGATTTCACTGCAAAATATCCCTAGATAGTAAAACTAGGACTGATTGTTCCAGACAATTGAAGATAGGACTACAAATTTAGTACCTGCTGAAAGAGTTCTGTACAACAAAAAGGTTCCAGTTACAAAACATTCACCCTGCATAGTCTGACAGCAACTAGATCAAAGCAAGTTAATAGTTGAAAGGGATTTTGAAAATCATGTGGTTCAATATTCTCTTTTTATAGTTAAAGACACTTGGACCACAGGACATTAAGTGCTTTTCCCAGAGGTAAGCAGTCAGTAGTAGCAGTAGTGGAACTAAAATCCTGTTTCTTAGGGGGTCTTGGTTGATTCAGCAGGTGAGCTGTGAGTTGTTAACACACTTCTTAGTGGATTCCAACTTCCATTGTCACTGTCCTGCTCAATTTGTTAGGTTTTTATTCTTTCTACTACACTAGTCAAGGCCCCCTGAATTGGCAAGAGCAGTAAACTGAAATCTGGGACTGTCATGATCACCTTAAAAACAGCCTTCATTTAAACTGTCCATACTTTTTTTTTTTTTTTTTTTGGAGGCGGAGTCTCGCTCTGTTACCAGGCTGGAGTGCAGTGGCGCGATCTCAGCTCACTGCAATCTCCTCCTCCCTGGTTCAAGCGATTCCCCTGCCTCAGCCTCCCGAGTAGCTGGGACTACAGGTGTGCACCACCATGCCTGGCTAATTTTTTGTATTTTGGTACAGATGGGGTTTCACCATGCTGGCCAGGATGGTCTCAATCTCCTGACCTCATGATCCGCCCATCTTAGCCTCCCAAAGTGCTGGGATTACAGGCATGAGCCACTGCACCTGGCTACTTCTAGGATTTTTTAATAGTTAAAAGTCATCTGGCTGGGCGCGATGACTCATGCCTGTAATCCCAGCACTCTGGGAGGCCGAGGCAGGTGGATCACGAGGTCAGGAGATTGAGACCATCCTGGCTAACACGGTGAAACCCCGTCTGTACTAAAAAATACAAAAAATTAGCCGGGTGTGGTGGTGGGCGCCTGTAGTCCCAGCTACTCAGTAGGATGAGGCAGGAGAATGGCATGAACCCGGGAGGTGGAGCTTGCGGTGAGCCAAGATTGCGCCCCTGCACTCCAGCCTGGGTGACAGAGCGAGACTCTGTCTCAAAAAGAAAAAAAAGTCATCCAAAGATGTAGGAGGACACTTGATAGATAGTAAGTTCTCTGGTTGATTGTTCAAACAGAATTTAGACTCTCCTATAATGATGGATGGGGCATTTGGGTATAATGCCAGATGGCAGGACTAAATGACCTCAGAAATGCCTTCAGTTCTGGGACTGTGGCTCTACCTGAGGATACTTTTAGTATTAAAGTGACATTTGGTAAAGCAGGATAATTGACATTAGATATAAATAAAATATTTGAGAGCTGGTTCTTAAAATTTTTTCTTAAATATTTACAGTTGATAATGAGATCAATGCCCACAAATACTGGAATGACTTCTACAAAATCCACGAAAATGGGTTTTTCAAGGATAGACATTGGCTTTTTACCGAATTCCCTGAGCTGGCACCTAGCCAAAATCAAAATCATTTGAAGGATTGGTTCTTGGAGAACAACAGTGAAGTACGTGAATGTAGAAACAATGAGGATGGACCTGGTTTAATAATGGAAGAACAGCACAAGTGTTCTTCGAAGAGCCTTGAACATAAAACACAGACACCTCCTGTGGAGGAGAATGTAACTCAGAAAATTAGGGACCTGGAAATTTGTGCTGATGAGTTTCCTGGATCCTCAGCCACCTACCAAATACTGGAGGTAACCTTTTATTGTCTTGGTAGTGGGATATGTGAAGCTATTATATTTGTGCACATGAGGTAGCATAGAGAGGCTGACAATAAAAGTAACTTCTATTGGATGATGCTGACTAGACTTGACCCTTATATTAGCCTGGAATCACCTCCATTTTTGAACTGATAAAATGCCCTCAGTGCAGGCCAGATATCTGGTGGTCATCACAGACAAAGATCACACGGGAATAGCATGTCACTTCCAAAAATTGTATTAATAGCATCATGCTGTACCTGTCACATGACACTGTATCATACAGGTGAAAGAGCTCAACATGATCATGCTATAACTCTGGAAAAAAGTCCCAGATCAGAAGAAATTGTTGCTTCTCTTCTAATACAGTTATAGGAATGGAGAGGGTAGTTAGGATGGTGCCTGTTTCTTAGGCCTGGGATAATTCTCTTCCTCTGCATTTGGATGGTGTTGCAGAGTCTAGACCTGGAAAAATGTCTAGACTGGTATAATGTAAATTCATAAATGAGGACTGCGCACGTTACTGGAAGCTGGTTCTGGAACTGGTTAGCCTTGGGATTGAGTCCTATGGTGTGATCTTAGACAATTTCCTTACCCTCTCTGAGCAGTGAGACTGCTGCCTCTGCACCTTATACTTATGAGGATGGAGATAATGTATGTAAAAAGGCTAAGAACAGTATCTGGCACATAGTTAAGCCCGTAATAAATAGTTGCTGTCTTCATTACCACACAGCACTGTGTTTAGGACAAGGTTGTCAAGGTCCCCTTTTCATACATTTTTCAGCACAGTCTATTACAAATATTTTCACAATAATAATATAAGCTTAGTAAGAAAATACTTCATCTACAGGACCATTTGCTAGAACTCAAAAGATAAAAGCAATCCTTGCCCTTTTTTCTAGACCACCTCGTTTCTGCTAATAAAAACCCATGCTCTTGTCTTTTAAGGGTTCCTGAAGTCAACATCAAAATCAACAAATGTCATGGGTACTGTTTAGCTCTGGTCACTACACCTTCCCTAATACAGTTAGGCCAGATTCTTGTTGATTATTATTTTTCTAGCTTTTCTAGCTTTAGGGAATTAACTCTGGAAAGTTCTGTGATTAATAGTTCATTTCTGTCTGCAGGTTGGCTGTGGTGTGGGAAACACAGTCTTTCCAATTTTACAAACGAACAAGTAAGTATGTTGTAAAAGTTTATGATAGCAAAGAAGATAAAAGTGAAGGTTGGCTGGGCACATTGCTTCACGACAGTAATCCCAGCACTTTGGGAGGCCAAAGCAGGATTGCTTGAGGCCAGGAGTGTGAGACCAGCCAGGGCAATGTAGCAAGGAAAAAAAAGTAAAGGTTTTTTTCAAAACTTGCTGCATCAAACTATCAATAATGGTTATTGGAAAATATGGATTATGTCAGATTCAGATTTCTACATTGTTCATTTATGGATTGTTTTAATTTGATTATCTTTGTCATTTGGAAAATTAGACTTAAAACTTGCTAGTGTTAACGTTTAGTGCCTTCTTCTTCTAAGGAACAAATGTGTTCAACTTTTCCATTCTCATGATCTCTGAAGAACAGTCAGTGGCTGAGTTGTCATTACCCCCATGGTAGAGTTGAGAAAGCTATCATACATGAAGGTGTCTCCTGTTCTGATGAAAACACACTGGTTTTGTGTACTTAAGCAGAACGCTTCTGACACCAAATGTGCGGGGTTTTTGCCAACACTGACCAATTCAACAACAGCTGGGTGTCCTACAATTCAATTCTGACACTGTCTACTTGGAGTTGGTATCAGATCCCACAAGTTAAGGGTTCGGTCCCAGAAGACTGCCCCCCACTTCAGATGCCAGTTGTGAATCTGGCCCTCCGTGTTTCTGCCCTACAGGCTGTAAATCAGGGGAGCCCTGTCTCCAGTTCAATAATTTCCTAGAATGGCTCACAGAACTCAGGGAAACACTTTGCTTACATTTATGTGTTTGTTATGAAGGATACAGATTAACAGCCAGCTGAAGAAGTAATTAGAGTGGGGTTCAGGGGATCTCACGCTCAGGAGCTTTGACCCTGAGGAGCTCAGTGCAGTGTTCTCCTAGCACACGGATGTGTTCACCAACCTGGAAGCTCATCAAGGCGTTTTTTTTAGTTTTGAGACAAGCTCTTGTTCTGTCATCCCGACTAGAGCACAGTGGTGTGCCCATAGCACACTGCAGGCTCAAACTCCTAGGCTCAAGCAATCGTCTCACCTCAGCCTCCCAAGTAGCTGGGACTACAGACACATGCCACCATGCCCAGCTAATTTTTGTTTATTTTTTGTAGAGACAGGGTCTCACTTTGTTGCCCAGACTGGTCACAAACTCCTGGGCTCAAGTGATCCTCTTGCCTCGGCCTCCCAAAGTGCTGGAATTACATGCATAAGTCACCGTTCCCAGCCTCAAGAGTTTTTATACAGCTAGGACACAGACTCATGGGAAAATTAATTTTAAAAGGAGAAGAAGAAAATAGTTTTCATACAACATAATCTGCATTTCTATTCAGGACATTGGTGGGTGAAGCTGAAAGTTCCAATCAGTTTGCCCTTACTAGTGTTGGCCCCACCCCAGGTCATCTCATTAACATAAATTCAGTGTGGTCCTGAGGGAGTTCATCATGAATAACAAAAGATACAGAGTCTTGCTTCATCTCCCAGGTTGGAGTGCAGTGGCACAATCTCGACTCATTGCAACCTCCTCCTTCCAGGTTCAAGTGATTCACCTGCCTCAGCCTCCCTAGTAGCTGGGATTAAGGGTGCGTGCCACCACACACAACTAATTTTTATATTTTTAGTAGAGACGGGGTTTCACCACATTGGCCAGGCTGGTCTCAGACTCCTGACCTCAGGTGATCTACCTGCCTTGGCCTCCCAAAGTGCTGGGATTATATGTGTGAGCCACCACGCCCAGCCTGCTGAGGAAATTCTTAAGGTTTTTGGAACTCTCTGCCTGGAACCACAAAGACCAACACCAAATATATTTATTATACCATACCTGTTTTGTTTTGTTTGAGACGGAGTCTTGCTCTGTTGCCCAGGCTGGAGTGCAGTGGCGTAATCTTGGCTCACTGCAACCTCTGCCTCCTGGGTTCAAGCGATTCTCCTGCCTCAGCCTCCCAAATACCCGGGATTACAGGCATGCGCCACAATGCCCAGCTAATTTTTGTATTTTTAGTAGAGATGGGGTTTTGCCATGTCGGCTAGGCTGGTCTGGAACTCCTGACCTCAAGTGATCCACCCACCTCAGCCTCCCAAAGTGCTGGGATTACAGGTGTGAGCCATGGCTCCCGGCCCTATAGCTGTTTTTAAACCCCTTGTGGAAATGACATTCCAGTTCTGTATTCATACTGGAATCCACTGTTTCTCAAAGGTTTCATATAATATATACTTTGCCAATTTAGCCCACAGTATTCATTAACAGGATTAAGTAAAACATTAGCCTCATTACTAATATATATTTGAATATTTCTACAATTTGTTCTCAGAAATTTCTAAGAAAATGGCAAGTCCTAGTACTAACACTGAAGAAAAGAGATTGTTCTGCTCTTGAAGTTACATTCTGAGGAACCCACCTCAAATGGGAGATTGACTTAGCTTCAAGTTATGGCCATTAATCATCAATATCATCAATGAATGTAAAACTGAATGTAGATGGCATCTTTGCCACAGCCTCTTTATGCCATTTAAATAAGATCGCTGTGTTCAATATCTTACTAGAACCCACTTGTTCATGTAATTCACTGGCTTAGAATTGGCATGTTTTCTACTGCCTGTGAATCAGGTTTAAATTGTTGGGCATAGTTTTCAAAGTCCTCTACAAGAGTGTGCCCTATAAAGTATGTCCTCTTATCCCTCAGTGCACTGGTCACACCTTGCATGTCTTTCCCTGACTCCGTACCTTTCCAAAATGTCCTTTGTTTCTACTACTCTATTTCCTTCCTTCCTCACATTCAGATCAGAAGCATCTAGAAAACTTCCCTAGTTGTTATCGTCCAGCTGCCTCACTCTGCAGTCTTTTTCGAGACAGTCTCACTCTGTCACCCAGGCTGGAGTGCAGTGATTCGATCTCAGCTAGCCACAACCTCCGCCTCCCGGGTTCAAGCAATTATCCTGCCTCAGCCTCCCGAGTAGTTGGGATTACAGGTGCCCACCACCACGCCCAGCTAATTTTTGTATTATTGATTGATTGGTTGGTTGAGATGGAGTTTTGCTCTTGTTGCCCAGGCTGGAGTGCAGTGGTGCGATCTTGGCTCACTGTAACCTCCGCCTCCTGGGATCAAGTGATTCTCCTGCCTCAGCCTCCCAAGTAGCTGGGATTACAGGCATGCGCCACCATACCCAGCTAATTTTATATTTTTAGTAGAGACGGGGTTTCTCCATGTTGGTCAGGCTGGTCTCGAACTCCCGACTTCAGGTGATCCACCCACCTCAGCCTCCCGAAGTGCTGGGATTACAGGTGTGAGCCACTGTACCCGGCTAATTTTTGTACTTTTTAGTAGAGATGAGCTTTCACCATGTTGGCCAGGCGGGTCTTGAACTCCTGACCTCAGGTGATCCACCCACCTCGGTCTCCCAACGTGCTGGAATTACAGGCATGAGCCACCATGCCCAGCCCACTCTGCAGTCTTCTTGAGTTACCCTATTGCCTGGATCCTTTTTTTTTTTTTTTTTTTTTTTGAGACAGGATTTCTGTCACCCAAGCTGGAATGCAGTGGTGCCATCACAGCTCACTGTAGCTTCGACCTTCCAGGGTTCAGGTGATCCTCCCACCTCAGCCTCCCAAGTAGCTGGGACAACAGGTGTGTGCCACCACCCCTGCTAATTTTTGTCTTTTTTGTAGAAATGGGGTTTTGTCATGTTGCCCAGGCCAGGGTTCTTAATATTTTTTTAATGTATCTGATAAAGCCTTAGGATCATTTCTCAGGCTAATGTATTTTTCATTTGTTTTCTTTTTATATATAACAGCTTTATTGAGATATAAAGTGTGTAATACAGTGGTTTTTTTGTTTGGTTGGTTTTTTGTTTTGTTTTGGTTTGGTTTTGAGATGGCATCTTGCCCTGTCGCCCGGGCTGGAGTGCAGTGGCACGATCTTGGCTCACTGCAACCTCTGCCTCCCAGTTTCAAGCGATTCTCCTGCCTCAGCCTCCCGAGTAGCTGGGATTACAAGCGCCCGCCACCACACCCAGCTAATTTTTGTATTTTTAGGATTCACTGTGTTGGCCAGGCTGGTCTCGAACTCCTGACCTCGTGATCTGCCTGCCTCGGCCTGCCAAAGTGCTGGGATTACAGGCGTGAGCCACCGCACCCGGCCGTAATGCAGTGGTTTTAAGTTAATTCACAGAGTTGTGCAGCCATCACTGCAGTCAACTTCAGGACATTTTCATCACCCCAAAAAGAAGCCCTATACCCATTAGCAGTCACTCCCCATTTCCCAATTTCCCCCAATCTCTAGCCCTAAGCAACCACTACTCTACAAATGCACAAATCTCTATATAGATTTATCTTGGGCTAATTTGAAGTATATGAAGTAAAATAGAGAAAACCAATTATTTTGAAATACAGTTCTATCCTCAGAGCCCAATTAAGGACTCTGATTTTAAAAATAATACTCTTAGCCCTTCATATTCACCTCTTCTGCATCCGAGGATTCAAGCAACCATGGATTGAGAATAAATAGTATAGGCCAGGCGCAGTGGCCCATGCCTATAATCCCAGCACTTTGGAAGGCCAAGGAGATAGGATCACCTGAGCCCAGGAGTTCAAGACGAGCCTGAGCAACATAGTGAGACCCCGTCTCTACAAAAAAATTAGCCGCCGGGTGCTGCGGCTCATGCCTGTAATCCCAGCACTTTGGGAGACCGAGACGGGCAGATCACAAGGTCAGGAGATGGAGAACATCCTGGCTAACACAGTGAAACCCCGTCTCCACTCAAAATACAAAAAAAAATTAGCCGGTCGTGGTGGCAGGCACCTGTAGTCCCAGCTACTTGGGAGGCTGAGGCAGGAGAATGGTGTGAACCCGGGAGGCGGAGCTTGCAGTGAGCGGAGATCGCACCACTGCACTCCAGCCTGGGCGACAGAGTGAGACTCCGTCTCAAAAAAAAAAAAAAAAAAGAAATTGCCAAGCATGCTGGCATGCACGTGTAGTCTCAGCTACTTTGGAGGCTGAGGCCAGAGGATTGGTTGGGGCTGCAGTGAGCCATGATCACACCACTGTACTCCAGGTGACAGAGCAAGACCCTGTCTCAAAAATCAATAAAACAACAATTTTTAAAACTATAACTGTTTACATAGCATTTATATTAGGCGTTATAGATGATTTAATGTATGCAGGAGGATGTGTGTGGGTTGTATGCAAATGCTACACCCGACACCATTGTGTAAGAGACTTGAGCTGGATACCAAGGGACAACTATATGACCTGTAGAAAACTTAAAGAGAAGCACAGGCCAGGTGTGGTGGCTCACTCTTGTAATCCCAGCAGTTTGAGAGGCCTAGGTGGGCAGATCACCTGAGGTCAGGAGTTCGAGCCCAGCCTGGCCAACATGGCGAAACCCCATCTTTACTAAAAATACAAAAATTAACCAGGTGTGGTGGTGGGCGCCTGTAATCCCAGCTACTCAGGAAGCTAAGGCAGGAAAATGGCTTGGACCCAGGAGTGGAGGTTGCAGTGAGCCAAGACCACGCTATTGCACTCCAGCCTGGGTGACAAAAGCAAAACTCCGTCTCAAAAAAAAAAGAAAAGCACAAAGAGGCCAGGCACGGTGGCTCATGCCTGTAATCTGAACACTTTGGGAAGCCAAGGTGGGCAGATTACTTAAGGTCAGGAGTTCAAGACCAACCTAGTCAACATGGTGAAACCCTGTCTCTCCTAAAAATACAAAAATTAACAGGGCATGGTGGTGGGCACCTGTAGTCCCAGCTACTCAGGAGGCTGAGGCGGGAGAA
This sequence comes from Gorilla gorilla gorilla, assembly GCF_029281585.2. NCBI lineage: Eukaryota > Metazoa > Chordata > Mammalia > Primates > Hominidae > Gorilla > Gorilla gorilla. Next base: position 137,562,259 of record NC_073230.2, read on the forward strand.
TCACTTGAACCTGGGAGGCAGAGGCTGCAGTGAGCTGAGATTGCCCCACTGTACTCCAGCCTGGGTGACACAGCCGAGACCTCGTGTCTCAAAAAAAAAAAAAAGAAAAACATAAAGAAGAAAACAACGCTTGCCAGGCACGGTGGCTCACCCCTGAAATTCCAGCACCTTGGGAGGCCGAGGCAGGTGGATCACCTGAGGTCAGGAGTTTGAGACTAGCCTGGCCAACATGGTGAAACCCCGTCTCTACTAAAAATACAAAAATTAGCTGGGTATGGTGGTGCGCACCTGTAATCCAAGCTACTTGGGGGGCTGAGGTAGGAGGATCACTTGAACCCAGGAGGCAAAGACTGCAATGAGTCTTTTAGAAAGCAGAAGCTGAGTCTGATAGAACTTAGCCCGTGACCTTAATGGGTACTCAGCAGATGCAGCTGCCTGGCTGATTCGAGAACAGGACAGGCATGGACCCTGCTTTCAGAGCAGTGCTGTGGAATAGAACTTTGTGCAGTGATGGAAATGTTCTGCATCTTCACTCTCCCTTATGGTGGTCACTAGCCACGTGTGAAATGTATCTAATGGGACTGAGAAACTGAATTTTTAATTTAAGTAGCCACAGGTAGCTAGTGATTACCATAGCAAATGCTGCAGTTCCCCAGGTTTTTAGTCTTGATTATACCTCCCAGAAGTTGTCTGCTCCAAAGGTCAACAGTTCAGCAGGAAGCAGAGCCCATGCCTTTGAGAGGCTGGAGGTATTGCATACTCCCAAAAATCCCAGTGTCTCACTCAAATAATGAGCCCAACAGTGCAGAAGAGCTCTGGGCTGTTGTTTCTAAAATGCAAGCATACAGCCTTCCTCCTCTCCCATTTTTATTTAGACCTGTACTAACAAAAAGAATTCTGGCATTACAAATTGTTTTGTATCTTGATGTCTTCAGAATAAATATATAATGTGCTTCATAATTGGAAGCAATTTTGATGGTTTTAAAATCAACATTTTTTGTGTTGCTACCTTGCGCTGAGACTTGTGCTAGATAGTGAGGATACCAAGAAAAATAAGCACAGGGATTTTGTGTTGTTCATCTTTATCTCCTCAGCATCTAAGATAATACACAATGCATAGTGGGCTCTCAGTAGTGTTTGGTGAACTAATAAGCGAAAGATGTCATCGCCGCTGTCAAAGCACTCACTCACTATGTGGTGGGGGCCAACAGGCAGGTACAGATGTGTTCCTGGTGTGGAGAAAGTGCCAAGGTGGCTCAGCGAAGAAAAAAGAATTCTTGTGGTGCTATCAAGCAAGGCTTCATTTGAGGGAAAAGTAGGATTTCTGTAGGTGGAAAAAGAGAAGACATTGATTTGAAACTCTCTGGTTGTTTTATAAACTTCATATTAGCTATGTCCACAGAGCCTCCAAAAGGATATAATTCAAAAAGGATTTTAACCAAAATGAAATATGTTGTGACTAATAGATACAGTTTATTTGAATGAATGATAGTTTTTCCCATTTGATATTTTAACTGTGCTACACAAGAGTGAGAGTAGACATAGCTCGATTTGTAGTCTCATTGTTCTGTCTTTTCTGCCCGTTTCAGTGACCCAGGACTCTTTGTTTATTGCTGTGATTTTTCTTCCACAGCTATAGAACTGGTCCAGGTGAGTACAATGGGAAATTACCTATCGGTAATTTCCACTGATTAAAGGGAAAAGGTTCTCCTAAAAATCAAGGTCTCTGGCTGTGTTCTTATACAGTCTGTGTTCTTACGGTCTAAAAGTAAAAGATTTACTGATAACGAGCATACCTTGTTTTACTGCGGTTCACTTTATCACACTGTACAGATGTCGTATCTGTTCATATATTGAAAGTTTGTGGCAGCCCTGCATCAAGCAAGCCTACCAGTGCCGTTTCTCCACCACCATATGCTCACTTAGTGTCTGTGTGTCATGCTTTGGTGATTCTCAGAATATTTCAGACTTTTTTACTATTACGTATGTTACAGTGTGTGATGTTACTGTTGTACTTGGTTTGGGGTTCCACAAATCACATCTGTGTAAGACGGTCAACTTAATAAATGCATGTGTTGTGACTGCTCCACCAACCTGCCATTCCATTTCTCTCCCTCTCCTCGGGTCTCCTTGTTCTCTAAGACACAATATTGCAATTAGGCCACTTCATACTCTACAGTGTCCTCTGTGTGTTCAAGTGAAAGGAAGAGTTTCACCACGTTGCCCAGGCTGGTCTCGAATGATAGCTTACACTTGTGTTGTAATTATTAAATTTAATACACAATTGCATAAACTAATGAAATACTATTGCATGCCAGTGCGGTGACTCATGCCTGTAATCCCAGCACTTTGGGAGGCCGGGGTGGGCGGATCACGAGGTCAGGAGTTCAAGACCAGCCTGACCAAGTGAAACCCCGTCTCTACTAAAAATACAAAAAAATTAGCCAGGCTAAAAATACAAAAATGGCGCATACCTGTAATTTCAGCTACTCAGGAGGCTAAGGCAGGAGAATCACTTGAACTCAGGAGGCAGAGGTTGCAGTGAGCTGAGATCGCGCCGCTGCACTCCAGCTAGACAACAGAGTGAAACTCCATCTCAAAAAAATAAAAATAAAGATAAAAATACGTTATTGGTTGGCCACAATGGCTTAACGCCTGTCATCACAACACTTTGGGAGGCTGAGGCAGACAGATCACTTGAGATCAGGAGTTCAAGACTGACCTAGGCAACATGGTGAAACCCCATCTCTACTAAAGAAAAATTCAAGAAATTATCCAGGCATGGTGGTGGGCACCTGTAGTCCTACCTACTCAAAAGGCTGAAGCAGGAGAATCGCTTGAACTGGGGAGGCAAAGGTTGCAGTGAGCCAAGATCGTGCCACTGCACTCCAGTCTGGGTGACAGAGTGAGACTCCATCTCAAAAAAAAAAAAAGAGAGAAAAAAATAGTTTATTGCTAAAACATATTAATAATCATCTAAACCTTCAGCAAGTTGTAATCTTTGCTAGTGGAGGGTCTTGCCTTGATATTGATGGCTGCTGATTGATCAGGGTGTGATTGCCAAGGGCTGGGGTGGTGGTTGCTAAGGGCTGGGGTGACTGGCAATTTCTTAAAATAAGGTAACAATGAAGTTTACCATATCAATTGGCTCTTCCTTTCATGAAAGATTTCTCTGTAGCATGCGATGCTGATAGGATTTTGCCCACAGTAGAGCTTCTTTCAAATTGAAGTCCATTCTCTCAAACCCTGCTGCTGCTTTATCAACTAAGTTTGATGCCATTTCAAAACAAAAAACCTTTCTTGCCATTTCAAAACAATGTTCATAGCATCTTTACTGGAGTAGATTTGATCTCAATAAACCACTTTCTTTGCCCAACCGTAAGAAGCAACTCCTTATAGATAAGGATGCTGGTTTAAAAAAAGAAAGAAAGAAAGAATAAGACTAAAAAAGAAGCAGCAACAAGATTGCAGCAATTCAGTCACATCTTCAGGCTTCACTTTTTTTTTTTTTTTTGAGACAGGGTCTCACTGTGTTGTCCAGGCTGAAGTAGAGTGACACAATCATAGCCCACTGTAGCCTTGAATTTTGGGCTCAGGCGAACCTGATGAGATGATTCCATTGGGGTTCTTTGAGTTACAAGTAACAGAAACATCTAGACAAACTCAAAGCAATAAAGTAGAATGTCATAGAACCTAAGGGCACAAAATACAGCCCCAAGTTCCTGGTATCTTACCTCTCATTGTCCAGGGCCCATTTGTTTTTTCCCTCTTTGCATACCAGTTTTCTCTAGTCAGTATTTCCTAGTTTTGCACATGGCCTCAACGTGCTTGCTCCTCCCAGTCCCTTACAAGCTCACCCTGTTCAGGGGTTCATGGTGCCTCACTAAAATGATTGTGTCCCAGTTCTGAAGTCCCTGGAAAGTCTAGTTAACACAACCTAGCTAATAAATACAGCAGCCCTGTTTGAATCAGCTTTGGCCAATGAGAAACAAACTCACATATTTGGAGAAGATGGACATTGAGGGTAGATGCCTTAAAATGTATCTGTTATGGCTGGGCGCAGTGGCTCACACCTGTCATCCCAGCACTTTGGGAGGCCAAGGCCAGCGGATCATGAGGTCAGGAGTTCGATACCAGCCTGACCAATATGGTGAAACCCCGTCTCTACTAAAAATATGAAATTTAGCTGGGTATGGTGGCACGCACCTGTAGTCCCAGCTACTTGGGAGGCTGAAGCAGAAGAATCGCTTGAACCCAGGAGGCGGAGGTTGCAGTGAGCCGAGATCGCGCCACTGCACTCCAGCCTGGGTGACAGAGCAAGACTCCATCTCAAAAAAAAAAAAAAAAAAAAGTGTCTGTTACAATTGGCCAGGCGTGGTGGCCAGCACTTTGGGAGGCTGAGGTGGGCAGATCACTTGAGGTCAGGAGTTCAAGACCAGCCTGGCCAACATGGTGAAACCCTGTCACTACTTTAAAAAACACAAAAACTAGGCCGGGTGCAGTGGTTCATGCCTGTAATCCCAGCACTTTGGGAGGCTAAGACGGGCAGATCATCTGAGGTCAAGAGTTCCAGACCAGCCTGGCCAATATGGTGAAACTCCATCTCTACTAAATACAAAAATTAGCCAGGTATGGTGGTAGGTGCCTGTAGTCCCAGCTACTCGGGAGGCTGAGGCAGGAGAATCGCTTGAACCTGGGAGGCAGAGGTTGTAGTGAGCCAAGATCACGCCATTGCACTCCAGCCTGGGCTACAAGAGCGAAACTCCATCTCAAAGAAAAAAAAAATACAAAAACTAGCAGGACGTGGTGGCATGCACCTGTAATCCCAGCTACTGGGGAGGCTGAGGCAGGAGAATTGCTTGAACCCGGGAAAGCAGAGGTTGCAGTGAGCCGAGATCGCACCACTCCAGCCTGGGCAACAGAACAAGACTCTGTCTCAAAAAAAAAGGGTCTGTCACAATTATGTATAATGCTGTTAGGGCAGATTAGGAATTGGTAGTGCCATGCTTTTAGAATTATTCATGCAGTTAAAGACCAAATGAATATTGAAGCCTATCTTTACTTCAGTTTTTGATAACGAAGTAAATTTTCTACATCTACAGAAATAGATTTTCCTGAAGAATTCTATGGTTTGTGTAATATTTTCTAGTTGGGAGTTGTTTTAAATCGTGTACTTTGTTGTTTGTTTTGAGACAGGGTCTCAGTCATTCAGGCTGGAGTGCAGTGGTACAATCAAGCTCACTGCAGCCTTGATCTCCTGGGCTCAAGTGATTCTCCCACCTCCTGTGTAACTGGGACTACGGGCACATGCCACCACACCTGGCTAATTTTTTTTTTTTTTTTTTTTTTTTTTTGAGACAGAGTCTAGCTCTGTCGCCCAGGCTGGAGTGCAGTGCGTGATCTCGGCTTGCTGCAACCTCTACCTCCCAGGTTCAAGCGATTCTCCTGCCTCAGCCTCCAGAGTAGCTGGGATTACAGGCGGGTGCCACTGCACCCAGCTAATTTTTTGTATTTTTAGTAGAGACGGGGTTTCACCATGTTGGCCAGGCTGGTTTTGAACTCCTGACCTCAGGTAATCCGCCCACCTCGACCTCCCAAAGTGCTAGGATTACAGGCATGCACCCGGCATTTTTTAATTTTTTGTAGAGATGAAGTCTCATTATGTTGCCTAGCTGGTCTCAAACTCCTGGGCTCAAGTGATCCTCCTGCCTCAGCCTCCCAGGGTGCTGGGATTCTAAGCGTGAGCCACCGTGCCTAGCAGATCGTGCTTTTGGTTTGTTTGTTTGTTTTTGTTTTTGAGACGGAGTCTCCCTCTGTCGCCCAGGCTGGAGTGCAGTGGTGCGATCTCGGCTCACTGCAAGCTCCGCCTCCCGGGTTTACGCCATTCTCCTGCCTCAGCCTCCCGAGTAGCTGGGACTACAGGCACCTGCCACCACACCCGGCTAATTTTTTGTATTTTTGGTGGAACGGGGTTTCACCATGTTAGCTAGGATGGTCTCCATCTCCTGACTTCATGATCTGCCCGCCTCGGCCTCCCAAAGTGCTGGGATTACAGGCGTGAGCCACTGCGTGCTTATTTAAAGTACGTGCTGTCTCTCTCCTTACGAATGTTTTTTTTTTTTCCCTGTTGGTCACTCATTTTCATGATCGTTTTCCAATTCTTAGATCTGACTTCATGCATGAGAAGTACAGAAAGTACACAAGAATAAAGAATAAAAGTAGGGGAGTCAGGAATGTTCTATTTTAAACGCAACTATTAGATTCCTCACTGTCTTCCTTCAATTATTCCTGATCTTTACTCTTTGAGTCCTCCCTGAAATAACATGCTATTAGATTGATGCAAAAGTAATTGTCGTTTTTGCCATTACTTTTTTTTTTTTCTTTTTTTTTTTAGACGGAGTTTCACTCTTATTGCCCAGGCTGGAGTGCAATGGTGCAATCTCGACTCACTGCAACCTCTGCCTCCTGGGTTCAAGCGATTCTCCTGCCTCAGCCTCCCGAGTAGCTGGGATTATAGGCATGCGCCACCACACCCAGCTAATTTTGTATTTTTAATAGAGATGGGATTTCTCCATGTTGGTCAGGCTGCTCTCGAACTCCTGATCTCAGGTGATCCTCCCGCCTTGGCCTCCCAAAGTGCTGGGATTACAGGCATGAGCCACCACATCCTTGCCATTACTTTCAATAGCAAAAACCGCAATTACTTTTTCACCAATCTATATAATGATTAGAAATATATCCCCTACTCTGGAGGGTGAGGCAAGTGATCCTATCACGTGAACCCAAGAGTTTGAGGCCAGCCTGGGCAACATGGGGAGATTTTGCCTCAAGAAAAAAAAGAAAAAAGAAATATATCCCTCTTCATGAAGTAGCAACAGTTACATTTAAAATTTAAAACAAGATAATCTTTTCTTTAGGCTATGTTAATATTTTCTAACTTACTTGTCTCTTCCACCTGTCTGCAGACAAATTCAGAATATGATCCTTCTCGGTGTTTTGCCTTTGCTCACGACCTGTGTGATGAAGAGAAGAGTTACCCAGTGCCCAAGGGCAGTCTTGATATTATCATTCTCATATTTGTTCTTTCAGCAATTGTTCCAGACAAGTAAGTTTGGGTCCCTTAGCTGGTAGTGTCACAAAAAGAAAGCTTTGGTGAGGGACCTTTTTTTTTTAAAATAGGGTCTTGCTCCATCAGCCCAGGCTGGAGTGCAGTGGCACGATCATGGCTCACTGCAGCCTTAATCTCTTGGGCTTAAATGATCCTCCCTCCTCAGCTTCCCAAGTAGGTGGGACCACAGGCACGTGCCACCAGTCCTGGCTAATTGTTGTGTTTTAGCAGAGATGGGGTTTTGCCATGTTGCCCAGACTGGTCTTGAATTCCTGGGCTCAAGCGATCCTCCCAGAACAGAACTTCTGTTCTGGCCTCGAAACTTCTGCAGTAGTTGGTTCTTCATTTCCTTGTTGTGGCTCAACATTGGGAAAGAATGGGAAATCAGTCTCTAATGAGTATGTGGGGAAATTCCTATTGATAATCTCATCACATGCCATTTTAGAACTGTGAACTGTGGGTGTCACAGCTTTCAGGTAATGTCTCATTATTGGCCTTTTATTTTATTTTATTTTTTTTGAGACAGAGTCTTGCCCTGTTGCCCGGGCTGGAATGCAATGGCATGATCTAGGCTTACTGCAACCTCCGCCTCCCCGGTTCACACAATTCTCCTGCCTCAACCTCCCGAGTAGCTGGGATTACAGGCACCCGCCATCATGCCCAGCTAATTTTTGTATTTTTAGTAGATACGGGGTTTCACCATGTTGGCCAGGCTGGTCTTAAACTCCTCACCTTGTGATCTGCTTGCCTCAGCCTCGCAAAATGCCGGGATTACAGGTATGAGCCACCACGCTGGCCTGTTTTTTGAAGACGGAGTCTTGCTCTGTTGCCCCGGCTGGGGTGCAGTGATGAGATCTTGGCTCACTGCAACCTCCACCTCCCGGGTTCAACCAATTCTCCTGCCTCAGCCTCCCGAGCAGCTGGGATTACAGGTGTATGCCACCATGCCTGGCTAATTTTTGTATTTTTTTTTTTTAGTAGAGATGGTGTTTCACCATGTTGGCCAGGCTGGTCTCGAACTCCTGACCTCATGATCCGCCTGCCACGGCCTCCCAAAGTGCTGGGATTACAGGCGTGAGCCACCACGCCCAGCCTATTGGCCTTTTAAATGCTTTAAATAAAACAACCTTATTAGCAACACGAAATTTACATTGAACCTTAACTAAGGTGTTCTCTGATGCTTACAGTGTTTTAGAAAAGTGTGATACAGAATTCTATAAAATCAGATTCTGATTAAAGGAAAGTCAAATGCTATATCCTAAAATACACCATTAAAACTTCATATGCATAGGTAACCAGTGGTCCTATGAAACTACCTTCTCTCTTTTTTTTTTTTTTTTTTTTCTGAGATGGAGTCTCACTCTGTTGCCCAGGCTGGAGTGCAGTGGTGAGATCTTGGCTCACTGCAAGCTCTGCCTCCCAGGTTAAAGCGATTCTCCTGCCTTAGCCTCCTGAGCAGCTGGGATTCAGACAAGCACCACCACACCTGGCTAATATTTTTTGTATTTTTAGTAGAGATGGGGTTTCACCATGTTGGCCAGGCTGATCTTGAGCTCCTGACCTCAAGTTATCCACCCATCTCGGCATCCCAAAGTGCTGGGATTACAGGCATGAGCCACTGCACCTGACCAAAACTATCTTCTCAAGAAAGCAGAGTCAGATGGTGGCTAAGAGATTCAGATACCATGGACTAATTCCATGGAAGCCCTTGTCACTGCCAGAGTGCAGTGAGTCTGGACAGGCTGGGGGTTGGCAAATGTTAGGGTAAACTATACCCATGAAATCATGAGATTAGAGACTTCAAATATCTCCTCATTCTGTGTCATCGGAGTCCTGCAAAGATGATTAAGTAAATTAGTGTTAAAGGTCAAGGTAAGCTGGTGTTAGGAAGCCAGATTACATGACTAGAGACTGCAGGGACCAGTGATTGAGATCCTGGTTTATCTCCCAGAGTCCAAGGACCCCTTGCTGGCTGCACAGGATAGGAGCTTTGAGTGATTGACCTTCCTCTAGAAGGCCACACTTCCTCTAGAAGGGTACTGAAGTCATCCAACCTGAGAGGATGAGTGTGAAATAAAGGCATATGCAGGATAACCCAAAAGGCCTACCATGGTTTTAAACTTTAATAATTGCAGAGGTTGACCAGGCACAGTGGCTCACGCCTATAATCCCACCACTTTGGGTGGCTGAGGTGGAAGGAGTGCTTGAAGCCAGGAGCTCAAGACCAGCTTGGGCAACAAAGCAAGACCCCCGTCTCTACTAAAAATAAAAATAAAAAAGTTAGCCAGGTGCATATTTGTAGTCCCAGCTACTCAGAAGGCTGAGGCAGGAGTATGGCTTAAGCCCAGGAGTTTGAGGCTGCAGTGAAGTGAGCTATGATCACACCACTGCACTGCAGCCTGGGTGACAGAGTGAGACCCTGTCTCAAAAAAAACCTATGACCTTAGAAGTTTCAATGCTACAAACTTTTTAAAAATTGACATGGACTAAAACAAATTATTAAAATTTAAAATTCAAGTCAGCCACAGTGGCACACACTTTTAGTCCCAGCTACCTAGGAGACTGAGGCAGGAGGATCACTTGAGCCCAAGAGTCCAGCCTGGGCAACATAGCAGAGCAGGACCCCGGCTGCTTTTTCTTTGTTTGTTTGTTTGTTTGTTTTCTGAGACAGAGTTTCACTCTTGTTGCCCAGGCTGGAGTGTGTGCTATGGTCTTGGCTTACTGCAATCTCCGCCTCCCGGGTTCAAGCGATTCTCCTGCCTCAGCATCCCAAGTAGCTGGGATTACAGGTGCCTGCCACCATCCCTGGCTAATTTTTTTGTATTTTTAGTAGAGACAGGGTTTCACCATGTTGGCCTGGCTGGTCTCGAACTCCTGATCTCAGGTGATCTGCCTGCCTTAGCCGTTTTTTTGTTTTTTGTTTTTTTTAAGTGGGAAACATTCATTATGCAAAATTTAAATAGACTTTGAAATTTTTTTTGGTGAAGTTTGTAGCATTTAGACTTCTGAAGTTATGAAAGCTTCAACCTGCACCAAGACTTTTGAAGAACACTGCATATGGAAAGCGCAGACCTAAGTGTAAAACCCTCTGTCTGTTATACTCATTTGCATACTGATTGTATTGCCATGTAACTTGTAAGTTCTTGAGGACAAGTCTTCATTTAACAAACAGAAACATACCGCCCCTACATTGAAAGAGCTCAGGTCTAATGGTGCAGGCAGATAGGTCACCTAGCAGAACCCACTGGATGCTCAGGATTCGGCTTAGCCACAGGAGCACAGGGCAAAGATGGCTATCTAGGACAGTGGGGAAGTGAGCCAGATGGAGAGCAGAGAACTGTTGTTTGTTTGTTTGTTCTTTGGAGACGGAGTCTCAGTTACTCTGCCGCCCAGGCCGGAGGGCAGTGGTGCAATCTTGGCTCACTGCAACCTCCACCTCCCAGGTTCCAGAAGTTCTCCTGCCTCAGCCTCCTGAGTGTCTGGGATTATAGGCGCACGCCACCACACCTGGCTACTTTTTGTATTTTTAGTAGAGACGGGGTTTCACCATTTTGGCCAGACTGGTCTCAAACTCCTGACCTCATTTGATCCGCCTGCGTCAGCCTCCCAAAATGGTGGTATTACAAGCATGAGCCACCGCACCTGGCCGGGAGCAGGGAACTTTCTTATGGCAGAAGCAGGCTGTCCTTGGGCCTCTTCGGGCTGAAGGCAGTGGATCGAGGCCACAGCTGTGAGCAGGCAGCTAACGTCCTTCAGTTCTAACTGAAGAGTAGAGGAGCTTAGATCTCAGACTTGGTGTGTCAGTTGAGGAAGTCCACTGGCTTTTTGGGATATGCTACAGGGAAAGAGAACTCTGTCTTTAAGGAGATCTGATTGACTATCATTCCCTGCTGCTCCACAGGATGCAGAAGGCTATCAACAGGCTGAGCAGGCTTCTGAAACCTGGGGGGATGGTACTTCTGCGAGATTACGGCCGCTATGACATGGCTCAGCTTCGGTTTAAAAAAGGTATTTTGAGAGTGCTGAATCCTAACCATTAGAGATCATGTCCTTTGCAGGGACATGGATGAAGCTGGAAATCATCATTCTCAGCAAACTAACACAAGAACAGAAAACCAAACACCGTATTTTCTCACTCATAAGTGGGAGTTGAACAATGAGAACACATGGACACGGGGCGGGGGGCATCACACACTGGGGCCTGTCTGGAGGTGGGGGGGCTGGGAGAGGGAGAGCATTAGCAGAAATACCTAATGTAGATGACGGGTAGATAGGTGCAGCAAACCTCCATGGCACGTGTATACATATGTAACAAACCTGCATGTTCTGCACATGTACCCCAGAACTTAAAGTATAATTTAAAAAAAAAAAAAGGTATTTGGCCACTATAATCAAAAAATGGTGCTGCCATCAGAATAGAAACTCTAGAATTAGAACTCCTTATATAAAGCCATTTAATATGTGACAGAGTAGTATATTTTTTTAAGAAAACTGAAGAGGCTTGTATAATCTAGATATTGAGGTCTTTTTAAGCAAGACAGCTACCTTTAGAAGAGCTTTTATTAGAAAGACATTTGAAAGACAGCCGGGCGCAGTGGCTCATGCCTGTAATTCCAACACTTTGGGAGGCCGAGTCGGGCAGATCACCTGAGGTCAAGAGTTCGAGACCAGCCCGACCAACATGGAGAAACCCTGTCTCTACTAAAAATACAAATTAGCCGGGCATGGTGGCACATGCCTGTAATCCCAGCTACTCGGGAGGCTGAGGCAGGAGAATCGCTTGAACCCAGGAGGCGGAGGTTGCAGTGAGCCGAGATCGCACCATTGCACTCCAGCCTGGGCAACAAGAGTGAAACTCTGTCTCAAAAAAAAAAAAAAAAGACATTTGAAAGACATAAATAATTTTAAATGTGGCATGACAAAAGATGCCATTAAAAATGTAAAAGGCAAATGACGGAGTAAGAAGGAATATTTTCAGTGCATATAATAGATAAAGACTTAATATCTTTGCTCTTCAGGGAGCTGTCATGAAACTGATAAGGGAAAGATCAGTGACCCACCCAAAAAGCAGGTGAGGAGTGTTTAGCCAGTTCACAGAAGAACATATCTAAATGGCCAGTAAACAACACTTCAAGGAAATAAAAATAACGAGTTAGTACTTCTTATTGCTGGCCAATTCAAAGAAAGAGGTGCATTCCTTCATTACTGGTAGAAAAAGAAATTGTTACAGCCTTTTTTTTTCAGATGGAGTTTTGCCCTTGTTGCCCAGGCTGGAGTGCAATGGCGCCATCTCGGCTCACTGCAACCTCTGCCTCCTGGGTCCACCCGCCTTGGCCTCCCAAAATGCTGGAATTACAGGTGTGAGCCACTATGCCCAGTATTAACAGCCTTTTTTTTTTTTTTTTTTTTTGAGACGGAGTCTCGCTCTGTCTCCTAGGCTGAAGTACAATGGCATGATCTCGGCTCACTGCAACGTCTGTCTCTTGGGTTCAAGCAATTCTCCTGCCTCAGCCTCCCGAGTAGCCGAGACTACAGGCATGTGCCACCACGCCTGGCTAATTTTTTTGTATTTTTAGTAGAGACAGGGTTTCACCATGTTGGTCAGGCTGGTCTCGAACTCCTGACCTCAGGTGATCCACCCACCTCGGCCTCCCAAAATCCTGGGATTACAGGCGTGAGCCACTGCTCCCAGCTTACAGCCTTTTCTTAAGCACCCAATTGTTCAATCCAGTCTTTTTTTGAATATAGTCAAGAACTAGCACATAATACATGCAGGAGCAAAACTTTGTAAACAAAGTGAATGCCTCTGGATAGGGAGATGTCGTGCTTGTCACCTGAGGTGGACCCCGTACCACTGAACTTGGAGGATTTCTGTTGTGTATTCAGTGAGAGGAGAGCAATGTACAAGGGAGTATTTTAAACTCCATCCCCGTATACCAGTATCTGCAGGGAAATACGTATACACGTGTGATGATGTGGGCATTCGGGAAGGTCTAGAAGTATGTGCCAGGCTGGTAAACTGAGATGAGGTCAGGGAGGTTAGCAGCAGAAGGGAAAGCATGTTCATGATCAAAACAGCATCTGAGTTGTATTTATGATTCTGTAGACACGTGAAGAGACATGCAAAGGACAGTCACCACCAAAATGGTAATGGTTGTCTCAAGTTTCCTTAAACTCAGCTATATTGCTTAATTAAAAAAAAAAAAATAGGCCAGGCACAGTGGCTCACGCCTTTAATCCCAGCACTTTGGGAGGCCAAGGCGGGTGGATCACCTGAGGTCAGGAGTTTGAGACCAGCCTAGCCAACATGGTGAAACCCTGTCTCTACTAAAAATACAAAAAATTAGCTGGGCGTGGTGGTGGGAACCTGTAATCCCAGCTACTTGGGAGGCTGAGGCAGGAGAATCACTTGAACCTGGGAGGCAGAGGTTGCAGTGATCTGAGGTCATGCCATTGCACCCAGCCTAGGCAACAAGAGCGAAACTCCGTCTCAAAAAAAATAAATAAATAAAAAGTTTGTGCTGTTAGTTTAATAGGGTTGGGAGAGTGAACAAGTTGTTTTCATCAAATAATTCTAGAGTTTTGGAGTGGGGTGCTTAGGAACCTCATGTTTTTTGGCATTGTGACTTACTCCCGTTGAGCTGCTCTTCCCGAAGCACTGAGGCAGGAGTGCTCTCCACCCAACAAACTGGCCTCTCAGTTAACATTCCTTAGCAATGCAAGTCAAAGAGACACTTTAAAGTGTCTCTGATTTTTAACACATCACTCTGCAGGCCAGTGTCTATCTGGAAATTTCTACGTGAGAGGTGATGGAACCAGAGTTTACTTCTTCACACAAGGTATGAAACACTCATCTTTTTACGCTAAAAGTCCCCAGTACCAGATGGTCTTCAAGGCACGTTCAGAAGGAAAACTATCTGGCCCCTCCTGCCTTTTAGGCAGGCTGTTTCCTGCGGTTCCCTGCTGCTCACACCCTCTTCCATCCTGGGCTAGGCTACCCATGGCAGCCAGCCACTCGGGCCCCCAGGCAGCCCTGGCTTGTCCATGCCTTCAGTCCTGCTCTGCTCTCCCTGTCTGCCACTGTCCAAAATGGGAAGCCTGCCCACTCTGCAAGGCTCACCTCCAGTCCAGCCTGTCTCACCCTCTACACGGGGTTGTGCTTTGGTGTGCCCGGGTCAGGGTGAACCCTGGGTTCTAGGGGTGCCGGGAACTGCTCTCCTTTGCAACTGGCCCATCCACAGGCTTCATCCTTCACTTGGGCCTTCTGTTCCTGGGCCCTTTTTAGGGTCACCTTCTTTGAGCCTTTGGTTAAGATGATGAAACCTCTTTCCTAAAGCAATTGCTTTGACATACGTAGATATTTTTGCATAAATTTTAAGGTGTTCATAGAGCCTAAAGGGCAAATATAAACCAAAGGTTTTTAAAAAAGAAAAAACCGCGGCCTATACACAGTGGCTTCCCCTACCTAAACATGAACTTGTTGTTACCAAGCCACCACTGCATTTATAACCAAATGGCCACGTAAAAAACACGACAGCAACTTCCCAGAGCCCCATTTAACAAGGACTTAGTAGATAAAAATGCCTTTTCTTGAGGGGAAAATGCATAAACATCTTTTATTTTCCACACTAGAGGAACTGGACATGCTTTTAACCACTGCTGGACTGGAAAAAGTTCAGAACCTGGTGGACCGCTGACTGCAGGTGAACCGAGGGAAGCAACTGACAATGTACCGGGTTTGGATTCAGTGCAAATACTGCAAGCCCCTTCTGTCCAGCACCAGCTAAGAGGCACCTGCTGCCAACACGATGCAAGCCCGTTGTGTTTCCGAGCTTTTTTTAAAAAAAATTTGTAGCACCGGGCATGGTGCATGCCTGTAATCCCAGCCACTCAGGAGGCTGAGGCAGGGAGGATCCATTGAGCCCAGGAGTCCAGCCTGGGCAAAATAGCGAGAGACCCTGTATCTGAAAGTAATAATAAAATAAAAAGAATATAAATGAGGTCTCGTTGATGTTGGACAATTCAAGAATTCAGACTTGAACCTTAAACCTAGGAAAAGTTACTTTGTATCAGGATTCTAACAATTATACTTCATATTTGTGAAGTCGTTTAAAACATAATTTTCTCAAGTTCTTTCTTTGAGACCTCAATCTGTCTTAGCATTTTGTAACTAATAACTGAAATTTTATTCAAAGGAATTGTAAACCTTAAACCACCAATTTATTTCCATGTGAAAAAGTGTTATATATGACAAGTGTTTTTTGACTGTAATTGCGTTAAATCTTTTGAGAGTGTAAATGCCGGGCTAGGCAATTGCAGTTAATACATACAGGGGTTAGTGAAGGGCTTATTAAGTTGTAGGGGAAGCAAGCTGGGAAGAATCAGATCAGATATTTTCCTGACAAAAAAAAAATGACCCTGTAGACAGCATCAAAATGTGGTGTTCTCGTTAAGTAATTGATCGTGGTCTTCGCTTTAATCTTAGTTCCGCCAGGCGCGGTGGCTCACACCTGTAATCCCAGCACTTTGGGAGGCCGAGGCGGGCAGATCATCTGAGGTCAGGAGTTCGAGACCAGCGTGGCCAACATGGTGAAACCCCGTCTCTACTAAAGATAAAAAAATTAGCTGGGTGTGTTGATGGGTGCCTGTAATCCAGCTACTCGGGAGGCTGAGGCAGGAGAATCACTTGAACCCAGGAGGCAGAGGTTGCAGTGAGCTGAGATTGCGCCGCTGTACTCCAGCCTGGGCAACAAAGCAAGACTCTGTCTCAAAAAAATAAAAAAAATCTTAGTTCCATGGAATTTTAAGCACTGTTCCCCCTCTAACCTATGTCTAAAGAATTAAAAGAATTTGGCCGGGTGAGGTAGCTCATGCCTGTAATCCCAACACTTTGGGAGGCTGAGGCAGGTGGATCACGAGGTCAGGAGATCGAGACCATCCTGGCTAACACGGTGAAACCTCGTCTCCACTAAAAATACCAAAAAAAATAGCTGGGCATGGTGGCATGCGCCTGTAGTCCCCTGTAGTTCCAGCTACTCAGGAGGCTAAGGCAGGAGAATCGTTTCAACCTGGGAGGCAGAGGTTGCAGTGAGCCGAGATCATGTCACTGCATTCCAGCCTGGGCAACAGAGGAAGACTCTGTCTCAAAAAAAAAAAAGAAAAGAATTTTCACTTTTTGCAAAATTATCTTTTTTTACTGCACCCTTAAGTGTTTGACACAAAAGGAATTGAGAGAACTTCTTAATTTTAACCACATCATCACTTCACTTCTGAATGTGATCACTGTCAGTGTTAGATGCTTTTTTTTTTTTTTTTTTTTTAGGAGACAGGGCTCTCACTTTGTTGCCCAGGCTGGAGTTCAGTGGTGCAATGATAGCTCATTATCACCTCGAACTTCTGGCTCGAGCCATCCCTCCACCTCAGCCTCCTGAGTAGCTAGGACTGCAGGTGGGCACCATCATGCCTAGCTAATTGTTAGATCCTTTTTTTTTATGTTCTGCATTTTTTCAATTATTTTTACATATTTCTGTCTTGATCCATGTGGTTATAGGATATATCCTTAATTTTAGAAAGTAAGGACTTTTCGACCAGGCATGGCGGCTCACGCCTATAATCCCAGCACTTTGGGAGGCCGAGGTGGGCAGATCACTTGAGGTCAGGAGTTCCAGTCCAGCCTGGCTAACATAGTGAAACCCCGTCTCCACTAAAAAATAAAAAACCAGCCCAGCATGGTTGTGGGCGTCTGTAATCCCAGCTACTCAGGAGGCTGAGGTAGGAGAATTGCTTGAACCTGGGAGGCGGAGGTTGCAGTGAGCCGAGATGGTGCCATTGCACTCCAGCCTGGGCGACAAGAGCGAAACTGCATCTCAAAAACAAAGATGCCTAGCTTTCACCTTGTTGATGTTTTTCTAAATTTTGGAATAATAAATTTATATAGGAATACTGCAAGAATAGTCCATTTTTTTCTGATGTCCCAACATCAGCAAATATATTACCAAATATATCCATCACAAGTAGGAATACATGGAAACATTAATGCCAGCCACTAACCATTCATGTTTACTCAGTAGTCCCAATAATAGCTTTGTCACACAAAAACATGATTATGTTGGCTGAGCACAGTGGCTCCTGTAATCCTAGCATTTTGGGAGCCCAAGGCAGGAGGATGACTTGAGGCCAGGAGTTCAAGACCAGGCTGGGTAATGTAGCAAGACCCTGACTTTTTTTTTTTTTTTTTTTTTTTTTTTGAGACGGAGTTTCGCTCTTGTTGCCCAGGCTGGAGTACAATGGCACGATCTCGGCTCACCGCAATCTCCGCCTCTCAAGTTTAAGTGATTCTCCTGCCTCAGCCTCCCAAGTAGCTGGAATTACAGGCATGCACCACCATACCCAGCTACATTTTTTGTATTTTTAGTAGAGACAGGGTTTCTCCATGTTGGTCAGGCTGATCTCGAACTCCTGACCTCAGGTGATCTGCCCGCCTTGGCCTCCCAAAGTGCTGGGATTACAGGCGTGAGCCACCACGCTCGGCCAAGACCCTGACTTTTTAAAAAATGTTAAAAATAGGCCGGGTGCGGTGGCTCACGCCTGTAATCCCAGCACTTTGGGAGGCCAAGGTGGGCGGATCATTTGAGGTCAGGAGTTCGAGACCAGCCTGGCCAACTTAATGAAACCCCATCTCTGCTAACAATACAGACCGGGCATGGTGGCTCACACCTGTAATCCCAGCACTTTGAGAGACCAAGGCAGGTGGATCACCTGAGGTCGGGCGTTCGAGACCAGCCTGACCAACATGGAGAAACCCCGTCTCTACTAAAAATACAAAATAGGCAGGTGTGATGGCGCATGCCTGTAACCCTATCTACTTGGAAGGCTGAGGCAGGAGAATCACTTGAATCTGGGAGGCGGAGGTTGCAGTGAGCCGAGATGGCGCCATTGCACTCCAGCCTGGGCAACAAGAGTGAAACTCCATCTCAAAAAAAAAAAAAAAAGTACAAAAATTATCTGGGCATGGTGGTGGGCGCCTGTAATCCCAGCTATCTGGGAGGCTGAGTCTAGAGAATCATTTGAACCTGGGAGGCAGAGGTTGCAGTGAGCCGAGATCGCGCCATTGCACTCCAGCCTGGGCAACAGTGAGACTCCGTCTCAAAATAAAAAACAAAAAAAAATGTAAAAAATAAATAACTGTATTGATTTTATTAGTTGTGTCTCAGTCTCCTTCAGTCTACAGTTTAGGCTTGCTTTTGCACCTTTGCATTTTAAGGTAAGAGGCTATTGTGTAAACTCGAATTGGGTTTGTTGGTGTTTCTTCATGATTTGGTTCAGGCTCTGCATTTTGGGCAGGAATATTCAGAGGTGATGCTGTGTTCCTCCCATAGGATCGTATCAGGCGGCACATGATTATGAATTTCCCCATTATTGGTGACGTCACTTAGTTGTGTTGTCTGCCAGGTTCTGCCACTGTAAAGTTAATAAGTATTTTGTAGGGAAGTGCTTTGAGACTATCCTGTTCCTCATCAAACTTCTACCCCCTAGTTTCAGTATCTATTGCTGTTTTTTGGCTGAATAACTATGATGGTTGCCAAATAGTGGTTTCTGATCCTTCCATTCCTTCTACACTGATTGGTTGGTATTTTGTACAGAAAAGCTTTCTCATATCTGATTTGCTTGTCTCAGTATGGACCCATGGGTATTTGAGTTTCTTGTGGGGTTATTTGTTGTTGTTTTTGAGACAGGCTCACCCAGGCTGGAGTGCAGCAGCATGATCACTGCTTACTGCAGCCTCGACCTCCCAGGCTCAGGTGATTCTCCCACCCCAGCCTCCCAAGTAGATGGGACTACAGGCATGTGCCACCAAGCCTAATTTTTGTATTTTTTGTAGAGACAGGGTTTCACCATGTGTCCCAGGCTGGTCTTGAGCTCCTGAGCTCAAGCAATCCTCCCACCTCGGCCTCCCAAAGTGCTGGGATGAGCCACCGCGACTGGCCCCACTTAATGGGTTTTCAGAGGTGGGAGCAAAGAATGAAGGGAGGAAGAGAGCTCCCATCTTTTCCATTACCGTATTTACTTAAAACTGGAAAAAACTGAATCACTGGGATGGTATTTCATTTATCTTTTGAAATGAAGAATAGATACATTAATTTAAATGATTCTCTAAAGACTGTCCTTCAGCATCCCTAAAGCATTTCAAAACTATAGGCACAGTTTTTATTTTATCTTTCTGGCACCTGGTTTGGGCTTTGGCTTAGATTAAAAAGACGAGCCTTCTCCTGCCCCTGCTCCCTTTTATTCCCTGCCATCTGCTAAGCTCGACTTTTTATCTCTCAGGCCAAATTTGACTCTGTAAGGGACTTTGCATAACGTTTCATCCTCAGAATCGCTAATGATGGGCAGAGGACTGTTATATGTGTTGGGAGGGATTAAAGTATATGACCTCAGTGCCACTTAAAAAATAAATACTGTCTCAACTATCAGTCTGGCTCTGAATGGTATCTCTTAATATGCTTAATGCAAGAATGGTGGGTCGGGCGTGGTGGCTCACGCTTGTAATCCCAGCACTTTGGGAGGCCGTGGCAGGCGGATCACCTGAGGTCAGGAGTTTGAGACCAGCCTGGCCAACATGGCAGAACCCATCTCTACTAAAAATAAAAAAAATTTAGCCAGGCATGGTGGTGGGAGCCTGTAATACCAGCTACTGGGGAGGCTGAGGTAGAAGAATTGCTTGAACCTGGGAGGAGGAGGTTGCAGTGAGCAGAGATTGCACTCCAGCCTGGGTGACAGAGCAAGACTCCATCTCAAAAAAAAAAAAAAAAAAAAAAAAAAAAAAAAAGGTGCTATGTGGGGCTGGAAGGTGGCTCCAGGTGTGAAGCTGCTCAGGAAGTTGTGTGGTTTCAATGTGAATCTAACAGAGAAGTGTTTCTGAAACGATTTACCTTCCTAAGTAGTGTTAATTAGGGTGAGGAGATAAATTCAATGTTGTTTGAAAAATGAGAGACAGTTTGAGACAGATGCACTGGAGCTATTGGAGTGAAACCATGTTCCTGAAGGCAGCGATCACCCTGAAAGTGGGTTTTGCGCTGTGAAAGGGATTCATCTCCCGGTCTTGCAGGATTCATGTAGAGCCTGGCGTCTGTTAATGCTATCAAACCTATGTACAATGGGTCGGCCACTTCTTTTCATATAAGTTCATATTCTCTTGGGCTCTGGTTGGAAAATTAGGCCTTGGAAACTTAGTGAGAAAGGGAAAATCTAACGTGCTAAGCCATCCTACTTGGATGTAATTGATTCCTATCTTTGCTTAAAGACATACTTTAGTAGGAGTAAGGAGTTCTGTCTGTGGCTTAAAAGATGAGCTCAGGACAAGCAGTTTCTTTCAGTCTGTTCACAAAGGCGTGTTCTTTGGTTTGTGGCTGCAGCTGCTATTTTCAGAGCCTGGCTGCGTTGATGCATTGCAGATTTGTGCGTGCTTCCTAATTTGGTCTACAGGTTGTGATTTGGGAACCCTGGTTAAGAGGTAGAAGAAGTGCTCATGGTGAATTTCCTAGGTGAAAACACTGAAACATTGCATCATGACTGCTTCATTTTATTTAAATAAGTGTCTTGGCTCAAGGTTGGACATTGTCTCTGTAGCCAGTGAAACACACTCCATGACCAGGTTTCAGGACAAATCACCACAGTCCGATTTAATACCCCACTGGGGACCCTGAGACACCGTAGCCTTGACTCCAGCCTCAAGCTTGGCATCTTTACCCACAGATGAGCCTCACACTGCCTTCATTCATTCATTCTCTACTTCCATTCTCTGAATTTGGATTTTGCCATTAAAATTTAATGTTATAGCCAGGTGTGATGGCTCACACCTGTAATCCCAGCACTTTGGGAGGCCAAGATGGGAGGATCGCTTGAGTCCAGGAGTTCAACACCAGCCTGGGTAACATAGCAGCATCCTGTTCGTACAAAAAAATAAAAAATTAGCCAGGCGTGGTGGTGCCTGTGTGTAGTCCTAGCTACTCAGGTGGCTGAGGTGAGAGGATCGCTTGAGCCCAGAAGTTCAAGGCTTCAGTGAGCTGTGATCACACCACTGCTCGGTGACACAGCAAGACTCTGTCTCAAAAAAGAAAAGAAAAGAGAGAGAGAAAGGAAAGAAGGAAGGAGAGAGGGAGAGAGAACGAAGGAAAGGTAAGAAAGAAAAAGAAAAGTAGCCAGGTGTGGTGACCCATGCCTGTAATCCCAGCTACCGGGGGAGCTGAGGCAGGAGAATCGCTTGAACCCAGGAGGCTGAGGTTTCAGTGAGCCAAGATCACGCCACTGCACTTCAGCCTGGGTGACAGAGTGAGACTCCTTCAAAAAAAAAAAAAAGAGAGAAAGGGAAGAAGGAAAGAAAAAAAAAAGAAGGAAAGAAGGGAGGGAGGGAGGAACATTTATCAGCAGTGGCACACTTGAGAAACCCTCCAAGGGTGAGCAGAATGGCGAGGGCTCTGAAGATCCCTGCTACTGACAAGCCCCTGTCACCCTCTTCAGCCTTGCTTCTCATTACCCCTCAATTTTTGTGGGCGATTAAGGCCGACATTCAATCGAGCTCATTAAATTATGAGTTTCTGACAGGGTGCGGTGGCTCATGCCTGTAATCCCTTTGGAGGCCAAGACAGGTGGATCCCTTGAGGTCAGGAATTCGAGACCAGCCTGGCCAACATGGTGAAACCCTGTCTCTACTGAAAATTAGCCAGGTGTGATGGTGAGTGCCTGTAATCCCAGCTACTTGGGAAGCTGGGGCAAGAGAATCACTTGAACCCAGGAGGCGGAGGTTGCAATGAGCTGAGATCCTGCCATTGCACTCCAGCCTGAGTGACAAGAGCAAAACTGCCTCAAAAAATAAAAAATAAAAAAGACCAGGCACGGTGGGTCACACCTGTAATCCCAGTACTTTGGGGGTCCAAAGCAGGCAGATCACCTGAGGTCAGGAGTTCAAGACCAGCCTGGACACCATGGTGAAACCCCGTCTCTACTGAAAATACAAAAATTAGCTGGGCATAGTGATGCGCATCTGTAATCCCAGCTACTCGGGAGACTAAGGCAGGAGAATAGCTTCAACCTGGAAGGTGGAGGTTACAGTGAGCCGAGATCAAGCCATTGTGTTCCAGTCTGAGTGACAAGAGTGAGACTCCATCTCAAATAAATAAATAAATAAATAAATAAATAAATAAATTGTGAATTTCTTGGGGGACCGTTGTATTCTAAACACAGCAGACTACCAAAGCCCCTGGCCCATGGTCAGTGCCCAGTAAGTGGGGACTGAATGCCTGAATAGCTTCTTCCTACTCTGCCCACTGCCCCCCACCACTGCACAGACACCCCGGATACACAGTTTGTATTTAACTTAAAAACAAAATCATACAAGGTTGCAACTATCAACAGCTCAAGGTGGCTTAAACAAAAAACAACAGTAGAAGGGCACAGGGCGCCTCCTGGACCCCATGCTGGGAGGTGTGTGGTTGCCCTCACTCCTGCAGCCTCTTTAAGGACCACTTCTCTGCTCCTTAGTGCACTTGTGGGAGGCAGCTGTAACCAAGCTCCTGAGGTTTGATGTCTCTGTAAAATGGGTGTGCAGCATGTGCGTGTGTGTGTGTCTAGGCAGGCAGTTCCCACAATGGCAGGCAGAATCCCCAAAAAGGCATCCGTAAGAGCACGATTTCCTAGACTTCAGCTGGTTTATTTCATCTTCCCAAATATTGATATCCGAGTAGACCATTATGGAATCCTTTTACATTATATTTTTGGCCAGGCACAGTGGCTCACACCTGTAATCCCAGCACTTTGGAGGCCAAAGCAGGCATATCACCTAAGGCCAGACCAGCCTGGCCAACATAGTGAAACCCCATCTCTACTAAAAAAAAAAAAAAAAAAAATACAAAAACCAGCTGGGGGTGGTGGTGCTTGCCTGTAGTCCCAGCTACTCAGGAGGCTGAGGCAGGAGAATCGCTTGAACCCAGGAGGTGGAGGTTGCAGTGAGATTGTGCCACTGCACTCCAGCCTGAGTGACAGAGTGGGACTCTATCTCAAAAAACAAAAAAATTTTTTAAAAATTTATATTTTTACTTAAATGTGTTTATTTATTTGTTTTTATTATTATTTTTTGAGATGGAGTCTTGCTCTGTCACCCAGGCTGGAGTGCAGTAGCACGATCTCGGCTCACTGCAACCTCCGCCTCCCAGTTCAAGTGATTCTCCTGCCTCAGCCTCTTGAGTAGCTTGGGACTACAGGTGCGTGCCACCACGCCCAGCTAATTTTTTGTATTTTTAGTAGAGACAGGGTTTCACCATGTTGGACAGGATGGTCTCAATCTCTTGATCTCGTGATCTGCCCACCTCAGCCTCCCGAAGTGCTGGGATTACAAGCGTGAGCCACTGTGCCCAGCCTTAAATTTATTTTTAAGGGATTTTTTTAAAATCACTGCTATAAAGGTAAAGTAAGTATTAGTTGCCAAGAATTGAAAGTATTTTTGGGCCATGTGCAGTGGCTAACCCCTGTAATCTTAACGCTTTGGGGGGCCGAGGTGTGAGGATCACTTGAACCCAGGATGGCTTAAACCATTTGAGGAGTTTGAGGCAAGCCTGGGCAAGATAGTGAGGCCCCATCTCTATTTAAAAATAAATAAATAAAAATAAAAATGTATTTTAAAGATAAATACAATGAAAACAAAACGATATCTTAAGTTCCAGCTGGATGCCTTTGGGGCCAAAGACTTGGAGCACTAGGTCTGGAAACAGGAGTGAACACATCAGTCACACCTTTCCTGGAGCTGTCAAATTTGGACGAGGAGATTCCAACAATAAACCCATAAATCCTCTAACACGTGGGCATGTGCCAGGAAGAACCAAGCAAGCTAGGGAAAATAGAGAGGTGGCAGGGATCAGGAAAAAGGCACACTCTGAGGTTGGGAGTGGGGACAAGGAAGGCCTCCTGGAGAAGGTCACATCTCTCATGGAACATCTTCTCTGTGGAAGGAACAGCCAGTGCAAAGGCCTGAGGCTCATGGTGGATTCTCCACCCACCCAGTGTGGGGAACGCTGCATCATGAATCTTAAGCTTGGTACCATTGCTCACTCTCGTAATGAATGTATCTGCCTCAAGCACATTTTTTTTTTTTCAGACAGAGTCTTGCTCTGTCACCCAGGCTGGAGTGCAGTGGTGCAATCTCGGCTCACTGCAGCCTCAACCTCCTGGGTTCAAGCAATTCTCGTGCCTCAGCCTCCCTAGTAGCTGGGATTACAGGCATGCGCTACCACACTTGGCTAATTTTTTTGTATTTTTTGTAGAGACAGGGTTTGGCCATGCTGGTCTCAAACCCATGGCCTCAAGTGATCCTCCTGCCTTGGCCTCCCAAAGTGCTTGGATTACAGGCCTGAGCCACCACACCCAGCCCTAGCACAGTTTAATGAGTACTACCCAAGTGCATTAGGTACTGAGAAATGAGTGAGAATGATTGCCGGCTTCCAGTCAACCCTCGTGTGCAGGGTCTGGATTCTTCTCAGTTCATTTAGGAACTGTTAAAGCTATGAGGTCAGCCCCGCTCACAAGGGTCTGGATTATACAGCAAGATTATTTTGCTCTTCTTTATTTTTCCCCACCCCACTAATTGTGCTCCTAAAGCAAGATTATTGATCTGTAATCTGAAACGTAACTGACAAGCTGAGGGGATCTCCCCAGGAAGGGAAGCTACTTGAGAAACTGAATTTAGATCAGAAGTTGATTGTTCAGAATACAACTGAGCCCAGAGATTGGATGGCACCAAGGGAGGTTTCTGTCAAGCCGTCCCGTTCCGAGATGCCCCATCGCACCCACGAAGCAACTGCTGAGCAGGTTTGCACTAACACGAGCTGGCGTTTGTCCAGACCTTAAGACTCTTTAAATAGCTTTTCATATATTTAATCCTCACATTGCCTCTGTGAATATAAGCGTAATTATCTCCATTTTACAGATGAGGAAATCCGAAGTTCAAGGGGGGGTAAATGGTTTACCAAGGTCAGACTACCAGTGTTAATCGTGAGGTAATTAGCCTTAGATTAGGGAGAGGTAGTTTGATAGAAATGATATCTGACATA
Source organism: Gorilla gorilla gorilla (assembly GCF_029281585.2). Taxonomy (NCBI): domain Eukaryota; kingdom Metazoa; phylum Chordata; class Mammalia; order Primates; family Hominidae; genus Gorilla; species Gorilla gorilla. The sequence goes on from NC_073230.2 coordinate 137,587,468, forward strand.
ATATACGGGTTTAGACATTTTTGGCTCCAACCAATGATGCCAGTCCAGGAAAATGTTACACCTGCTCAGATGTTAACGCTGCTGCGGGCTGGAGGAGAAGGCACCCTCACCCCAACCCTCCCCAGGAGAAGAAAACCCTGCAGCTATCAGAAGTTTTAGTAAAAGAACTATCAACAGTCCATGCAATTGTCTACATAATTTGTGTTTGTGTTGCAACACTGTCCAAATTGCAACATTTTCATCAAAATAGAAAACTGAAATCCCCCATCTTTACCCTATGGGCCAGATCCTCCTGGGGTGAAGGGGGAGCTGGGATTTTTTTTTTTTTTTTTTTTTTTTTTTTGAGATGGAGTCTTGCTCTGTCACCCAGACTGGAGTGCAATGGCGTGATCTCGGCTTACTGCAAGCTCCGCCTCCCGGGTTCACGCCATTCTTGTGCCTCAGCCTCCCAACCCCCAACCAGTAGCTGGAACTACAGCTACCACGCCCGGCTAATTTTTTGAATTTTTAGTAGAGAAGGGGTTTCACCGTGTTAGCCAGGATGGTCTCGATCTCCTGACCTCGTGATCCGCCCACCTCGGCCTCCCAAAGTGCTGGGATTACAGACGTGAGCCACCGCACCTGGCCAGGGGGTGCTGGGATTCTAATCCCTCATGTTCAAGGGGTTCCGTGGAGGCTTCACAGACTGTGGCCTGTTGAGTTACAGAAGGGCCCATGCTTGATTTCATGCCCTTCCATTGCTGTCTTGAGATTCCTTCTCCTTGCTTCTTTCTTTTCCTTTTTTTTTTTTTTTCCGGTTGGTTGGTTTGTTTTTGAGACAGAGTCTCCAGTCTCACTCTGTTGCCCAGGCTGGAGTGCAGTAGCACGATCTCGGCTCACTGCAACCTCTGCCTCCTGGGTTCAAGCGATTCTCCTGCCTCAGCCTCCCGAGTAGCTGGGATTAGCCCGGCAAGAATTCATTTTCTTCTTTTCTTTTTCTTTTTCTTTCTTTTTCTTTTTCTTTTTTTTTTTTTTTTTTTTCAGACAGAGTGTCGCTCTGTCACCCAGACTGGAGCGCAGTGGTGCGATCTGGGCTCACTGCAACCTCTGTCTCCTGGGTTCAAGCAATTCTTCTGCCTCAGCTTCCCAAGTAGCTGAGACTACAGGTGCCCGCCACCACGCCTGGCTAATTTTTGTATTTTTGTTTTGTTTTGTTTTGTTTTGAGACAGGGTCTTGTTTTGTCGCCCAGGCTGGAGTGCAGTGGCAGAATCTTGGCTCACTGCAACCTCTGCCTCCTGGGTTCAAGTGGTTCTCCTGCCTCAGCCTCCAGAATAGCTGGGATTACAGGTGCCCGCCACCATGCCTGGCTAATTTTTGTATTTTTAGTAGAGATGGGGTTTCACCATGTTGGTCAGGCTGGTCTCGAACTCCTGACCTCATGATCCACCCGCCTTGGCCTCCCAAAGTGCTGGGATTACAGGCATGAGCTACCACACCCAGCCTAATTTTTGCATTTTTAGTACAGATGGGGTTTCACCATGTTGGCCAGGCTGGTCTTGAACTCCTGACCTCAAGTGATTCCACCCACCTCGGCCACCCAAAGTGCTGGGATTACAGGTGTGAGCCACCACACCCAGCCCAGAATTATTAATAATTATTTTTAACGAGGGGCCCAGCATTTTCATTTTACACTGGGTCTCGCAAAGAACCCAGCCAGTCCTGCTGCTGCCTCTTTCTTGCTCCTTCTTCCTCCTTTTTCTTCTCCTTCACAAAGAGCTGTCTGCTCTTGCCTTTTTTTTTTTCCTTCCTTCCTTCTTTCTTTTCTTTTTTTTTCTTTTCTTTCTTTCTTTTGACAGAGTCTGGCTCTGTTACCCAGACTGGAGGTGCAGTGGCACAGTCATAGGTCACTGCAATTTTAATTTTGAACTTCTGGGCTCAAGCAATCCTCCCCGCCTGAGGCTCCCAAGTAACTGGAATTACAGGTGTGTGCCACCATGCCTGTCTAATTTTTTTAAGAGACGAGAGACTGCGGTCTCACCATGTTGCTCAGGCTGATCTCAAAGTCCTGGGCTCTAGTGATCCTCCCGCCTCAGCCTCCCAAAGTGCTGGGATTATAGGTGTGAGCTGTAAGCCACTGTGCCCAGCTCTCTTGACTTTTTTTTTTTTTTTTAGACGAAGATCACTGCACAATCTTGGTTCACTGCAACCTCCTCCTCCTGGGTTCAAGCGATTCTCCTACCTAAGCCTCCCGAGTAGCTGGGATTACAGGCACCCGCCACCATGTTTGGCTAATGTTTGCATTTTTAGTATGCCAGGGGGACATTCCCTTCCCTTCTGATCCCCCTCCCTTTCTAAGCCCCTCCTCCACTCTCCTCGACCCCTGGGCACCTTCAAGCAGACCTTCTAGACATGCCAATCCTATACCCTCAGGCCTTGCCCGTCTAACAGTCCTTCCCTGACCTCCCACGACCCCTTGGTCCCACGGCGTCCCAGGGTTTGTCTTTCTTTCTTGATTGTCTCTCTCCCTCTCTCTTTCTTTCTCTTTCTTTCTTTCTCCTCTCTTTTCCTTCCTTCCTTCCTCTTTTCCCTTCCTTCCTCCCCTCCCTCCCTCCTTCTCTTCCTTCCTTCCTTTCTTCCTTAAGACGGAGTTTCACTTTTGTTGCCCAGGCTGGAGTGCAATGGCACAATCTCGACTCACTGCAACCGCCTCCCAGGTTCAAGATTCTCCTGCCTCAGCCTCCCAAGTAGCCGGGATCACAGGCGCCTGCCACCACGCCTGATTAATTTTTGTATTTTTAGTAGAGATGGGGTTTCACTATGTTGGTCAGGCTGGTCTTGAACTCCTGACCTCAGGTGATCCACCCGCCTCAGCCTCCGAAAGTGCTGGGATTACAGGCGTGAGCCACTGTGCCTGGCTTTGCATTTCTTATGACTCCTTAGCAGCATCCTTGTTCCTGCTCACTTCTACCTCCTGCCTCTAGACTATGGGCTTGCCCCTTGGGTCCGGGGACCTGGTCGATTTTGCTCACAGTTGTATCCTCAGTACCTAGATTTGCCTGGCACATGAAGGTGCTCAGTAAATATTTATTGGGTGGGCAAGTGCTTAGAATGTCACCTACAAGCCATGTCCCTAAGAGTGTCAGGCACCAAAGGGAGGAAAGACAAGTTTTGCCACCCGATCCAGCAGGAAACAGCAGGGCTGGAGATGGACCTCAAAACCTGCAGAAAGGAGGGGCTCCCTAAGTGTTCCTTCTAAGCCACGCATTCCTGGGAAAGAGCAGGACAAAAGAGCCAGCCGGGGAGCAAGCCTGTCATGGGGAGGAGGCTGCATCAAGATGGTTTAGATGTGTGGAAACAATTCTAGGCCCCACAAGATGACAAGAGTGAATGAACTGATCGACTTTGAATCTCTAAGTGCTACGAATACAAGAATAATTCCCAAATCTATATCACGAGCTCAGGATCTCTCTTGAGCCTTGAACTAGTTATCTAAATAACTCCTAGACATATCTCTCCCCTAGCAGGGCCCCAGGCACCTCAAACCCAATCTCTCCAAAGCAACCCCTAAGAGCAGGGGCTGGGGTTGAAACCCTGGAGTCACCATTTGTTCTCTCTGCCATATTGGCCAAGTTAAAGTTCTCTCATGCTGTTTTCCTCAACTGAAAATTGAGTATAAACAATAGAATAGGGCCAGGCACGGTGGCTCACGCCTGTAATCCCAGCACTTTGGGAGGCTGAAGTGGGTAGATCACTTGAGGTCAAGAGTTCAAGACCAGCCTGGCCAACATGGTGAAATCCCGTCTCTACCAAAAATACAAAAAATTAACTGGGCGTGGTGGACACGTCTGTAATCCTGGCTACTCAGGAGGCTGAGGCAGGAGAATTGCTTGAACCCGGGGGGTAGAGGTCGCAGTGAACCGAGATCATGTGCCACTGCACTCCAGCCAGGGCGACAGAGCAAGACTCCATCTCTCAAAAACAAAAAAAAAAACACACAAAAATTAGCTGGGTGTGGTGGTGAGCGCCTACAGTCTCAGCTATTCAGGATGCTGAAGCTGGAGAATCGCCTGAACCTGGGAGGTTGCAGTGAGCTGAGATAGAGCCACTGCACTCCAGCCTGGGCGACAAAGTGAGACTCCATCTGAAACAACAACAACAACAACAACAACAAACAATAGAATACAAATAATTAATTAATACAGCAGTCCTAGTGGCCCCCATAGTGAAATTCTAATGCCTTGCAGAGAACAGAATCAAATTGTCAACCTCTGTAGGCTATTCTGTATTCACAGATTCATTTGTAGAAGATGCATTTCATTATACATTGTGTTTTTAGCAGTTACAGTGATGGCATGTTCCTTGGCAACTTCAGCCTGGAGATGAGATTTGTAGCAGAAAGCACTCATCTGCATTTCTTGTCTTCCATCTCAAAGAGCAGTGAAGAGGCTGTAAGGCCGTCTGGTTTCCAAGGAACTTCAGCTTTACCCTCAGGCAGGTTCCACTGCTCCATCAGGCCTATGACACTGTTAGGGGCCCTGGAAACTGTTTTAATTAATTTTAAAATCAGAAGAAAATATGCATATAATAATAACGAATATTATGAGAATGAATCTAGACCAAATGATGATCCCTTACCCCCGCCCTTGTCCAGGTGAATGGAGAAGGCCATGCATGTGTCCTGAGCTGAGCCAGTCAGAGCCCCTGCCCCGGACCCCAGATGGAGAGGACAGCCTGCTCCAGGCAGCAGGATCTGGACAGTGAGCGCTGGGGAGTTCTGGGAGGCCAGGAAGGTGGAGGGGAGGCAGCCACGGGAGATTCCAGGGTGACAGCATGGCAGGCCAGGGTGAAAGCAAGTATAAAATCCCCAGGTAGGAAAATACCCGCATTCAAGCAGCTAAAGGCAGGCCCCGGAGGGTCCCCGGCAAGAATGGTGGAGGAGGCTGGAGATGAGATAGAGGCAGGGTTGGACCACCTGGGCCTTATAAGCCAGAGGGAGCTGAGATTTTTTTTTTACTCCAATGAGCAGCTATTAAAGGGTTTTAAGGGAGGGAGTGACCAGATCTGATTTACATTTTAAAGAGATTAGCACTGTGGAAAGTGTACTGTGGAGGTGGGGCAAGAGCTGAGAGCCGCATGGAGAGCCCTGGATACTTCTGGACTCTGAATGGGGGGCCAGGCTTCAGCGATGTAGGTGAGGATGGAGACGGGTGGGTCCAAGAGGACCTGTGGGTGGAGGGGCTGGAGGGGGAAAGGAAAGGCTGTTATCAAGGATAAATGGTGGTGATGGTCGTGCTGTTCTGCTCCTGAGCTGGGGAAGAAGGGAAGACATGAAGACTTCTGTTTAGACCCATTGAGGTACCCATGGCACACACACATGGAAGTGTGGAGAAGGCAGTGGAACATGTCAGTCTGGAGTGGGGGAGACAGGTCAGGGCTGGATGCCCCTGGATGCTGGAAGTGTGGGTGGCATCAGTGCACAACTGGTGTTTGAAGCCACAAATCTCTGAGTTAGGGAGGAAATGGGAATGTGCTGTGACCCAGAAACTCAGAGGAAACTGCCCTTGTTGAGTCCCTGCTGAAGACAGAGAATGAAGACAAGACAGAGAAGGATCCTTTCTTTTTTTTTTTTTGAGACGGAGTTTCGCTCTTGTTGGCCAGGCTGGAGTACAGTGGTGCCATCTCAGCCCACTGCAACCTCTACCTCCCAGATTCAAGCGATTCTCCTACCTCAGCCTCCTGAATAGCTGGGATTACAGGCGCCCACCATGCCCAGTTAATTTTTGCATTTTTAGTAGAGATGGGGTTTCGCCATGTTGGCCAGGCTGGTCTCTAACTCCTGACCTCAGGTGATCCGCCCTCCCGAAATGCTGGCATTACAGGCGTGAGCCACCGCGCCCAGCGAGAAGGATCCTTTAGATCTGGTAATGCAAGTGGCTCCTGACTTTGACCAGAGCCCTCTGGGTAGAGGGAGGAATCTGGAAGTCAAATTGGGATGGGAAGGAAGAGTAAAACAGCACGATCACCAGTGCCTGGACTCATCCCTGCCTGGGCTCTGGATTAAAAAACAGCTATGAGCCGGGTATAGTCCCAGCTACTTGGAGGCCAAGGCAGGAGGATGGCTTGAGCCCAGGACGTTGAGGCTGTGGGTGAGCTACAATTGCACCACTGCATTCCAGCCTGGGTGACAGAGCAAGACCCTATCTCTGAAAAAAAAATATTTATACTTAAAAAAATAGCTATATAGGACATTTTGGGGGCAAATGGGGAAATTGGAAAATGGACTCCATATTAAATAATACTTTTTTTTGTTGAGACAAGGTCTCACTCTGGCATGCAGGATGGAGTGTAGGGAGCTCACTGCAGCCTCAACTTCCTGGGCTCAAGTGATTCTCCAGCCTCAGCCTCCTAAAGTGCTGGGATTACAGGCGTGAGCCACCATGCCTGGCCTGTATTAGATAATATAGCAGCTCTGAATTTGTTGTGTGTGATAATGGTGTGTGGTAAGAGAGAAACTCTGTAGGAGACACACATTGTAGTATTTAGGGCAGAAAGAGTAGATACTTGAAACTTTCCAGTGCTCCAACAATAACAAAAAATTAAACACATACCCCATACACAGAGAAAGCACAGATGGCAAAATGCTAATTGGAAAAATCTAGGTGAAGAATATTTTAATATTTTTTCAACTCCTCTTTCAGCTTAATTATTTCCTTACAAAGTTGGGTGCAGTGGCTCACTCCTGTAATCCCAGCACTTTGGGAGGCCGAGGCGGGTGGATCACCTGAGGTCAGGAGTTCAAGACTAGCCTGGCTGACATGGTGAAACCCCGTCTCTACTAAAAATACAAAAAAATTAACCAGCTGTGGTGGTGCATACCTGTAATCCCAGCTACGTGGGAGGCTGAGGCAGGAGAATCACTTGAAACCCAGGAGGCAGAGGTTGCAGTGAGCTGAGATTGCGCCATTGCACTCCAGCCTGGGCAACAAGAGCAAAACTCCGTCTCAAAAAAATTTAAATAAATAAATAAATAAATAAATTAGCTGGGTGTGGTTGCGGGCGCCTGCCTGTAATCCCAGCTACTCCGGAGGCTGAGGCAGGAGAGTAGCTTGAACACAGGAGGCGGAAGTTGCAGTGAGCTAGATCTTGCCATTGCACTCCAGCCTAGATGATAGAGTGAGACCCTGTCTCCAAGAAAAAACTAAGTTGAGTGCGGTGGCTCACACCTGTCATCCCAGCACTTTGGAAGGTCGAGGCCGGCAGATCACTTGAGGTCAAGAGTTCAAGACCAGCCTGGCCAACATGGTGAAACCCCATCTCTACTAAAAATACAAAAATTAGCTGGGCTTGCCAGGCACGATGGCTCACGCCTGTAATCCCAGCACTTTGGGAGGCCGAGGCAGGCGGATCGCCTGAGGTCGGGAGTTCAAGACCAGCCTGGCCAGCATGGTGAAACCCTGTCTCTAATAAAAATACAAAAATTAGCCGGGCGTGGTGGCAGGCGCCTGTAATCCCAGCTACTTGGGAGGCTGAGGCAGGAGAATAGCTTGAACCCAGGAGGTGGAGGTTGTGGTGAGCCAGGATCGCACCATTGCACTCCAGCCTCGGCAACAGAGCGAGAATCTGTCTCAAAAAAAAAAAAAAAAAAAAAAAAGAGGCCAGGCGCGGTGGCTCACGCCTGTAATCCCAGCAGTTTGAGAGGCCGAGGCAGGCAGATCACCAGGTCAGGAGATTGAGACCATCCTAACACAGTGAAACCCCGTCTCTACTAAAAATACAAAAAATTAGCTGGGCATGGTGGCGGGCGCCTGTAGTCCCAGCTACTCGGGAGGCTGAGGCAGGAGTGGCATGAACCCGGGAGGCAGATCACGCCACTGCACTCCAGCCTGGGCGACAGTGAGACTCCGCCTCAAAAAAATTTTTTTTTAAATTTTAATTACAAAAAGGAAGGGTGACTAGCAGGGTCAGGAGAAAGTTTCATACAATTGATAAATTTTTTGAAGAATGGGAGCATGAGTGTGTGTTGAAAGCAACGCTCATGGAAGGGAGGAGGAGAAGGTGATTATGTCAGCCAGGGATGAGAGGTGCAGGGCAGAATCCTGGAGGAGCAGGTGGATGGCCCAGAGTGAGGGCCTGGAGGGTGGCCTTTGCCCAGTGTGGGCGGCCACACGTCAGACGGGCAACTTGGTGGAGGGCGTTCCTGTCTGATGACTTCCCCTCTCTCCTCTACGTAGGATATGAGGCTCTCTGCTAAGAAGGGCCCGGAGAGCAATGGGGAGGTTCCCGCAGGGAAAAACTGGTGAGGTTTGTGGGTTTGTGTTGACGATCTGGGTGAAGATTGTTTATTGGTTTAGGGAGGGAGACAAGAGGAAAGGTTAAGTCCCCACACCTCCAAGACTCAGTTTCTCCATCTGTAACATGAGGAGATTGAACTAGGAGATCTCAAAGGACTCTGAACTCCTGTACGCTCGTGGTCCCTTTAGGAAGTGATGGGAAGCATATACTGAATAGCACAAGCCTGGGTTATTTAAGAATTAAGGATAGCGGCTGCTCTGCCTATGGAGTAGCCATTCCTTTTTTTTTTTTTTTTTTTGAGACGGAGTTTTGCTCTTGTCACCCAGGCTGGAGTGCAATAGCGCGATCTCGGCTCACTGCAACCTCCGCCTCCCAGGTTCAAGCGATTCTCTGCCTCAGCCTCCCATGTAGCTGGGATTACAGGCATGCGCCACCACCACGTCTGGCTAATTTTTGTATTTTTAGTAGAGACGAGGTTTCACCATCTTGGCCAGGCTGGTCTTGAACTCCTGACCTTGTGATCCCTCCGCCTCGGCCTTCCAAAGTGCTGGGATTACCGGCGTGAGCCACTGCACCCGGCGGAGTAGCCATTCTTTTATTCCTTTACTTACTTAATAAACTTGATTTCACTTAAAAAAAAAAAAAGAATTAAGGATAGCTAGTAAAAACTAGACAATTGCCTAAGAGGTTTCTAATTGAGGATTAAAACCAATAAATACAAGAAGGCCAGGCATGGTGGCTCATGCCTGTAATCCCAGCACTTGGGGAGGTTGAGGTGGGCAGATCACCCGAGGTCAGGAGTTCGAGACCAGCATGACCAATATGGCGAAACCCTGTATCTAATAAAAATACAAAAATTAGCCGGGTGTGGTGGCATGTGCCTGTAGTCCCAGCTACTCAGGAGGCCAAGGCAGGAGAATTGCTTGAACCCAGGAGGCAGAGACTGCAGTGAGCCAAGATTGTGCCACTGCACTCCAGCATCCTGAGCGACAGAGTGAGACTCTGTCTCCAAAAAAAAAAACCCAAAAAACAAAAACAAACAAACCAATAAATACAAAGAGGCACGTGAAAGGCAGACTGCTGGCAAGGCACGGTGGCTCACGCCTATAATCCCAGCACTTTGGGAGGGCGAGGCAGGCACATCATGAGGTTGGGAGAGTAAGACCATCCTGGCTAACACGGTGAAACCCCGTCTTTACTAAAAATACAAAAAATTAGGTGGGCGTGGTGGTGGGCATCTGTAGTCTCAGCTACTCAGAGGGCTGAGGCAGGAAAATCGCTTGAACCCGGGAGGTGGAGGTTGCAGTGAGCCCAGATCTCGCCACTGCACTCCAGTCTGGGTGACAGAGCAAGAATCCTTCTCAAAAAAAAAAAAAAAAAGAAAAGAAAAAGAAAAAAAAGAGAGGCAGGTGTGGTGGCTCACACCTGTAATCCCAGCACTTTGGGAGGCTGAGGCAGGTGGATCACCTGAGGTCGGGAGTTGGAGACCAGCCTGACCAACATGGAGAAACCCCATTTCTACTAAAAATACAAAATTAGCCAGGCGTGGTGGCGCATGCTTGTAATCCCAGCTACTCGGGAGGCTGAGGCAGGAGAATCGCTTGAACCCGGGAGGCAGAGGTTGCAGTGAGCCAAGATCACACCACTGCACTCCAGCCTGGGCAACAAGAGCGAGGCTCTGTTAAAAAAAAAAAAAAAAAAGAAAGAAAGAAAAGAAAAAGAAAAGCAGACTGCTTAAGGCTTCAGAGCACCCCTGGGGGAGTGAGGTGGCCCAGAGGCCGAGGGCGCTGAGATGCATGACAAGGTGCTGTTTGGGTGAACACGGTGCGGGGTCCTTTTCAGAGTATATACTGCTTTCTCCTTGCTCTAGCTGAAGTTCACATCACACAGCATGAAGTGAAACAGCACATCAATGTGATGAACACGGTTAACACTGAAGAAACCTGTATGTGCGAGCAAATATAGCGTGAAAGGGTTCAGGGATTTCTTTCTTTCTTTCTTTTTTTTTTTTTTTTGAGACTGAGTCTCACTCTATTGCCCAGGCTGGAGTGCAGTGGCACGATCTCCGCTCACTGCAACCTCCCACCTCCCAGGTTCAAGCGATTTTTCCGCCTCAGCCTCCCAAGTAGCTGGGACTATTGGCACGTGCCATGATGCCTGGCTAATTTTTGTAGTTTTAGTAGAGTCAGGGTTTCACCATATTGGCCAGGCTGGTCTCAAACTCCTGACCTCATGATCTGCCCACCTTGGCCTCCCAAAGTGCTGGGATTACAGGCAGGAGCCACTGTGCCCGGCTGTCCTGTTTTTTGGTGTGTGTGTGTGTGTGTGTGTGTGTGTGTGTGTGTGTGTGTGTGTGTGCGCGCGCGCACACGCGCGCACGCGCGTATGAGAGGGAGTCTCCCACTGTGGTCCATGCTGGAGTACAGCAGTGCGATCTCGGCTCACTGCAACCTCTGCCTCCCAGGTTCAAGCAATTCTCCTGCCTCAGCCTCCTGAGTAGCTGGGATTATAGGCATGTGCCACCACGCCTGGCTAATTTTTTGTATTATTAGTAGAGACAGGGTTTCACTCTGTTGGCCAGGCTGGTCTTGAACTCCAGGCCTCAAGTGATCCACCTGCCTCAGCCTCCCAAAGTCCTGGTATTACAGCCGTGAGCCACCATGCCTGGCCAATAGTTTATTTTTATTTTTAAAGGGACGGGGTCTCCCTCTTTCACCCAGGCCGTAACCCTGAACTGCGAGGCTCAAACGATCCTTCTGCCTTAGCCTCCCAACTCCCAAGTAGCTAGGACTACAGGTGCACACCACCATGCCTGGCTAATTTTTAAATTTTCGGTAGAGATGGGATGCTGGTATGTTGCCCAGGCTGGTCTCAAACTTCTGGCCTCAAGTGATCCTTCTGCCTCAGCCTCCCAAAAGTGCTGGGATTACAAGCGTTGTGCCACAGTGCTCGGCCCACAATAGATTTATAATATCACTGAGGGCAGGGATTGTGAGTCATCATCAGCTCCCCAGTGACTGGCAGCATGCCAGGAATGGGGGAGGTGAGAGAAGGAAGGAAGGGAGGCTTCTCGGCCTGACAGTTCAGCCAAGTGCAGGCACTGTCATGTTCATGGCCACCAGGCACCTGCCAACGACCAGGCTCTGTGCTGCCCACTTTATACAGATGGTCTCACTTGGCCTTGATGACAACCTGTGGTGGTTGGTATTTTTTACTCCAAGAGGAAACTAAAGGCAGAGAGTTTAAATAACTTGCCAAAAGTCACATGGCAGAATCAGGATTTGAGCTCAGATATGTTAAACTGAAGCTTGTGCTCTTGACTGCCTGGCTGTGCAGTCTTCCAGAAGAGCACGGCATGGACTTCTGGAATTCTTGCAGCCACTCGACTCAAAAGCAGTTAGCATAGTGCTGAGCACAGGTAATAGGGCATTTGACAAATGCCAGTGACTGTAGACCGAATGATTGACAGTCTGAATGAATGAATGAGTGAAGTGACTTCCTGTCTTGTGAGGTCTTTCTCTTCAAATGGAAGATTTCCGCATAGCCTTTGAATGCTCAAACTAACTAAGGCAAAAAGACATCAGAGAATTGCAGGGCCTTTCCTTTATTAACTGTCAAGTCCAATCTGGAGGCTGTTTACGTGCCAAGGTCAGAGATCAGTCTTTAGCTGCTCTCCTCTCATTCATCTGGCCAACCTCAGAACATAAAGTTTATTGATGCAAAACTGATTGGCAGGCTGGGCTAACGAGCTGGCGGGAACAGGGAGTATCAGAAAGAGTTCTAAGCCAGCGTCGGCTCAGCTCAGCTCCTTTGCTGTCCTAACTTCCCTGTGCTCTAGGTTGCAGGGTTGCACCTTTCAGAAGTGAACCCCAGAAGAGTAGCAAATGCTGCCTGGCCTTTTGGCAGTTCTTATGGAGCACAATCAAGAGCAGGAGGGGAAGCAGTCCTTTTTCCTGGTTTTGTCTATTAATGTGGAAAGAGCGAGGCATGGAAGATTAGGTAGTATAGTCTTTTTTTTTTTTTTTTTTTAAGACAGAGTCTCGCTCTGTCGCCCAGCCCAGGCTGGAGTGCAGAGTGCAGTGGTGTGATTTCGGCTCACTGCAAGTTCTGCCTCCCGGGTTCGTGCCATTCTCCTGCCTCAGCCTCCCAAGTAGCTGGGACTACAGGCGCCCCCCACCACGTCCGGCTAATTTTTTGTGTTTTTAGTACCGACGGGGTTTCACCGTGTTAGCCAGGATGGTCTTGATCTCCTGACCTCGTGATCCGCCCACCTCGGCCTCCCAAAGTGCTGGGATTACAGGCTTGAGCCACCTCGCCTAGCAGTATAGTTTTAAGACTTCACAAATCAAAGCAATTCCCGTGTAAGCCTCGTCAGGCCTGGGGGTCGTGAAGAGGAAGGTAACTGTTATGCCTACAGTTTGCAGCCAACCCATCAGTAAGCAGCGCCTGTCTGTGGGGAGCTCCTGGCAGTGCCTCCTCCTCCATGCCCAGCAGGAAAGAGAGGCTGGGAAGGATGCATGGGCCACATGCCTGGCTCTACTTGCAGTGCCCCCAGGATAAAAGCCAGGAGGCCTGCCGGGCACGGTGGCTCACGCCTGTAATCCCAGCACTTTGGGAGGCCGAGGCGGGCAGATCACGAGGTCGGGAGATCGAGAGCATCCTGGCTAACACAGTGAAACCCCGTCTCTACTAAAAATATAAAAAAATTAGCTGGGCGAGGTGGCGCATGTCTGTAATCCCAGCTCCTCGCTAGGCTGAAGCAGGAGAATCTCTTGAACCCAGGAGGCCCAGGTTGCAGTGAGCTGAGATCGCACCACTGCACTCCAGCCTAGGCAATGGAGCAAGACCCCGTCTCAAAAAAAAAAAAAAGAAAAAGAAAAAGAAAAAGCCAGGAGGTGGGCAGTCAGGAGAGGCAGGTGGACCCGGGAGCTGTGGCTTCTTCTACTCAAGATAGGGAAAGTACAACTCCCCTGGTTATTATCAGGACCAATTGATTTTGCCTGATCTGAGAAAACATCCTGACCACAGGTCACTTGAAATGCCCTGTAATTCAGAAACAGTGGCTGTCCACAGCAGACAGCTATCTGGATTTAAGACCCCAAATTCACACACCACACCACAAATTGTCCACTTACAAGCAAAAAATAACTAACAGCCAAGCCCCCAACCCACTCTCATTTTATTCCCTTGGTTCCAGGTCTCCTCTGAGCAGGTCATGTCTCCCGGTGTGTTTGCGTACAGGCTGTGGGGCTGGGGGGGAGTCCTTTTTCCTCTTACCCCAGGCAGGACTGGCTCCAGGTTGCACAGAGCTCCACAGAGAAAACTGCTCACTGCAGAGAAGGGCAGGGTCCAGCCCAAGCTCTACTCTGATGAGCTCTGAGATCAGGGGTGGTGACTTCATCTTCTATCTATGGCTTGGAACAATGATGATGACCATGACCCTCCGGTTTCAGTTCAGTCAATGAATGGGGAGCAAATTGCTATTGTCAGGCACTAGGCTAGGGAGGTGATTCAGAAAGGCTCCCAGAGACCCACACACCAATCACTAAACTAATATAACACGCTAAATGCTACATCTACAGTAGGGATAAAGTGTTTTAGGTACACAAAGAAGGGAGTTGAGAAAAGCTTCAGAGGTTTTCAAAGTGGTTTCCAGACCATCATCAGCCAGCCTCACCTGGAAAGTTGTTAGAAATACAAATATCAGCCCCACCCCAGACTGGCTGAATCAAAAATTCTGGGGGTGGGGCCCAGCAATCTGCGTTTGAACAAGCCCTCCAGGTGATTATGATGCAACCTAAAGTCTGAGAATCACGTAGAGGTTGGAAAACTACCTTGCAACCAGCAACCTGTTTTTGCAAATAAAGTTTTATTGGAACACAGCCATAATCCATCATTCAGATATTGTTTGTGGCTACTTCCCTTTTAACCAGCAGAGTTGGTAGTTACGACAGAGACAATATGGCCTGCAAAGCCTGATTCTGCCAAATGACTAGACTAGATTTCCCATACTAGGGAGCATAGCCTAGATTTTTTTTCCTTTTCTTTTTTTTTTTTTTTTGAGACAGAATCTCACTGACACGCAGGCTGGAGTACAATGGTGGGTTCTCAGCTCACTGCATCCTCCACCTTCTGGGCTCAAGTGATCTCCCAACCTCAGCCTGCTGAGTAGCTGGGACCACAAGCATATGGCAACATGTGCAACTAACTTTTGTATTTTTTTTTTTTTTTGTTAATTATTATTTTTTGAGACCAAGTCTCGCTCTGTCGTCCAGGCTGGAGTGCAGTGGCGGGACCTTGGCTCACTGCAAGCTCTGCCTCCTGGGTTCACGCCATTCTCCTGCCTCAGCCTCCCCAGCAGCTGGGACTACAGACGCATGCTGCCACGCCTGGCTAATTTTTTGTATTTTTACTAGAGACGGGGTTTCACTGTGTTAGCCAGGATGCTCTCGATCTCCTGACCTCGTGATTCGCCCGCCTCGGCCTCCCAAAGTGCTGGGATTACAGGCATGAGCCACCGCACCCGGCCCTGCATTTTTTTTTAAAGATGTAATTTTTTTTTTTTTTTTTTTTTTTTTTGAGAGGGCGTCTAGCTCTGTTGCCTGGGCTGGAGTGCAGTGGTGCAGTCTTGGCTTACTGCAAACTCCACCTCCTGGGTTCATGCCATTCTCCTGCCTCAGCCTCCCAAGTAGCCGGGACTACAGGCGCCAGCCACCACACCCGGCTAATTTTTTTTTATTTTTAGTAGAGACTGGGTTTCATCTTAGGCAGGATGGTCTCGATCTCCTGACCTCGTGATCTGCCCGCCTCGGCCTACCAAAGTGCTGGTATTACAGGTGTGAGCCACCGCGCCCGGCCTAAAAGACATAAGTTTGCATGTTGCCCAGGCTGGGTCTCCAACTGCTGGTGTCAAGTGATCCACTGCCTCGGCCTCCCAATGTGCTGGGATTACAGGCGTGAGCCACCACACCTGGCCTCTTTTTTTTTTTTTTTTTAAGAGACAAGGTTTCAATATATTGCCCAAGCTAGACTCAAACTCCTGGCCTCAAGCAATCCTCCTGCCTCAGCCTCCTAAGAGGCTGGAACTACAGACAGGTGGACACCACTACGCCTGGCTCCTGTCTATGGCGGAGGTTGCAGTGAGCAGAGATTGTGCCATTGCACTCCATCCTGGGCGATAGAGTCAAACTTTGTCTCAAACAACAACAAAATCCCCTTAAGGCTCTTTCCTAGCAACCAAACGTTTTTCCATTTTGTTAGGAATGGGAAGAAGAGAGGAAATAACTGGGTAAGTAACTACTCTACATCAAGCACGGTTACAAGGCATTTTCCAACATTATTTCAATTTTAATGAAAGCTGCTCATGAAATTAGGTTTACTGGGTCACAGTTTTCAGATGAGGAACCTGGGACAGGTGAAGGGACAGAATTGGAACCCAGTTCTGTCACCACAGATGCCCCACCTGTTCTACACTGGCCTGTCAAGAATAACAATAATTATTATTATTTTAGAGACAGAGTCTTGCTCTGTTGGCCAGGTGGATTGCAGTGGCACGACCTCGGCTCACTGCAACCTTCGACTCCCAGGTTCAAGCGATTCTCCTGCCTCAGTCTCCCGACTAGCTGGGATTACAGGTGCCCGCCGCCAAGCCCAGCTAATTTAAAAAATATTTTTAGTAGAGATGGGGTTTCACCATGTTGGCCAGGCTGGATCTCAATCTCCTGACCTCGTGATCCGCCCGCCTTGGCCTCCCAAAGTGCTAGGATTACAGGTGTGAGCCACCGCGCCAGGCCCAATGATTATTTTAAATAATAATAATTTTTTTTGAGACGGAGTCTCGCTCTGTCACCCAGGCTGGAGTGCAGTGGTGTGATCTCGGCTTACTGCAACCTCCGCCTCCTGGGTTCAAGTGATTCTCCTGCCTCAGCCTCCCGAGTAGCTGGGACTACAGGCACCCGCCACCATGCCTGGCTAATTTTTTTGTATTTTTAGTAGAGACAGGGTTTCACTGTGTTAGACAGGATGGTCTCGACCTCCTGACCTCATGATCCACCCGCCTCAGCCTCCCAAAGTGCTGTGATTACAGGCATGAGCCACCACTCCCAGCCTTAAATAATTACTTTTATTTTATTATCATTATTTTTGAGACAGGGTCTCACTCTGTCACCCAGAATGGAGTGCAGTGGTGCCATCTTGGCTCACTGCAACCTCTGCCTCCCGGGTTCAAGCGAATTCTCCTGCCTCAAGCTCCCAAGTAGCTGAAAGTACAGGTACGTGCCACTATGCCGAGCTAATTTTTGTATTTTTAGTAGACACAGGGTTTCACCATGTTGGCCAGGCTGGTCTCGAACTGCTGGCCTCAAGTGATCCACCTGCCTTGGCCTCCCAGAGTGCTGGGATTACAGGCGTGAGCTACTGCACCCAGCCTAATTACTTTGAAAAATGGGATCACAGGCCAGGCGCGGTGGCTCATGCCTGTAATCACAGCACTTTGGGAGGCCGAGGTGGGCGGATCACGAGGTCAGGAGTTCGAGACCAGTCTGGCCAACATAGTGAAACCCCGTCTCTACTAAAAACACAAAAAATAAGCCAGGTGTGGTGGTGTGCGCCTGTAATCCCAGCTAGTTGGGAGGCTGAGGCAGGAGAATCGCGTGAACCCAGGAGAAAGAGGTTGCAGTGAGCTGAGATTGCGCCACTGCACTTCAGCCCGGGCGACAGTGAGAGACTCCGTCACCAAAAAAAAAAAAAAAAAAAAAAAAAAGATCCTCTAGCCCAAATCCCTCCATCACAGAAGCAGTTGGAGAAGCTTGAAAAGGTTAGATGATAGGCCCATGTAGCTTGTCTGTGGAAAGAGCTAGGCTGCAAGACACCTCTGACTCCGTTGAGTGCTTTCTCTTACTTTCCTTTCCCGATTTAAGACATTAAATCATTTAAGACATTAAATCATTTAAGACAGTGTCATTTGGTCGGGCGCGGTGGCTAACGCTTGAAATCCCAGCACTTTGGGAGGCTGAGATGGGCGGATCACCTGAGGTCAGGAATTCGAGACCAACGTGGCCAACATGGCAAAACCTCGACTCTACCAAAAAAAAAAAAAAAAAAAAAAAAATTAGCCGGGCCTGGTAGCGCGTGCCTGTAATCTCAGCTACTCAGGAGGCTGAGGCAGGGAGAACTGCTTGAACCCGGGTGGCAGAGGTTGCAGTGAGCCAAGATCGCACCACTGCACTCCAGCCTGGGCGACAGAGCGAGACTCTGTCTCAAAAAAAAAATTTTTTTTAAAAAAGACAGTGTCATTTGATGGAGTTGCTTTCTTGATCGCTGGCTGCAATGAAAGACCTAGCCTCACTGTCTTTTGTGTTGCCTTGGACCGGCTCTTAGGTTCTACCGCCCTAACAGGCAGTAGAGGCTGGCCTCGAGTTGTAGTCATCCATCTTGCCCTCTTTTCCTACCCTCTACCCCCAACCCCCGAGCTGCTCTCCTGTCTCCTTCCAACACTGTTCTCTTTGGGAATATGCATGTCCAACTTCCCAAGCAGTCTGGGATCTGGAGGAAGATGACTCTTGGTTTAATGGAGTTTTTCCACAGTGCTTGCATGTGCCCCAAGGGTTTGGAAGGTTGGAGAACTAACAAAAAGCAAAGCGCCATCCTGTGTCGTTTCGGCAGGTCTGTGTTCTGTTAAAATATGGAAGAATTAAGAGAAGAACGAAGAAATAAGGGCAGAAACTCCACTGGGGAGTACTTGTCTAACCCTGAAAAAGTTCAAGGCTGTTGTTCAAGGTCTGAATTTTTCCCTTGAGATTTGCTTGTAGTCCTTAAAGTCATCTTCAGATATCTGATCAAGGCAGCATCCGCGGAAAATTATAAGGTGGGTGGCTGCACTGGAGCCTGTCCTGGCTCAGGGGAGCCGGTGAAGAGTGATTTTTTTCCCTTGGCGTTGGGGGATCAGAGGGGGTGCCCTCTGCTATGCAGGAAGCCCTCCTTGCCCACTACATAGTTCTCATTCCTCAGGAGATACTCTGTGAGGGGCCGGCGTGTTTTCTTCATCTTGGCACTTACCCTCAGACCCTCCTAAATACCCGGGAGGGCCGTGTTTTTCATCGGAGGTTGAAATGGAACCTCCCCCTGGGTGCCCGGGGAGAGTACCTTGGGGGCAGCGCCCCTCCTTCCGGAGGGCAGCATCCCTCCGGAGGGGCGGGGGCTCGGCTTTGATGCCAGGGCACCTTTTGTTCCTGGAGACGCTCTGCCAGCCAGGTGCGTGGAGGGAGTGCAGCCCGCCCTCCGGGGCGACGCGCGGGGCTGGGGCGGGCCGGCGGCTCCGGGGAGTGGCGGCCGGGAGCCCGCGAACGCGGGTGGGCGCCGTCGCCTCACTAACCGGGCGCCTCCGGGAAATCCGGGCGGGGTCCGCCGCTCGCACATAGAATTAGCGTCCTCTAAACTCCATCCCTGGGAAAAGCCGCCGCACTTCTCACCCAAACTCGCGGAGCCGAGGGGTTGGGCAGGGGTTGGGAGGGCGCGGGGGCCGCCGAGGCGGATCCGGGAACGGGTGGACCCGGGCGGCCAAGCCTCTTCAGCGCCGGCCCAACAGCCCCGCCCGGGCCAGTCCAGCGGGGCGGGGGCTGGTGACACAAAGGCGGCGGCGGGTCCTCCGGGCCTCCGACCTCGGGCAGTCGCAGGGCGCCCCGGGCCGCCTGACCTTCCCTGGCGTCGCGGCCCGTCAGCCGGCGCCGCCCGTCGCCCGCCCTCAGCCGTACGGCGAGGCGTGGCCTCCTCAGCCGGCGCGGGGTGCCCTGGTTAACCCCTGCCCGGCAGCGCGGCCGCTGATTGGAGGAGGCGGGGCGCCGGGGCAGCGGGGACCCCCCACTCCCCACCTTCCTCGTCCCCTCCCCCTCCTCTCCCACTGTCGGCGCTTCCCCCACCACCCCAGGACCCCCCTGCCTCCCAGCTGTGCAAATCTCGCGAGGAAACACGCGGTTTCACTAGTGTGTTTACACCGATCACTACTAATCCGGACCGAACCGATCCGGATTAAGGGGCCGGAGGCGGGTCCTGGGCACCAGCGGTTCCGATCCCCCCCCGCCCTCCGCGCCGCACCCGAGTGGCCCCCAGCCGAACGGGCCCCCACCTCCTGGCCCGGCCTGGGCCCTCCTGCGCCTCCCTTGGCCTTTGTCCAGCGCCAGGAGGCCGGTCCCGCGCCGCCCGCGGCCGCCCGGGCCCGCGCCCGCGTCGGGCGCCCGGCTCTGTACGCGAGCCCGGGGATCTGCGGCCTTCGTGCTCCCCCCTCCCCCGCCCGCCCTTTCGTGGAGCCCGGCGCAGGCGGCTGCTGCCCGGGCGGGGGGTTGCGGCGCTCAGGGGAGGCCCCGGCTCCGCCCCGGGCCTGCCCAGGGGGAGAGCGGAGCGGCCCGCAGCCGGGTCGGGTCGGGGCCCCTCCCGGGAGGAGCGTGGAGCGGCGGCGGCGGCGGCGGCGGCAGGTGAGAGGCTGAGCCCCGGGCGGGGGAGGGCGCCAGGCCTGGGGCATTAACCGTCCGGGGGACCCCTTTGGCCTGAGGAGCCTGCGACCTGGGCCCAGCTCGGTGTCGGCTCCGGACCGCAGCTCTTGGGCGCTGAGGCGGAGGGGCTCCCTGAGGGCTGCGGGTCGCTGAGGGGCCGGGCAGAAGATGGGGGAGGCCTAGGCGGCCCCGGCCTGGGATTGGGGCCGGCGGCCGGAGGAGAGACGGGGGCCCCTCGGCAGCTGGAGGCCTCTGCAGCCTCCCGGGCGCCCCCGAGAGCCGGCCCTCCCTTCCTCCGTGACAGGTGGGCCTGGAGTTGGGGAAAGTTTGGAGCCGGCGAGGGGCGCCGGGACCAGGCCCCATCGCTCCTGCTTCCTGGCTGTGGGCTGCAGGGAGGATCCCAGTCCAAGGCCCCGCTGGAATTAGACGGAGTGGCTATTTCCTTAACATGAGTTGACATTAAACGGAATAACCGCCGGGGCGTCATTTTCCGGGCCGGGCCTGGGGAATGGAGGTTTGGGAAGTGTTGCGAGAGACCTTGGGGTTTGGGAGAGACTGCAGCCTCTGCCATTCCGACCTCGACCTCGATTAGGGCAGGGCAAGACGCAAGGAAGGCCACGGGGGAAACTCATTCTCCCAGTCTCTTTTTTTCCTTCTTTTTCTTTTTGTAAAGATGCATTTCAGCCTTTCTGAGAATTTCCTAATTCTCTCTCTAACCTGCACTTGCATGTGTGGGTGAAACTTTAATTTGTCACGTTTTCATTCCCCTTTGCCCCAGGCTCTCAATCCAGGAAGGGAAATGAAACTGAAGGACTTGTAAGGGGGTTGTTACTGGAGATTGTAGAGTTGTTGGATTGCAGAGGAGAATGTTCGATTCATCTTTTCAGTAACTTTAAAATCACACCAACCATTCCAACTACTTAATAATGTGTTCGAAGGGGTTCTGTGTAATGTTTCTTTTCCACTGTTAATATTAAAGAGAGGTTTTCAATGGGTTGTGTAGGAGTTGGTCTTTTGCAAAGGATGGACATATTTGCTGAAAGTAGCCTGTGCGTTAATTGGTTATGGAAGTTTAAAAATGGTGTCCTCCTGCCCCTCCCTGCTTGGAAGAAGGGCTAAAAGCAGATGTCCAGAATCAAGAGAAAACTACTGCAGGGAGTGGTCAGAAAAAGATTTTTTAAAGGGATTGTTATGGAGCTATATTAATTTACTGAGTGAATGGAGGTGGATGGTTTTACCATGGGCTCTCTATTAAATTTGAAATAATTCCTTTTCTCATGAGCTACTGTGAGCTCTTCAGAGAAAGGAGCTGTATAATAGTGTTTTTGCAGTTATTTGTAGCTTCTGATTCATCCTGTATTCTTTTGAAATTATTGTCAATGATTCATATTTTTAGTTTAAGGACTACTTCCTGAGTGGGAAATAAATATCTGAAGATACTTAGCTAGATTCGAAGGCTGATAGAAGGAATTTTCTTTTTGCAGGCTAGTTCTTGTTTTGTTCTTTCCCCTGTGCTCAACTTTTACAGAGATTATGTGAAGGGTTTGAGGGGTTTATTTTTGCTGTTAAAATCAAATCAGAACTAGGGAAGAATAAGTGGCTGTCACAGAAGAGGACTTCTGAGCTGCTTTAAAACTTTTAAATATATTACCGTTTGATGCAGCACATAGTAGTCTACCACTTGTATACTATATTTACTTGAGATTTACCTGCATTTGATCTTTCAGTGAAATAATTACTGTGAGTTTTGTTCTACAAAAAATTGCCTTCTCACATTTTAGTGTTTATGGTTTCACAGCCTACTTTTTCTTTTTCAGTAGAAATGATGGAAGAATTGCATAGCCTGGACCCACGACGGCAGGAATTATTAGAGGCCAGGTTTACTGGAGTAGGTGTTAGTAAGGTGAGTAAAATGATGATAATGAACACTATTCATATTCTAGTTTAAACACATTTTTTAAATGATTAAGAGCAGTTTGGGTAGGCCCTTCTGATAGTTTGCAGGGGACAAGATTTGGGTCTTAATTTCAGTGAACTTTTAGATCCTACTAGTCATTCCAGTAGTCATTTAACATAGTAGGTTTGAAAATGTTCTATATGGGAATATATGTTTCTTCTTCCTTTCTGGTATAGGAGAGGTTTCTCATGGTTCTTGTTACAAGGAAACTAACAGGATGTGTGTATAGATTCTATGCCATATTTTGTTAAAACTTGTCAGCCATTCAGAAAGAAAATTACAAGGCATTGCATAGCTTTGTTACATTGGACTTTGGAGGTAGTTACATGGCAGAGTATTGAAACATTGGCCTCTGTGAAGTCTGCAGACTCTTTACTGGTTGCACCCCCACACTGGTTTGTTGCTCTTCTCATTCTTCCTTCTTAGTTTTTATTTTTGTTGCAGGAGCATAATATTAGATTAGGCCCCCATTAACGGGCACGTATGAAGTTAAGCAATGTTATAGTTTCCTATGCATGTTTATGTACCCACTGGTCCACCCCTCTGCTCTCATAGGATGATTTTACAATGTGTAAAATGTTTGATTTTAATACAGTACGCAAAGTATATTTACAATATTTTATTTAAAAGCTTCATTGGTCCAAGATCATATTACTTGGGCTTGAGATGTGTGAACGTATGAGCTACTGAATTTTTTTTTTATTTTTTTTATTTTTTATTGAATTTTTTTTTTTGAGACAGTTTTCCTCTTGTCACCCAGGCTGGAGTGCAATGGTGTGATCTCGGCTCACTGCAGCCTCCACCTCCTGGGTTCAGGTGATGATTCTCCTGCCTCAGCCTCCTGAGGAGCTGGGATTACAGGCGCCCGCCACCACGCCCAGCTGATTTTTGTATTTTTAGTAGAGACGGGGTTTCACCATACTGGCCAGGCTGGTCTCGAACTCCTGACCTCAGGTGATCCACCTGCCTCGGCCTCCCAAAGTGCTAGGATCACAGGCAGGAGCCACTGTGCCTGGCTGAGCTTTTGATCTTTAACCAATGTGATACAACATTTCTTTCTGTGCTTTTCAAGAAATCCTGTCTCGTGGTAACCTGGGTGTTGATCTCATGCTTTAGTTAGTAGCTTCTCCAAGGAGAAGGCGTGTTGAGGTTTAGTTGGAAAAATGGGCTTCTTTGTTGGGTCTCACAGTTTTGGTGAGCTGGGATAGCTTGATAGGGTTTTTTTTTTTTTTTTTTTTTTGAGACAGCATTGCTCTGTCACCCATGCTGGAGTGCAGTGGCACGATCTCGGCTCACTGCAACCTCTGCCTCCTGGGTTCAAGCGATTCTCTTGCCTCAGCATCCTGAGTAGCTGGGATTACAGGCATGCACCACCATGCCTGGCTAATTTTTTTTATTTTTAGTAGAGGCAGGGTTTCTCCATGTTGGCCAGGCTGGGTCTCGAATCCTGACCTCAAGTGATCTGCCTGTCTTGGCCTTCCGAAGTGCTAGGATTACAGGCATGAGCCACCACGCCCAACCAGCTTGATAGTTTTTGTTTATTCAACAAATATTGAGCACCTGCTGTATGCTAGGCATTGTGCAAGGTGTTAGGGCTGATGCTTGAGTACAGTACCTCCACATCTGCAGTATGGGGAGAGAGAGATGACACCGTGATGAGATCTGTATTAGAGCTGTGACAAGGTGCTGTGGGAACACAGGATTTGTTACATATTCTTAATTTCTTTGGCCACTTAAACAGTTTACTTTTGTGGCACTTTAGAGTGGCTGTGCCCCTGGACGTTGTATATTGAAGTTACATTTACAAATGTAAACTCTCTGATCTAGGTGAAGTAGCTTCAAGTAGAAGTGAGCAATATATTTGAATACTAAATTGATCTATAAATGACCTCTGATATGTCTTTTTAACTTGAAGATTGAGCATAAGGCTAATTCCAGATCTGTCTGTTTAAATGGTCCCCCCACCCCCGCCTCCCGTAAGTCAGTAAGTTTGTATTCAAATTTTACATAGTTTAAGCTCACTGATCTTTGGATTAGGGTTGTTGTTCTGTTTTTAGGTTCGTGATGGCTGTATCCAAGTATACTTTTGATGGAGTAGGGCATAAGTGATAAGAATGAGTGACATTCAACATGTTGCTGTCTAGACCCAACTTAAAGTCATGTAACTAAGGTATCAGAAAACTTTAATGCAGTAACCTATCTGTTTAATAGGAAATTCTACCTTTAACATAGAAAGAAGTTCTCTGTACAGAAAAAGAAATTTACGTATTTCCAGTTTTTTTGTTTGTTTTTGAGAGGGTCTCACTCTCTAGCCTAGGCTGGAGTGCAGTGGCACGATCTCGGCTAACCTCAACCTCCACCTTCCAGTCTCAAGCGATTCTCCTGCCTCAGCCTATAGGTAGCTGGGATTACAGGCGTGCGCCATTACCACCCTGTTAATTTTTGTATTTTTAGTAGAGATGGGGTTTTACCATGTTGGCCAGGCTGGTCTTGAACTCCTGACCTCAAATGATCTACCTGCCTCTGCCTCCCAGAGTGTTGGGATTACAGGCATTAGCCACTGCACCCAGCTTTATTTCCAGTTGTTTTTATTCCATTAGTTTTTTTTTTTTTTTTTTTTTTTTTTTTTTTTTTTGAGACAGAGTTTTGCTCTGTCGACCAGGCTGGAGTGCAGTAGCACAATCTCGGCCCACTGCAATCTCTGCCTCCCGGGTTCAAGCGATTCTCCTGTCTCAGCCTCCTGAGTAGCTGGGACTACAGGCACCTGCTACCATACCCAGCTAATTTTTGTATTTTTAGTAGATGGGGTTTCACCATATTGGCCAGGCTGATCTCGAACTCCCGACCTTGTGATGTGCCTGCCTCGGCCTCCCAAAGTGCTGGGATTATAGGCATGAGCCACTGTGCCCGGCTTAAGTAGTCGTATGTTATTTTGATATTTCCAGTCATGGTAAGTATATTGATTACAATGAATTTGTTATTTGAGGACTAGCAGGAGAGTATTTTTTTTTCCATAACAAAGAAACTTGAAGAAAAAAATTAATTCTGTAGTTTGCAGAGCCGGGAAAAGAAAATCTCCATTTTGTATGACTTTTTTTTTTTTGAGACAAAAAGAGTTTCACTCTTGTTGCCCAGGCTGGAGTGCAATGGCGCGATCTCAGCTCACTGCAACCTCCGCCTCCTGGGTTCAAGCAATTCTCGTGCCTCAGCCTCCCCAGTAGCTGGGATTACAGGCACGTGCCACCACGCCCGGCTAATTTTTTGTATTTTTAGTAGAGATGGAGTTTCACCATGTTGGCCAGGCTGGTCTCGAAATCCTGACCTCAGGTGATCCACCCGCCTCGGCCTCCCGAAGTGCTGGGATTATAGGTGTGAGCCATCGCGCCCAGCCTTTGTATTACTTCTTTTACCAGTAAGACATTGTACCTCTCAGACTATTGATTTGAAATGGGGATGTGGAGGGGATGATGATACTGGGAGAAAAGGGTGCTTTTGGAAAACCGCCTCTCCCTGGCTTTGAATTCTCATTTCGGATCATTATTTCCCAATGAGAATATCACCGTGTTAGGGCCAGGCACGGTGGCTCACGCCTGTAATCCCAGCACTTTGGGAGGCTAAGGCAGGCAGATCACGAGGTCAGGAGATCGAGACCATCCTGGCTAACATGGTGAAACCCCATCTCTACTAAAAAATACAAAAAATTAGCCGGGCTTGGTGGCGGGTGCCTGTAGTCCCAGCTACCCGGGAGGCTGAGGCAGGAGAATGGCTGAGCAGCCCGGGAGGCGGGGCTTGCAGTGAGCCTGGGCGACAGGGCAAGGCTCCGTCTCAAAAAACAAAACAAAACAAAAATAGAATATCACTGTGTTGATGACAGCTTTGTTTTTCAAAGATCAAAAAAGATTTCAGCCCCTGCAGCTCCAAATAAGAGAGCAGAGTGACTTCCCTGTGATGGTGCCATCTAGTGGGACTGGTTCAGCCTCTTGGGCTGTCTCTGGAATTTCTTCTAACTATTCATAACATTTTTCAGTACTTTTTGATGTCCATAGAAGGAAGAAAGTCAGTGCCACTGTGGATTCTTTCCTAGTGGACAAGAGTGTTACAGGTAGCTACAGTCTTTGAACTTTCTGGTTGTTGTAAATCTTCTGTTGTATAACTTTCGAGTTTTTTCCACCTGCAAATTAGATATACAGTCCATTACTTAGACTAAAACAAAATGGCCAAATCTCCACATCTATTACTTATATTTAAGTTGCTCATTACCTATATTTAGGTTTTTAATTTTTTATTTCTAATTTTCTTGCATAGTGCAAATTTTTAATTTTCTTGCATAGTGTGTTTATAGGTAGGTACTCAGTTTCTCAGCATATTTACTTCAAAATAATGGTAAAACAAAAGTCATTTATTTTGGGCTTTGGGATGCACTATTTGGTTTTTGTTTAAAAGAGTGACATTTTCTGTCATGAACTGATGAGGGGAAAGTAGTGTAATGTGCACCCAAAAGTCTATAGCAGGCTCCCTAGTCTAGCTGCCCCTTTTTAGGAGGACCTGGAGCCATCGTCTTAGCAGTTTTGAGGTAATAAGGTTAAACTGGGTTGTGAACCTAGTAATTTTCTGGTTTTTTTTTGAGACAGAATCTCACTCTGTCGCCCAGGCTGGAGTGCAGTGGTGCAGTCTCTACTCACTGCAAGCTCCGCCTCCCAGGTTCACGCCATTCTCCTGCCTCAGCCTCCCGAGTAGCTGGGGCTGCAGGTGCCCGCCACCACGCCCGGCTAATTTTTTGTATTTTTAGTAGAGACAGGGTTTCACCGTGTTAGCCAGGATGGTCTCGATCTCCTGACCTCGTGATCTGCCAGCCTTGGCCTCCCAAAGTGCTGGGATTACTGGTATGAGCCACTGCACCCGGCTGCTAGTTCTTTATGTCTTGTTGACCTGACATGTGAGCTGTCCTACCTCTTTTTTTTTTTTTTTTTTTCTTTGAGATGGGGTCTCGCTCTGTCACCTGGGCTGGAGTGCAGTGGCGCGATCTCGGCTCACTGCAGCCTCTGCCTCCAAGGTTCAAGCGATTCTCTTGCCTCAGCCTCCCCAAGTAGCTAGGACTACAGGCGTGTGCCACTATTCTCAGCTGATTTTTATATTTTTAGTAGAGACGGGTTTTTGCCATGTTAGTTGGCCAGGATGGTCTCTCTCTCGACCTCGTGATCCGCCCGCCTCGGCCTCCCAAATTGCTGTGATGACAGGCGTGAGCCACCCCGCCTGGCCTGTCCTACCTCTTTTTTAAGACCTCTTCCTGTAAGCACTGGATAATCTACTTCTAGTAATGTGAAACTGACTATATCTTGAATTCATATGTTTTCAATCAACCTGTTGCAGTTTATATTTCACACCCTGCTCCCTTTTGACAGTTTAAGTACAGATAGTCTCAGCAGTTCTGGAGACCATGTAAAGTAGGCAGAATTTCACCCTTGCATGCATTGTTACTTGTACCTAGTTGAATATTAATGCTAATACAGTAGCAAATACTTATAATACTGTGTGCCAGGTACTGTTCCAACAGTACAACAAAAGCAATAAGAAGTGAATTTAGATCTTTTATAACAGGGATAATGGTTAACAAATCTGTA
Source organism: Gorilla gorilla gorilla (assembly GCF_029281585.2). Taxonomy (NCBI): domain Eukaryota; kingdom Metazoa; phylum Chordata; class Mammalia; order Primates; family Hominidae; genus Gorilla; species Gorilla gorilla. The sequence goes on from NC_073230.2 coordinate 137,614,804, forward strand.
CGTAATCAACTCACTGGATTAATAGGCATTCTCCATTCTCTCTTTATAAGCCATACTGACTGATGCTTATCACATTGCTCCCACCAGTTGAATTATAGCCATGTCAATGATCATTTTACAATAACTTAACACTTGTGTTGTAATTATTCAATTTAATACACAATTGCATAAAGCAATGAAATATGATTGCAGGCCGGGCGCAGTGGCTTATGCCTGTAATCCCAGCACTTTGGGAGGCCGAGGCGGGCAGATCACGAGGTCAGGAGATCGAGACCGTCCTGGCCAAAATGACGAAACCAGTCCCTACTAAAAATACAAAAAATAAGCTGGGCGTCATGGCATGTGCCTGTAATCCCAGCTACTCAGGAGGCTAAGGCAGGAGAATCACTTGAACCAGGGAGTCGGAGGTTGCAGTTAGCCGAGATCGTGCCACTGCACTCCATCCAGTCTGGGTGACAGAGCGAGACTCTGTCTCAAAAAAAAAAAAAAAAAGAAAGAAAGAAATATGATTGCAAAATGAAAGAATTGTTTCCAAGAGAACTAAGTTAACCGCCCTAGAAAGACCAGATAAGTCAGCACGCGCCTGTAGTCCCAGCTGCTCAGGAGGCTGAGGCAGGAGAATTGCTTGAACCCAGGAGGTGGAGGTTGCAGTGAGCCGAGATTGTGCCACTGCCCTCCGGCATGGGCAACAGGGTGAGACTCTGTCTCAAAAAAAAAAAAAAAAGTAAGTCAGCAAGGAGATATCTGTAAAAATTTATGATATTCTTTTAATCTGCAGGAATTCTTTACTTAAATCCTTGGCAAGTATCTTTTTTTGTTTTTGTTTTTGTTTTTTGAGACAGAGTTTCACTCTTGTTGCCCAGGCTGGAGTGCAATGGCGTGACCTCGGCTCACCGCAACCTCCGCCTCCCAGGTTCAAGTGATTCTCCTGCCTCAGCCTCCCAAGTAGCTGGGATTACAGGCATGCGCCAACACGCCCGGCTAATTTTGTATTTTTATTAGAGATGGGGTTTCTTCATGTTGGTCAGGCTGTTCTTGAACATCCGACCTCAAGTGATCCGCCTACCTCAGCCTCCCAAAGTGCTGGGATTACAGGTGTGAGCCACTGCGCCCGGCGGTAAGTATCTTTTAAGTTCTCACTTTTTTTTTTTTTTTTTTTTGGAGACAGAGTTTCACTCTTGTCGCCCAGGCTGGAGTGCAGTGGCATGATCTCTGCTCACAGCAATCTCCACCTCCCAGGTTCAAGCGATTCTCCTGCCTCAGCCTCCCGAGTAGCTGGGAGGTGCCCGCCACCATGCCCAGCTAATTTTTGTATTTTTAATAGAGACGAGGTTTTACCATGTTGGCCAGGCTGGTCTCGAACTCCTGACCTCAGGCGTTCACCCGCCTTGGCCTCCCAAAGTGCTGGGATTACAGGCGTGAGCCACCGTGCCCGGGCCAAGGAACTCTTTTTCTATCTTTTATAAATTTTTAAGTCTGATACATCACATTATGTAATCAAATTGACTTCTGAAAAGGTATTTAACTAACTGATACCTTTCTTTTCATGTAGTTCATTGCAGCAATTAGAAGCTTTCAGTCATGAATATCTAGTGTCAGCTTTTTCACATACCAAAGTCACTTTCATTTTTTAAAAATGTTTGTATGTCTTAGATTTAATTACATGCCTGACAATGCTCAATAAGTATGAATGCTGAGAAATGGCCTATACTTATACTGATGCATTTTAAGGAACTGTGGATTAATTTACTTTAGTATTTATTTGATTCCCTCCTTATTTCACATGTAGTCAAGTACCAACACGTGCCTCTTTCTCTGAAATTTCTGAAGTGTTTTTCTGCCCCCATTGCTACTGCCTTAATCCAGACTGTTTTTATTCATAACTCGAAATTCTAGTTTGGAAGTCTTGCACCCTTTCTGTTCTTCTATTGGTTACCACAGAAATTACAACACATATTTTTAACTTATAAAGGTTAATGTTAATACCTTTGTCTTCCTCTTGGTCAGTACAAGGGCCTTGAAGATTTTTTTTTTTTTTTTTTTTTTTTTTGAGATGGGGGGTCGCTCTGTCACCCAGGCTGGAGGGAAGTGGCATGATCATGGCTCACTGCAGCCTTGACCTCCTGGGCTCAGGTGCTCCTCCCGCTTCAGCCTCCTGAGTAGCTGGGCCTACAGGCACACATCACCACACTTGAATAATTTTTGTAGTTTTTCTTTTTATAAATTAAAAAAAAAATGCCTCCCATCAGCATCTTGCAAATTTTTGTATTTTTTGTAGAAACTTGGTTTTGCCATGTTGCCCAGACTGGTGACCTTGAAGATTTAACTCCATTTATTCCCCTCACAATTCACATGCTATTGCTGTTCTGTATTTAATTGTACGTGTGTGTGTGTGTGTGTGTGTGTGTGTGTGTGTGTAAATTTTTTTTTTTTTTTTTGAGACATGGTCTCACTGTGTCACCCAGGCTTGAGTGCAGTGGTGCGATCTCGGCTCACTGAAACCTCTGCCTTCTGGGCTCAAGTGATTCTCCTGCCTCAACCTCCTGAGTATCTGGGACTAAAGGCACGTGCCACCATGCCTGGCAAATTTTTCTTTTTTTGTGTTTTTAGTAGAGATGGGGTTTCACCATGTTGGCCAGGCTGATCTCGAACTCCTAACCTCAGGCGATCTGCCAGCCTTGGCCTCCCAAAGTGCTGGGATTACAGGTGTGAGCCACCATGCCCAGTCTGTATATTTTCTAGAGCACTTTTAGGTTTATAGAAAATTGAGCAGCTAATGCAGAGTACCCATATACTTCCTCACCCTACTTTCTCATTATTCACATTTTGCATTATTACAGGTGTGAGCTACCATGCCCAGGCTGTATATTTTCTAGAGCACTTTTAGGTTTATAGAAAATTGAGCAGCTAATACAGAGTTCCCATATACTTCCTTACCCTACTTTCTCATTATTCACATTTTGCATTATTAGTGTCTTTGTTACAATTGATGATACGTTATTAACTAAAGTCCATTGTTCACAGTTGTCTACTGGATTCCATTAGGCTCTGTATTTATTTTTATTTTTATTTTTTTGAGATGGAGTCAACTTGCCCAGGCTGGAGTGTGGTGGCGCGATCTCATCTCACTGCAACCTCTGCCTTCCAGGTTCAAGCAATTCTCCCTGTGTCAGCCTCCTGAGTAGCTGGAATTACAGGCGCCCACCACCACGCCCGGCTGACTTTTGTATTTTTAGTAGAGATGGGTTTCACCATGTTGGCCAGGCTAGTCTTGAACTCCTGACCTCAAGTGATCCACCTGCCTTGGCCTCCAAAAGTGTTGGGATTACAGGCGTGGGCCATCACACCCGGCCAGTTACAGAATATTCTCAGCCGTTATCTTGTCATATGTTGCTTCTGTCTTCTCTGGCATGCTAAACATATACTAGACCTTCTCATTGTGTTTTCTCTGCCTCTTACCCTGTCTCTTGTATTGCTTGTCTTTTTGTTTTCTTATCTAAATACTTGGTAGTTTCTTGTGAGCTATCTTCCACTTGATTAATTTTCTCTTTAGATTTGCCTAATCTACACAAACCTATACGTTGAAATTTTATAAGAGCTGAGTCACTCTTATCCTGAGGGTGTAGCCCATGGGTCTGCTAATGTATGGGGTGGCTTTCCCACACTCCCCTCATTGGGCAGGGCTGGGGCTTTGACTTTCTTCTCTCCCTGTACTCCCAGGCCTCTTAAATTATAGCTTAATTTCATAGATTTTTCTTTTTCTTTTTCTTTTTTTTTTTTTTGAGATGGAGTCTTGCTCTGTCACCAGGCTGGAGTGCAATGGCACGATCTCGGCTCACTGCAACCTCCACCTCCTGGGTTCAAGCGATTCTCCTGCCTCAACCTCCCAAGTAGCTGGGACTGTAGGCACGCGCCACTGCACCCAGCTAATTTTTGTATTTTTAGTATAGACAGGATTTCACCATGTTGGCCGGGCTGGTCTCGATCTCCTGACCTCAGGTGATCCACCTGCCTCGGCCTCCCAAAATGCTGGGATTACAGGCATGAGCCACCACGCCTGGCCTAATTTCAAAAATTTTTCTTTAGAATTTAATCTGCAAATGACTTCAAATTGAAATCATTTTTTATTTTTAAATTTTAACTTTTAGAGACAGGACTTCATCCCCAGGCTGGCCTTGAACTCCTGGGCTCAAGTGATTCTCCCACCTCAGCCTCCTAAGTAGCTGAGACAACAGGCATGTGCCATTGCACCCAGCAGAAGTGATTTTTTTGAGTTCTGGTCTTGTGTCTCTGGATTCTTGACTTCTTACAGAAGTAATTCTTTATTTCATTGCTTTGCACTCAATAATATAAAACTAACACTTAGTGTGTGTGAACTCTTGTGTCACTGTAAAGTTTACCTCCTTGTGACTTTCACTTCTCATCTGCTTCCTTCTTCCTTCCTGCCTATAAGTGGTTGGCATTGGCGTTGTCATCACTCTTGGCCTTTAAAGTCATTTATTTCCTGTCCTCTGTTTACTTTTAGTTAAATTCAGATTAAATGGAAAGATTTCTTAAAATTTTATTTTTAAGAAAGGCCATGAGAGGGAAAACAAATAAGGTATATTATCAGTGGTTTCTTATTTCATACCTGGGTCTAGGGATAATTTGACTTAGTTCTATTCTTCCTCTCTACCTTGTCTGGGTCTTAAATTGTTAGGTTCCTCCTGGTGGTATGTTTCACTTGATCCTGGCTACTACTAGATGTGATGGGATTAGTTTGGAATCTACTTCCTAGTATGTTGGCCATGGTTAGCTAAGTACTTCATATATTTATTTATTTATTTTTGAGACGGAGTCTCGCTCTGTCCCCAGGCTCGAGTGCAGTAGCGTGATCTCGGCTCACTGCAAGCTCCGCTTCCCGGGTTCAAGCAATTCTGCCTCAGCCTCCCTAGTAGCTGGGACTATAGGTGGGTGCCACCATGCCCTGCTAATTTTTGTACTTTTAGTAGAGATGGGGTTTCACCGCGTTGGCCAGGATGGTCTCGATCTCCTGACCTCATGATCCGCCCGTCTTGGCCTCCCAAAGCACTGGGATTACAGGCGTGAGCCCCCACACCCGGCCCCCATATCTTACTCTTAACATATCCTTTTTCTAAAAAACTGCATATATTGCAAAGTATTGGAGTAGGAATAATATAGCTTTGATACTAGAATCTGCTAAGAAGTTAGCTAGCTCTAGTTAACTTAGGAGTCATTTCAATTCTCTGGGCACTTCCAATTTAAGAATTTTATGTTTGATAAACTACAGAAAAAGAGGAAGCCAGATTTGAGATACAGGATAATAAATTCCAAAAATTCCAGTTAAGTATTAATAGTGTGAAAAAATGAGTGGTGGTATTAAAATATAAACCTTCAGGAACAAAGGTTCTATAGGATAAAATCTGCCAAAATTCTTTCCTTCGTTTTGTATATATATAGCCTTTTGGGAACATGGGTTGCATACAATAAAATAATGATATTAGAAAAATACCATAGGAGCAAGAAAAGTACCTTGTTTTGCCCATTAAATATACTTTGAAGACAGCAGTGAGGAAAATAAAGGTGAAACATTTTTCTAAAAATAGTCTCAGAATAAGGATGGTGTCTGTTTTCTAGTCCTAACTAGATGAGGGAGATAGAGATTTGTTATTAAACTGGTTTTTGTTTTGTTTTTTGAGACTCAGTCTTACTCTGTCGCCCAGGCTGGAGTACAGTGGCACGATCTTGGCTCACTGCGATCTCCGCCTCCCAGGTTCAAGTGATTCTCCTGCCTCAGCTTCCCGAGTGAGTAGCTGGGATTACAGGGACCTGCCACCTTGCCCGGCTAATTTTTGTACTTTTAGTAGAGATGGGGTTTCACCATGTTGGCCAGGCTGGTCTTGAACTCCTGACCTCTCAGGTGATCCACCCACCTTGGCCTCCCAAAATGCTGGGATTACAGGCGTGAGCCACTGCGCCTGGCCCAGACCTTTTTCATCTTCCCAAATCGTAACTCCATGACCATTAAATAATAACTCCCAGGCCAGGCACAGTGGTTCAAGCCCATAATTTCACTATTTTGGGAGGCTGAGGTGGGCAGATCACGAAATCAGGAGTTCGAGACCAGCCTGGCCGACATAGTGAAACCCCAACTCTACTAAAAATACGAAAAAATTAGCTGGGCGTGTTGGTGGGCACCTGTAATTCCTTTCTACTTAGGAGGCTGATGCAAGAGAATCACTTGAACCGGGAGGCGGAGGTTGCAGTGAGCCGAGATCATGCCACTGCACTCCAGTCTAGTCGACAGAGCAAGACTCCGTCTCAAAAAACAAAACAATGACAACAAAAAAACCTCCCAATAACTCCCCAGCCCCTGGCAACTATCATTCTGTTTTTCCATCTCTGTGAATTTGACTACTCTAGGTACTAATGTGAATGAAATCATAGCAGTATTTGTCCTTTTGACTGGCTTGTTTCACTTAGCATAGTATCTTCAAGGTTTATCTGTGTTGTAGTATATGTCAAAATTTCATTTCCTTCCTTTTTAAGGCTGAGTAGTATTTCATTGTATGCATATACCACATCTTGTTTATTCATTCATCTGTTGATGGACCCTCGGGTTACTTTTACCGTTTGGCTATTGTGAATAGTGCTATGAAAAAACAAATGCTGCTGCTATGAAAATGGCTGTAGTCTTGCAGTCCCTGCTTTAAATTCTTGTGGCTGCAGACCCAGAAGTTGAATTATTGGATCATATTAAACTGTACTCTTTTGTTGACCTCCTCTCAGGCCTTATTAATAAGGGACAGCTAGAAAATAGTGGTTCTTTTAATTCACATTCTACAAAAGCTTTAGAAGTCTTAGACATCCTATTAACATATGCAGATGAACTAGTAATGACAGTCAAATTGCAACTATTACAAATAGTATTATTGGCCCAGTAAGTAAGAACTAAGCTACCATGTAACTTGGCAAGTTACATAGGATAGCCTTTTTTTTTTTGAGATGGAGTCTTGCTCTGTCACCCAGGCTGGAGTGCAATGGCACAACCTCGGCTCACTGCAACCTCCACCTCCTGGGTTCAAGCGATTCTTCTGCTTCAGCCTTCCAAGTAGCTGGGATTACAGGTGACCACCACCATGCCTGGCTAATTTTTGTATTTTTAGTAGAGACGGGGTTTCACCATGGTGAGCCACTGCGCCCAGCCATAGGATAGACTTTCATGTTAGTCAAACCGTAGGTTACTTTTAGAATATCACACATTTGCTAATTTGCTGTACTAGAATTTTACTGTATTTTATTTTGTTTTGTTGTTGAGACAGGGTCTCACTCTGTTGCCTAGGCTGGAGTGCAGTGGTGTGATCTCAGCTCACTGTAACCTCCGTCTCCTGGGTTCAAGCGATTCTCCTGTCTCAGCCTCTCAAGTAGCTGGGACTACAGGCGTGTGCCGTCACGCCTGGCTAATTTTTGTATTTTTAGTAGATATGGGGTTTCACCATGCTGGCCAGACTGGTCTTGAACTCTTGACCTGAAGTGATCCACCCGCCTTGGCCTCCGAAAGTGCTGGGATTACAAGCATGAGCCACCACACCTAGCCAGAATTTTATTTTAAAATTGAGTATTGAATTTTATTTAATTTAAGAAAATTTTTTCTACAAAGGGAATTTTATTGATGGCCCTAGTTTATTCCCTCCCAAAAGACCAACTGCAACCAGATTAAGTGAACACAACCTCAAGATTTTATTGTCTTCATAATAAAAGATGATGCTTATTACTGGATCGCTTCAGCCCATGGAATGGAGGGAGCAGTGAGTCGAGATGGCCATTGCACTCCAGTCTAGGTGACTGAACGAGACCATCTCAAAAAAAACAAAAATGAGTATGGCCCCAAATAGTATTATAATCAGTCCTTTGAAGACTGGTAATGTTGCCTACGTAAAGATAACAAGGTGCTGGTATCCCTTGTAATGGATGTGATCTGTATGACTGATAACTTTGCTTCTACAAAAGGTATATATGTGACTTTTATTACATAAACTGCTGCCAGAGTTGTTGATCACTTAGTTCCTGTTCTACCTGACTCTAGAAGACTACTAAGGATTGATTGTGGAATTAAAATATAATCTGAAGGTACAGCTGATCTCAGGATCCTCCAATTCAGGATGTCTTCTGTTACTAACTTCAGCAACCACATTTAATGTTCAAATTTAGCAGTAGTTACTAGCATCAAACTAACTTATCCATATTATAGTAACAATTGACCAGCTAGAACAAACCACAGAATACTCAGTTAATTTCTTTTGAAAAGCCATTTGACCTGCTTGTGTCTGGATAAGATGAAGGAAAAGAGACATAATAGCTGTATCAATTTTTTTTTTTTTTTTTTGAGATGGAGTCTCGCTCTTTCACCCAGGCTGGAGTCTAATGGCTTGATTTCAGGTCATTGCAACCTCCGCCTCCCGGGTTCAAGCAATTCACATGCCTCAGCCTCCCGAGTAGCTGGGACTACAGGTGCTCGCCACCACGCCCGGCCATTTTTTGTATTTTAGTAGAGACAGGATTTTGCCATGTTGGCTGGGCTGGTCTCCAACTTCTGACTGCAAGTGATCTGCCTGCCTTGGCTTCCCAAAGTGTTGACATTACAGACATAAGCCACCGCACCTGGCTTACTTTTTGTATTTTTAGTAGAAACAAGGTTTCACCATGTTGGCCAGGCTGGTCTTGAACTCTTGACCTCAGGTGATCTGCCTGCCTCGGCCTCCCAAAGCACTGGAATTACAGGCATGAGCCACTGTGCCTGGCCTGTGTCAAAAGCTTAGTGTCCAAATTTTGCAGCAGTTGAGTTCAGCCAACTTTGATCACATCTATACTGTATTTAGATTGTTAGGGGAATTTAAAAAAATCAACCAGATGTACTGTATACTTTTTTTTTTTTGTGACAAGGTCTTTGTTGCCTAGGCTGGAGTGCAGTGGCACGATCATGGCTCACTGCAGTCTCGACCTCCCGGGCTCAAGTGATCCTCCCACTTCAGCCTCCTGGTACATGGGACTACAGGGACATGGCACCACCACCCCAAGCTAATTTTTTTGTTTGTTTGAGACAGAGTCTTGCTCTGTTGTCCAGGCTGGAGTGCAGTGGCATCATCTTGACGCACTGCAACCACCACCTCCCAGATTCAAGTGATTCTTGTGCCTCAGCCTTCTGAGTAGCTGGGGCTACAGGCGTGCATCACTGTACCTGGCTGATTTTTGTATTTTCAGTAGAGATGGGGTTTCACCTTGTTGGCCAGTCTGATCTCGAACTCCTGACCTCAAGGGATCTGCCTGCCTTGGCCTTTCAAAGTATTGGGATTACAGGCATGAGCCCCTGCGCCTGGCCAATATTTTTGATAGAGAAGGAGTTTCACCACGTTGCCCAGGCTGATCTCGAACCCCTGACCTCAGGTGATCCACCCATCTCAAGTGATTCACCTGCCTCGGCCTCCCAAAGTGCTGGGATTACAGGCGTGAGCCACCGTGCCTGGCCCAGATGCATTGTATAGCCTTGAGGCATTTATAATCAGACAAACAGGGACTCAGATGCCTATGGCACATAGCTGAGGATGGACATGCTGATGAGAAGGTATTATGAGCCCAGAATAAGGGAGTATAATTAACTTGTTCATTGTGTATTGCTCAGAAAGCAGAATTAAGATTACTGTAGTTTGGCTGGGTGTGGTGGCTCATGCCTATCATCCTAGCACTTTGGGAGACCGAGGCAGGTGAATCACTGGAGGTGAGGAGTTTAAGACCAGCCTGGCCAACATGGTGAAACCCCGTCTTTACTAAAAAATACAAAAATTAGCTGGGCATGGTGGTGGGCACTTGTAACCTCAACTACTTGGGAGGCTGAGGCAGGAGGATCACTTGAACACGGGAGGCGGAGGTTGCTGTGAGCCAAGATTGCACCACTGCGCTTCAGCCTGGGTGACAGAGCAAGACCCTATCTCCAAAAAAAAGGGAAACGATTACTGTAGATAAACAACCTCATGGCCGGGCATGAGGTGGTGGTGAGCCAAGATCACACCATTGCAGTCTAGCCTGCGCAACAGGAGGGAAACTCCATCTCAAAAAACAAAAAACTCAGAACAATTTTGATACAATATTATTAGGAATAAATTAAAGAATGATTAGTACAGGATAGCTTGGTTTTGAAGCTTAGCAAAAGAGTTTAGAGTCCAGGGCAGAGGCCTTTTTTATTTATTTTTATTTTTATTTTTAGATAGGGTCTCGCTCTGTCACCCAGGCTGGAGTGCAGTGGCACAGTCTTGGTTCACTGCAACCTCTGCCTCCCAGGCTCAAGTGATCCTCCCGCCTCAGCTTCCCAAAGTGATGGGATTACATGTGTGAGCCACCACGCCTGGCCGAGGCATGTTTTTAAATAATTAATCTTGATTAGTTTCCTTGAAGTCTAGGTATGTGGTAAAAAATTTTAAAAATTATATATATATATATTTTTTTTTTTTTTTTTTTTGGAGACGGAGTCTTACTGTGTCACCCAGGCTGGAGTGCAATGTCATGATCTCGGCTCACTGCAACTTCCACCTCCCAGGTTCAAGCGATTCTCCTGTCTCAGCCTCCCGAGTAGCTGGGATTATGGGCGCACACCGCCATGCCCAGCTAATTTTTTTTTTTTTTTTTTTTAGTAGAGACGGGGTTTCATCGTGTTGTCCAGGCTTTGGTCTCGAACTCCTGAGCTCAAGCAATCCACCCACCTCTGCCTCTCAAAGTGCTGTGATTATAGGCGTGAGCCACCATGCCTGGCCCCAAAATTAAAATTTTTTACTAGTTAATATATAGTACACAATTCAGAATCTTTCACAGATATACAGTGAAACATCTCTTCTACATTTCTCCCTTATCCACCTGGTTTCCTTCCTAGAGACAACTGTTACAAAGTTTCTTATATTTGAGAGATATATCTGCAAATATTTTTGTATATTCAACCCTTCCATTTTTAAAAAATGCAACTATATTATATAAACTATTGTGCATTTTGCTTCTTGTGCTTAAGATATTTCAGGAATTGTTTTACATTCATACATACAGAGCTTCTTTGTTCTGTTTTTCAAGGCTGCTTTGTATTTCATTGTATGGCTGAACCGTTTCCTGTTGATGGACACTTAGATGGACAGCAGTGTTTTGTTGATATAAATAGTGCTATAGTGAATAATCTTGTACATAATGTCATTTAACACACATTCAGATACATTTACGGGATAAATCCCTAGAAGTGGAATTGCTTTTTTCAAGGATATATGCATTTGTAATTTTAGTAGATATGGCCACATTCTTCTCCATGGAGAGGAGGAATTTGTCTCCCATAGTCAAGTATGGCAAGGGGTGGACAGGCATCAGGGTCCTTGAAGTCTGTGAAATGATAGGTAAATATTTGTGTGTGTATATACATGGATGTATATTTTTCTTTAGAAAGAGTCCATGGTTTTATTACGTTCTTAAAAAGTTGTTTGGGGCTGGGCACGGTGGCTCATGCCTGTAATCCCAGCACTTTGGGAGGCCGAGGCAGGTGGATCACGAGGTCAGGAGATTGAGACCATCCTGGCTAACATAGTGAAACCCCGTCTCTACTAAAAGTACAAAAAAAATTAGCTGGGCATGGTGGCGGGCGCCTGTAGTCCCAGCTACTCGGGAGGCTGAGGCAGGAGAATGGTGTGAACCCGGGAGGCAGAACTTGCAGTGAGCCAAGATCGTGCCACTGCACTCCAGCCTGGGCAACACAGCAAGACTCCATCTCAAAAAAAAAAAAAAGTTCTTTGGCCAGGCACAGTGGCGAGGCCCAGCACTTTGGGTGGCCGAGGCAAGAGGACCATTGAGCCTAGGAGTTTGAGACCAGCCTGGGCAAAGTGGTGAAACCCCATCTCTACAAAAAATACAAACAATTAGCCGGGCATGGTGGCATGTGCCTATAGTCCCATCTGCATCTGTCCAGGAGGCTGAAGTGGGAGGATCACCTGAGCCTTGGAGGTTGAGGTCAAGGCTAGAGTGAATTGTATTTGCACTTCTACACTTCAGCCTGGGTAACAGAGGGAGTCCCTGTCTCAGAAAAAAAAAAAAAATTCTGTGACTCAAAATAGGTTAAAGAAACCACTGACTTGTAGTTAGTTGAGCTGAATTAAGCACACTGCTTTGTTTTTCTCTACACAGTATTTTTCTCTTACAGGAAGTATTTGAGCAGAAGCTATGTACATAATTATTAGAGATGTTGTATGGAAAGTCATTGTGGAAGAGACTGGACTAAATCTAATTCCCAACCTTTTACTGTTATTCCTCCCACTCTTGAGACCATGTTTTAAAAGGCTTTTTCCCCCATTATTAGACTGAATTTATTAAGCAGTACTTTATTTCTCCAATTTTATTAATGAGAGCTTTAGATAGTTTGTGGTAAGTTTTACTACAGGGAGTTGAAATCCTTTCATCTATTAGGAGTTGATAAAAGTTGAGCTAAAGTCAAGCCAATCTGACATTTGTATTGTATTGTATTCTTTTGAGACAGAGTTTTGCTCTTGTTGCGCGGGCCAGAGTGCAGTGGCACGATCTAGGCTTACTGCAACCTCCACCTCCCAGGATCAAGTGATTCTCCTACCTCAGCCTCCTAAGTAGCTGGGGTTACAGTCCTGTGCCACCATGCCCAGCTAATATTTTGTATTTTTAGTAGATACGGGGTTTTACCATGTTGGCCAGGCTGGTCTCGAACTCCTGACCTCAGGTGATCCACCCACCTTGGCCTCCCAAAGTGCTGGGATTACAGGTGTGAGCCACCGTGCCCAGCCCAATCTGACATTTTAACTAGACTGTGTCGGTGAAAAATAATTCAGAGACCCTCATTATTACCTCTTGGACTTACTGAAGATATGAAGAACAAACCTTTATACCTGATAATGTCCATATTTCTTTTGAATTCTGTGTGTGTAAAATAGGTTTAAATGAGGGCTTACATTAAATTCTGCAAGTACTATTGCAAGGAAAATTTCATTCACCATAACAGATTCCTTAGGGCTTTCAGGTTTTGGGATATTGGAATTAATTTGTAATATACATATTATCAAAAGTTACAATTCCTGGTTTTTAGGTCTTGGAGAGAAAACAGTAGCACCATGTAATTAATTAGAAAGTTAAAAGATTTAGTTAACTTAAACATAGTTGATAGTGTTGTATAAAGCCCTGTCTTTTTTTTTTTTTTTTTTTTTTTTTTTTGAGACAAAGTCTTGCTCTATCGCCCAGGCTGGAGCGCAGTGGCACAATCTCGGGTCACTGCAACCTCTGCCTCCTGGGCTCAAGTGATTCTCCTTTCTCAGCCTCCCAAGTAGCTGGGATTACAGGTGTGCGCCACCACACCCAGCTAATTTTTTGTATTTTTAGTAGAGGTGGGGTTTTGCCATTTTGGCCAGGCTGGTCTCGAACTCCTGACCTCAGGTTATCCACCTGCCTTGGCCTCCCAAAGTGCTGGGATTACAGGCATGAGCCACTGGGCCTAGCCAAGCCCTGTCTTTTTTACTGTATTATTATTTGGTAGCTCATTTTGAAAGAGAATTTTTCTAGAGATGATTAGAATATTTTATGTGGGGAGAAGTGAGTTAGACCTGTATGTCTTGCTTGATACTGGAGCAAAAGTTAAAAGGTCTCAGCTCTTGAACAGCTATTTCTTTGGTTTATTTGTTTGTTTGTTTGAGACACAGTCTCTCTCTGTCACCCAGGCTGGAGTGCAGTGGCGCAGCCATGGCTCTCTGCAGCCTCAACCTCCAGGGCTCAGGAGACCCTCCCACCTCAGCCTCCCTGAGTAGCTGGGATCGTAGGCATGCGCCACTGTCCCCAGCTAATTTTTGTATTTTTTGTAAAGACGAGGTTGGCCAGGCGCAGTGACTCATGCCTGTAATCCCAGCACTTTGGGAGGCTGAGGCGGGTGGATCACCTGAGGTCATGGGAGGCTGAGGCGGGTGGATCACCTGAGGTCAGGAGTTCGAGACCAGCCTGACGACCACGGCAAAACCCTGTCTCTACTAAAAACATAAAAATTAGCTGGGCTTGTTGGTGTGCGCTTGTAGTCCCAGCTACTCGGGAGGCTGAGACAGGAGAATCGCTTGAACCCAGGAGGTGCAGTGAGCCGAGATTGAGCTTCTACATTCCAGCCTGGGTGACAGAGTAAGACTCCGTCTCACAAAAAAAAAAAAAAAAAAAAAAGTACGGTGTTTTGCCACGTTGCCCAGCCTCGTCTCGAACTCCTGGGTTCAAGTGATTCGCCCGCCTCAGCCTCCCAGAGTGTTGGGATTACAGGTGTTAGGCACCGTGCCCAGCCTATTTTTTACCTACTAATAGTGCTCAGTAAGGAAAACAAAGAAAATTGTTACATACTCTGGACCAGAACTCAAGGAGCCATTTGTTGTATAGTATTATTTGTTTGCCAGGCAAGGTGGCTTACGCCTGTAATCCTAGCACTTTGGGAGGCCGAGGTGGGTGGATTGCCTGAGCTCAGGAGTTTGAGACCAGCCTGGGCAACATGGTAAAACCCTGTCTCTACTAAAAATACAAAAAATTAGCCGGGCACGGTGGCGTGTGCCTGTAATCCCAGCTACTTAGGAGGCTGAGGCACGAGAATTGCTTGAACCTGGGAGGCAGAGGTTGCATTGAGCTGAGATCGTGCAACTGCACTCTAGCCTGGGCGACAGAGCGAGACTTAGTCTAAAAAAAAAAAGAAAAAAAGAATTATTTGTTGTGAAAAACTTATTTTAACAAGTTCTCCAAAGTTTTATTTATTTCTAAAATAAAAGATCAGAACAAAATTCTTATTATGGGCCATTCTTACAGAACTTTTTAGAGTGCCATTCGCTATAATGGGATCCTGCTTTTACTAGCAAACCTTTTATTACAATGAATTTCCTAGATCAGGTCGTTGTTGTTATTATTTTATTTTTTAAAGAGATGAGGGTCTCCCTATGTTGCCCAAGCTGGAGTGCAGTGGTATGATCATAGTTCACTGCAGTCTTAAACTCCTGGGCTCAAGTGATCCTCCCGCCTCAGCCTGCCAAGTAGGGAAGACTACAAGTGTGTACTACCACACCTGGCTAATTGTATCTTTATATTTAAAAGAATGGAAAAAGATACTGTATAAACAGTATCACTAAATATAAAAAAGCTAAGTATAAACACTAAGTATAAAAAAGCTAGAGTGATTTTTATTAGACAAATGAGACCTCAGAACAAGAAAAATATTGCTAAGAGTAATGAAGCACGATTCATCATGAAAGAAGGATCAATTTTTTGAGAAGACACAGCGGTCCTAAATGTATATGCATCCAGTAACAGAGTGGAAGCAAAAACTGACAGTTGAAAGGAGAAATAGACAAATCCACAATTACATTTGGAAATTGCAACATTCTTCCTCAATAACTGATAGAACAAGCAGGCAAAAAATCAGTAAGGTTATAGAAGATTTGGACAATACTCTCAATGGACTATACTTAATTGACATTTATAGAACACTCTGCCCACATTCTTTTCAAGTGCACACGGAACATTTACCAAAATAGACCATATGCTGGGCTACAAAACACATTTCAACAAATTTAAAAGGATTGAAATGTAGTGTCTACTCTGACTACAATGGAATTAAATTAGAAATGAAAAAGATATCTGGAAAATCTCCAAATATTTGAAAGTGAAATAACATACTTCAAAATAACCTTTGGGTCAAAGAACTCACAAAGGAAATTAGAAAATATTCATAACTAAATGAAAATGAAAACACAATATATCAAAATTTGTGAGATACTAGAAAATATTTGTGGGCCGGGCGCGGTGGCTCATGCCTGTAATCCCAGCACTTTGGGAGGCCGAGGTGGGCGGATCATGAGGTCAGGAGATCGAGACCATCCTGGCTAACATGGTGAAACCCCATCTCTACTAAATATACAAAAAATTAGCCGGGCGTGGTGGCAGGTGCCTGTAGTCCTAGCTACTCGGGAGGCTGAGGCAGGAGAATGGTGTGAACCTGGGAGGCGGAGCTTGCAGTGAGCCAAGATCATGCCACTGCACTCCAGCCTGGGTGACAAAGCAAGACTCCGTCTCAAAAGAAAAAAAAGAAAATATTTGTAATTAAATGAAAATGAAAACACGGTATATCAAAATTTGTGGGATACAGCTAATACAGTGCTTTAGAAGGAAACTTCAGCTTTAAAAGAAAGGTCTAAAATCAGTGACCTAACATTCTGCCTTAATAGAAAGAGAAATCTAAATAGAAGAGAAATAATAAAGAGCTAAAGTAAATGAGACAGAAAACAAGGCCGGGTGAGGTGGCTCACTCCTGTAATCCCAGCACTCTGGTTGGCCAAGGTGGGTGGATTGCTTGAGTCTAGGAGTTTGAGACCAGCCTGGGCAATATAGCAAAATACAAAAATACTAAAATACAAAAATACTGGAAGAAAAAACAAACAAACAAACAAAAAGAAAGAATGAGAATCTGAATAACCCCATATTTATTACAGAAATTGGATTAAAAATCTTCCCACAAAGCCAGGCATGGTGACTCATGGCTCTAGTCCTAGCACTTTGGGGGGCTAAGGCAGGAGGATCACTTGAGCCCAGGAGTTTGAGACCAGCCTGGGCAATATAGCAAGACTCATCTCTACAAAAAATATAAATAAATAAAAATTAGTCAGGTGTGGTGGTGCACGCCTGTGGTCCCAGCTACTTGAGAGACTGAGTTGGGAGGACTGCCTGAACCCAGGAGGTTGAGGCTGGAATGCAGTGGCACAATCACTGTCACAAACAAACAATCAAACAAAGTCTTCCTAAAAAGAAGAATCCAGACCTACATGGCTTTGTTGGTAAATTCTATCAAACATTTAAGGAAAAAATACCAATTTTTTTTTTTTAACAAATTTCACAAGACGTTTATGAGGCCAGCATTACCTTGATACCAAACCAGACCAAGACATTGGGAAAAAAGAAAACTGTAGCTCAGTATCCCTCAATATATATACAGAAATAATTAACAAAATATTAGAAAATTGAATCTAGCAGTGAATAAAAACATAACTAATTGGATTATCCCAGTTGCAAAGTTGATTTAGCATTAGAATTCATTGTAATTCACCATATTAACAGAATAAAGGAGAAAAGCTAAGTGGCTTTGTAATAGTTACCTAAAAAGCATTTGACAAACTTTTAACACTATTTGTGATAAAAGCTCTCAGCTAACTAGGAATAGAAGGGAACTTCTTTAATCTGATAAAAGGCATTTATGAAAAATATATAAGTAACATCATACTTATGGTAAAAGAATGAATGCTTTCTGTATAATACTCCAAACAAGTCAATGATAATTGTTTTCGCAACCTCTATTAAACATGTTCCAAAGGTCATAGCCAATGAAATAAGACAAGTAAAAGGAATAATCTTACAGATTACAAAGTAAAAGTAAAACTATTTATTCTTTAGATGTCATGATTGTACACATAGAAAGCCCTAAGTAAGCTATAAAAAAGCTAGTAGAATTTAAGTTTAGCTAGAATATAAATCAATTTGGAAGATCTAGTTGTATTTCTCATACTAGCAATGGACAATTGGCAGTTGAAGTAAAAGCAAAAAAAAAAAAAGCAAATCATTTATAATAGCATCAAATAATGTGCAATGTTAAAACATTCCCCAAGAACAGAAGAAATTATTTTATATTCTTGTTTCATGGATGAAGGCATTCAGGTGCAGAGGATTAAAGAACATTAATTTGTTCATAAGCATGTCTTTATAAACATCTATGTAGTAGATACTGTGCTAGGGATATAGTAGTGAATAAAAACATTGACCCGTGCCCTCATAAAATTTATAATCTAATGGAAATTGAAAGGAGAAATAAATGTAGGGCCTCAGTTTCCGGCTTTGGCTTAACTTTTTTTTTGAGACGGAGTCTTGCTCTCTCGCCCAGGCTGGAGTGCTGTGGCGCGATCTTGGCTCACGGCAAGCTCCGCCTCCCAGGTTCACACCATTCTCCTGCCTCAGCCTCCCCAGCAGCTGGGACTACAGGCACATGCTGCCACGCCTGGCTAATTTTTGTATTTTTAGTAAAGACGGGGTTTCACTGTGTTAGCCAGGATAGTCTTGATCTCCTGACCCTGTGATCCGCCCGCCTTGGCCTCCCAAAGTGCTGGAATTACAGGTGTGAGCCACCGCACCGGGCCTGGCTTAACATTTTTTATTTAGATGAGTGGTTCAAAGCTTTTACTTTTTAGTTATAACTTTTTTTTTTTTTTTTTTTGAGACAGAGTCTCACTCTGTCACTTAGGCTGGAGTGCTGTTGCACAATCTCAGCCCACTGCAACCTCTGCCTCCCGGGTTCAGGTGATTCTCATGCCTCAGCCACCCTAGTTGCTGGGATTATGGACGTGTGCCACCATGCCTGGCTAATTTTTGTGTTTTTAGGAGAGATGGGGTTTTGCCATGTTGGCCAGGCTGCTCTTAAACTCCTGGTCTCATGTGATCCTCCCGCCCCAGTCTCCCAAAGTGCTGGGATTACAGGCATGAGCCACAGCACCTGGCCTAGTTATATCTTTTTTTTTTCTTTTTTTTGAGACAGAGTTTCCCTCTTGTTGCCCAGGCTGGAGTGTAATGGCGTGATCTCAGCTCACTGCAGCCTCCCCGTCCCAGGTTCAAGCGATTCTCCTGCCTCAGCCTCCCGAGTAGCTGGGATTACAGGCATGTGCCACCACCCCAGCTGATTTTTTTTTTTTTTTGTATTTTTAGTAGAGATGGGGTTTCTGCATGTTGGTCAGGCTGGTCTGGAACTCCCGACCTCAGGTGATCCACCCGCCTCAACCTCCCAAAGTGCTGGGATTATAGGCGTGAGCCACCACGCTCGGCCAGTTATATCTTAAATATTGTGACTTGTTGAATAATTTGGCCCCCATGAGTGGCAAGTTATTTTGTTGTAATACATGCTTGGTAGTTCATAGGGTGGTTGAAACTGGTTGGTTGGTTAAAATTTCATGTTAAGGATGGTCCATGCAGGACTCCCATATAGGGGAAAAGAAGTAACTAATAATCTTCATTGAGCACCAACTATATTTCAGGCACTGTATTACCCTCATCCCCAACATATAGTACTGTTTTATTTAATCCTTGAAACATCCATAAAGTAGGTGGTTTTTACTCTTGAAATCCACAGATTTCAAGAAGAGCTAATAGAACTTCAGTGATTTGCCCAGTTTCATACAGTGGTTCAGAGATTTAGTCCCACACCTATTTGACTTTAAACTGTCAGGACCAACTGTTCTCTGTTGATCATACCCTTGGACCATCCCATGTGTTCCTAGTCAGGAGGAAATGCAAGTAAATGAGATTAATTTTTTAGGCAGGGCATGGTGGCTCATGCCTATAATCTCTGCACTTTGGGAGGCCAAGGTGGGTGGATCTGTAGAGCCCAGGAGTTTGAGACCAGCCAGGGCAACATAGTAGGACCCCATCTCTACCAAAAAATTAAATTTAAAAAAGCCAGGCATGGCAGCATGAACTTGTAGTCTCAGCTACTTGGGAGGTGGGAGGATTGCTTGAGCCTGGGAGGTTGAGGCTGCCAGTGAGCTGTGATGGCACCACTGCACTGAGCCTGGGCGACAGAGCGAGACCTTATCTTTAAAAGATGTATATATATAGTGCTAATTTTGAGTCTATTTTATTATTTATTATTTTGAGACTGAGTCTCACTCTGTCACCCAGGCTGGAGTATAGTGGCTTGATCTTGGCTTACTGCAACCTCCGCCTTGCAGTTTCAAGTGATTCTTCTTCCTTAGCCACCTGAATAGCTGGGACTACAGGCATGCGCCACCATGCCTGGCTAATTTTGGAAGTCTTAGTAGAGACAGGGTGTTGCCCAGGTCTCAAGCTCCTGACCTCAAGTGATACACTTGACTCAGCCTCCCAGAGTGTTGGAATTACAGGTGTGAGCCACTCTGCCTGGCCGTGATTTTATTTTAAAAGTATGTCACTCACAAGAAAAAACACTGTCAGGATTTCTTGTGATGCACCTCACAGCTGATATGTCAAAATGCCAGTTTTATTTCTCATTTTAAAATTTTGTTTTAGAGGCAGGATCTTGCTCTCTTGCCCAGACTAAAGTGCAGTGGTGCAGTCATAGCTCACTGCTAGCTCACTGCTGCCTCAAACTCCTGGACTTAAGTGATCCTCACAACTCAGCCTTGCAAGAAGTGAAGACTACAGTCATGCACTACCATACCCAGCTTTTTTTTTTTTTTTTTTAGTGGAGACCGGGTCTCACCACATTGCTCAAGCTGTCTTGAAGTCCTGGCCTCAAGTGGTCCTCCTGCCTTAGACTCCCAAAGTGTTGGGATTACAGGCATGAGCCACCACATGCAGCTCAAGACACCAGTTGTTTTTTTCTTCTTTTTTTCTATTTTTTTGTTTTTATTTTTGAGACACCATTTAAAAAATGCTTTTAATACACTTTGTTTTCAAATTTTTTTGAGACATATTCTTGCTATGTCACCCAGAATGTTGGGTGGAATGTTGACTCCTGCATCTTATTATTATACCAATTCCAGGCTGGAGCGCAGTGGTGCAATTAGGGCTCACTGCAACCTCTATCTCTTGGGCTCAATTGATCTTCCTACCTCAGCCTCCTTAGTAGCTGGGACTACGGGTGCATGCCATCATGCCTGGCTAATTATTTATTTATCTTTGTAGAGATGGGGTTTTGCCATGTTGCTCAGGCTGGTCTCAAACTCCTGGGCTCAAGTGATCCTCCTGCCTCGGCCTCCCGAAGTGCTGGGATTACAGGTGTGAGCCTCCGCACCCAGTCAATACACTTTAATCCAAGTCAGTGTCTATTTAAATTGTAAGTTAGTTTAACTCTGAACCATGAGCCTGTACCTTGGAAATACGTAATTTAGAGTCATAAGTAACAGTTATCTAGCTGAGAGTCATATGTGGGTTATACCAAATGTACTGCCATCATGTGATTATAGGTTAGTAGTGTAATTTTTGGAATTGGTAGATCTCAGATGAGATTGCTATGGCTTGGTGGAAAGCTCTCCCAACTGTCTTCTCCAGACACATAGGTAGAACCTGGAACCAGTGCTAGGACGTGGGTGTATGTAGGAGGTAGTCATTGGTGATATGAACTTAAAGTTGCTATCTTAACTTCTGGGCCTTGAGGGAAGGCCATATTAGTGACGTCTGCTTAGTTCTTTATAGTAAACTTGTTAACGCTTGTGCCACAGTCAAGAACCAGAACTGGAATGTTCACTCCTGCATCATCTTACACCAGTTCCAGTAGGAATTTTGTTATACAGTTTCTACTGGAGATGGCAGTGGGATTTTTTTTCTTTTTTTTCCTCATATGTGAAGTAATAGTCTCTTCACAACAGAAGAAGCCACAAAACTAAACTTATTGGTCACTGAATTTTCTTCAAGGTTACATACCTCTTGGGTATTTTAAATCTAGATTATGTTGATTTTTATATTTTTGTTCTCATTTTTCTATTTCTTTGTTTTCTTTACTGTGAATGTGCTCCAGGATTTTGTACAGAGCTTCTAGTTTCTGTCTGTAATTTAAATATTGAATTTGTTCTCGATAAAAGAGAACTTTTTAGCATAAAGAGAAAGCTAAAAACATAGATTATAGGCCCCATAATGAAATATGTAGTAGTTGCATATGGCTATTGCTTCTATGTGTATTGGAATTGTACTGTTTTCTCTTAGGATTTGTTTTTTCTTTAATGATTAATTTCCAGTTATATAAAGAATGTTTGCATACTTTTATAATAATGAGAACTGTAATAGCTCATTTTCCGCTCAGCAGATGATTTTGGAGATCTACCAGGTAGATGTTGATACATACAGACCTAGTTTGGGTCATTGTTCTTTAAATAATCATCCTGTAAACACATTTATTTACAATGTTTTGTCACTTATTGAAAGTGGGGTTTTTTTTTGGCGGGGCGCGGTGAGTCACATCTGTAATCCCAGCACTTAGGGAGACTGAGGCAGGAGAATCACTTGAACCCAGGAGGTGGAGGTTGCAGTGAGCCGAGATTGTGCCATTGTACTACAGCCTGGGCAAAAGAGCAAAACTCTGTCTCAAAAGAAAAAAAAAAGGTAAACTTTTTTTCACTTGACCTAGAACTCTTCTGTTTATACACATCAAGTAAGAACTTAACAGATTTCACATCTGTTTCACTTCTGGGAATGTTGTAAGGTCTCTGGGAGTCAAACTATTTTGATTGCTATTTTGACTCTGGTATGCTGTGAAAAGGTAGTACTACTAGTGACTAAAATAAAAAGCATAGAGACCTTTAGTTTTTTTAAATGGCGTTGTCTTCTTTACTGGAGTATGGGGTAGTTTGATTTTGTTGGCAGCTATGCTTCTTTATACCTAGGCAGGCTTAACTTTTGTCTTCTGTTCTCAGTCTCTTTTAAGTAGCCAATTTGGTCTAAGGAGGAAATGAAAACTTCAGAAACTCAGTAAATGTTGACATTTAAACTTTTACAGGAGTGAAAGATTAACCTATGGCCTCTATTCTACAAATTTTTCTTAGTTTATATGAGCCTCCTTCGTGGTGCTAAAGGGCTGGTAGTCAATATTTGCATCTTAACCTCAGTGTTCATGGATTTATAATTTATCCACAGAATTTTCTCTAGGCTTGTAACTAAAGTATTTTTTAAGATCCCCTTAGAAAAAAAAGTACATTTTAAGTATATTAGAAACATGTTTTATTTTTGCAAACTGTACTCTTTTAAAAACAAGAAACTTGACTCTTGTTCATCTTCTAAACTGTCCGTTTGATTTTTTTACTTAGAAATTATTATCAGCAGGAGATGGGAGGTAGTTTAAATGTTGTCATAGACAATAGAACTTTTATGGAGAGATCTTATCAAAATTAGTTTTGATTTAACAAATCAGACTAGTTAAATTTGTTTAAATTTGTGAAATTAAGAAATTTAAACTAGTAAATTAAAAAAATTTCCTGGTTTTTTTTTTTTTTTTTTTTTGAGTCTGTGGGTGGCTCTTTTAAAGGATAATTTTCCCTCCCAAGTGATATGGATATTAGTAAGCATTCTCCCAGATAGCTATTATATAGCAAATGACAAGTAACAGATTATTTTACTAAGAAAATAAGATAAAATGCCACATAGTTAAATAATGTGGACAAAGAAGCATTCAATGTTCAAGAGTATGAATTTACCATTCAATTTATGGTTTTAGGAAAACTAGAAAAGAGGAGGAAAAAACAGTAAATATGCAAGAAGAAATAAACACATTGCAAAACAGAAGAATGGGAAATAATCAAGAGTTGGAAAATTAGGAAACAAAAGGC
Source organism: Gorilla gorilla gorilla (assembly GCF_029281585.2). Lineage (NCBI taxonomy): Eukaryota > Metazoa > Chordata > Mammalia > Primates > Hominidae > Gorilla > Gorilla gorilla. The sequence goes on from NC_073230.2 coordinate 137,638,182, forward strand.
AAAATGAAGGAGAGTACATCGGATATAACAAAAGGTACTGAGGACTTACAAAAAGAAAGTACTGGAAGTGAATGTTGTTATGTGAAAGTCTCAATGAATAAATAATTTCAAAGATACTAGGAATTAATTGATGAAATAAGACATAAAAATCAGAATAGGGGCCGGGCGCGGTGTTTCATGCCTGTAATCGCAGCACTTTGGGAGGCCGAGGGCAGGCGGATCACCTGAAGTCAGGAGTTTGAGACCAGCCTGGGCAACATGGTAAAACCCTGTCTTTACTAAAAATACAAAAATTAGCCAGGCGTGGTGGTGTGCGCTTGTAATCCCAGCTACTTGGGAGGCTGAGGCACAAGAATTGCTTGAACCCGGGAGGTGGAGGTTGTAGTGAGCCCAGATCGCACCACTGCACTCCTGCCTGGGCAATAGAGTGAGACTCCATCTCAACAACAACAACAAAACCAGAATAGACTCCTGTAACCAAGAAAAAAATTGAGGCGATTATAAAACTACTTCCTCCTCTCTAGGTGTTGGTGATTTCTCCTAACCTTTTATTTTATTTATTTATTTATTTATTTATTTATTTATTTATTTATTTATTTTTTGAGACAGGGTCTTGCTGTGTCACCCAGGCTAGAGTGCAATGGTACAAACATAGCTCACTGCAGCCTCGACCTCCTGGGCTCAGGCAGTTCCCCTACCTCAGCCTCCCAAGTAGCTGGGACCACAGGCATGGGCCACCACACCCGGGTAATTTTCTAATTTTTTGTAGAGATGGGATCTTGCTATGCTGCCCAAGCTGGTGTGGAACCCTTGGGGTCAAGTAATCTTCCCTCCTCAGCCTCCCAAATTGTTGAGATTATAGGTGTGAGCCACCACTCCTGGTCTCTCCTAACCTTTTAAGAAGCAGATACTTCTCATGTTGAATAATATGATAGAAGTAAACAACTCTGACAGCAAAATGACAAACATGAAAAAGTAAAAGTGAATGTATAGATGTTTAAAATAAAATAAAAATACTAGTAAATGGCCACAGCAGATTATTCCTTTGTTTTGTTTCAAGTAGTTTATCCTAGGAATGTCAAACAAGTTCGTGTTTAAAAACTCAGTAATATATCTAGAGTCAGTGCTGTGGTTTGAATGTGTCCCTTCCAAAATTCAGGTGTCGCCAGTGTATTAAGAGGTGATTAGGTAAAGAGAGCTCCTCGTCTCATGAATGGGACTAGGTATCCTTTTAAAGGCTTGATGGCGTAACCTTGTCTGTTTTTACACCTTGCCATGTGAGGACAGTGTCCATCCCCTCTTGCCCTTCTGCCTTCTACTTTGTGAGGATGTAGGATTCCTTCCCTCTGGAGGACACTGTTGAAGGCACCATCTTGGAAGCAGAGCCTGGATCCTCACCAGACACCTAACCTGCTGGTGCCTTGGTATTATACTTCCCAGCCTCCAGAACTGTCAGAAATTAAATTTCTGTTTTTCATAAATTACCCAGTCTGCTGGGTTCAGTAGCTCATGCCTGTAATCCCAGCACTTTGGGAGGTGGAGGCGAGCGTACTGCTTGAGCCGTTCGAGACCAGCCTGGGCAAAGTGGTGAAACCCCGTCTCTACATAAACACAAAAATTAGCCAGACGTGGTGGCATGTGCCTGTAATCCCAGCTACTTGGGAGGCTGAGGCAGGAGGATTGCTTGAGCCCAGAGGTCAAGACTGCAGTGAGCCAGGATTGGAACACTGCACTCCAGCCTGGGTGACAGAGCGAGACCCTGTCTCAAAAAAAATTACCCAGTCTCAGGCATTCTGTCATAACAGCACCTACAGACTAAGTATGGCTTAATGGTGAGAAGTACTTTTTTTGAACCAGATAGGCTTGGTTCAGATCTTGGCTTTGCTTCCTAATGACTGTGTGACCTTGAATGAGTTTACTGATCTTCTCTTATGCTTTCCTCATCTATAAGTGAGTAATAAGAGCAGCTACCTCACAAGGTAGGGCAACCATAACAGATACCACAGACTGTGTGGCTTAAACAGCAGAAATTTATTTTCTTATAGTTCTGAAGGCTAGAAGTACAATAGCAAGGTGTCAGCAGGTTTGGTTTCTTCTGAGGCCTTTCTCCTTGGCTTGCAGATGTCTGCCTCCTTCCTGTGGCCTCATATTGTAGTCCCTCTGTGTGCATACCTGTCTGTGCATGCTCACTTGCTCTCTCATTCTTTGCCCTGATCTCCTCTCATAAGAATACCAGTTTTATTGGATTTACGCTTCTATCTCCAAATACACTAAAGTACTGGAGATAAGGGCTTCAACATAGGAATTTTGGGAGGACACAGTTCAGCTCATAACAGGTTGTTATGAGGGTTAAATGCCCTGATATACCTGGCCCTAGCAAATGCTACCTAAGTGTTGGTTATCATTATTATTACTTTACGATAATAAGTAATACATAAAACCCCAAAAACTTTAGAGAAATCTTTTTTATTTCAGAGTAATTAGAGATTGGCAGGAAGTTGCACAAAATGTATAGGAAGGTTCTGTTCATGCACCGTGCATCTCTCCTCATGTATAATTCTAGTACATTATTAAAACCAAAAAATTGACATTGGTATAATCCATAGGACTAATTCACATTTCAAGCTATAAATGAATCATTTGTGTGTGTGTATTACACTTCTAGGCAATTTTATCACATGTGTAGCTTGTAACCACTACAGTCAAAATGCAGAACTACTTCATCACAAGGCTCTTTCCTGCTACGCGTTTGTAGCCACACCCACCCACTCTCCCTTAAAAACTTAATTCTCGACAACTACAGATCTATTTTCCTCTATAATTTCATTATTTCCAGAATGTAATATATATAAATGGAGTCACAAAGTAAACAACCTTTTATTTTGAGACAGAGTCTCACCCTGTCACTCAGGCTGGAATGCAGTGGTGCGATCTTAGCTCACTGCAGCCTCTGCCTCCTGGGTTCAAGTGATCCTCCCATCTCAGCCTCCAGAGTAGCTGGGACTACAGGTGCATACCACCACGCTAGCTAATTTTTAAATTTTTTGTAGAGACAGGGTCTCACTATATTGGCCAGGCTGGTCTTGAATTCCTGGGTTCAAGCAATCTTCCTGCCTTGGTCTCCCAAAGTGCTAGGATTACAGGTGTGAGCCACCGCACCCAGCCTTTGAGATTGGCTTTTTTCGCTCGGCATAATTTCCTTGAAGTTCCAAGATTTTGCATATATAAATAGGCCATTCCTTTTTATTGCTGTGCAGTGTTCCATGGTGTGGATATAATACACTTTGCTTAACCATTGCCTCCATGAGGATATTTGGTTTGTTTCCAGTTTTTGGCTATTATGAACAAAGCTACTCTGAACATTCTTATAGAGATTTTTACACCAACATGTTTTTGTTTCTCTGGAATAAATGTTCAAGAGTACAATTGCTGGGTCAAATGATAAGTTTTAAGTGCATTTTTAGTTTTAAAAGAAACCGTCAAAAAAGGCTTTACCTTTTTACATTGTCACCAGCAATACATGTAAGTGATTCAGTTTCTCTACATCCTTGACATCGTTTAGCATTGTTGCTATTTTTTATTTTAATCATTCTTAAAGGTGTGTAATGAAATCTCATTGTGGGTTAAACTTTTATTTCCCTAAAGGCTAATGTGTTGAACATCTTTTCTTGTGCTCATTAGCCATCTTTATATCACCCCTCCTTTTTTTTTTTTTTGAGATGGAGTTTCGCTCTTATTGCCCAGGCTGGAGTACAAATGGCATGGTCTCGGCTTACTGCATGCAACCTCTGCCTCCTGAGTTCAAGCAGTTCTCCTGCCTCAGCCTCCTAAGTAGCTGGGATTACAGGCATGCACCACCACACCTGGCTAATTTTGTATTTTTCAGTAGAAACGGGGTTTCTCCATGTTGGTCAGGCTGGTCTCGAACTCCCGACCTCAGGTAATCCGCCCGCCTCAGCCTCCCAAAGTGCTGGAGAGCCACCGCCCCCGGCCTACATCCTCTTTAGTAAAATGTCTGTTCATATTTTTTGCCAGTTTTCTAATTGGAATTCTTTAGATAGTCTAATCTCAAGTTCTTTGGTAGATGTGTGACTTGAAAATATTTTCTTCCAGTCAGTAATTTGTTTCCTCATCCTGTTTACAGGGTCTTACTCTGTACTTTTGATGAGCTTCCATTTATCAGTGTTTCCTTTTGTGGATTAGAGCTTTTGGTGTCAAGTCTAGGAACTGTTGGCTTAGTTCTAAGTTGTAGAGATTTTTCTCCCCTTTTTTCTTAACAGTTTTATGTTTTACATTTAAGTTCTTGATCTATTTTGTTTTTTCTTTTTTAAAAATTTATTTTTTATTATTATTATTATTATTATTTGAGATGAAGTTTCGCTCTCGTTGCCCAGGCTGGAGTGCAATGGTGCGATCTCAGCTCACTGCAACCTCTGCCTCCCAGGTTCAAGCGATTCTTCTGCCTCAGCCTCCCAGGTAGCTGGGATTACAGGCACCCGCCACCATGCCCAGCTAACTTTTTGTATTTTTAGTAGAGACGGGGTTTCACAATGTTGGCCAGGCTGGTCTTGAACACCAGACCTCAGGTGATCCACCTGCGTCGGCCTCCCAAAGTGCTGGGATTACAGGCATGAGCCACCACACCCGGCCGAGTTAATATTTTATAAGGTGTAAGCAAGGTGTTTTTTTTGTTTTGTTTTGTTTTTTGTTTTGCCTATGCATCTAGTTGTTCCAGTAGCATTTATTTAAAAGTCTCTTTTTTTCAATTTATGTAATTTATTAAATTGCCTTTTTTTTTTTTTTTTTTTTTTAAAGAGACAGGGTTTTACTCTGTTGCCCAGGCTGGAGTGCAGTTGTGATCATAATTCACTGTAACCTTGCACTCGCACTCCTGAGCTCCCGCCTGAGCCTTCTAATTAGCTAGGAGCTAGAACTACAGACAGTGCCACCGTGGCTGGCTGACTTTTTCATTTTTTTGTACAGATGGGATCTCGCTTTGTTGCCCAGGCTGGTCTCAAACTTCTGGGCTCAAGTGATCCTCAAGCAGTCCTCCCACCTCATGCTCTCAAAGTGTTGGGATCACAGGGGTGAACCCTATTAAATTGCTTTTATACTTTTGTAAAAAATCAGTTGGATATATTTATGTGGGTCTGCTTTTTTTGTTTTGTTTTGTTTTTGGGATGGAGTCTTGCTCTGTCACCCAGGCTAGAGTACAGTGGTGCGATCTTGGCTCACTGCAACCTCCACCTCCTGGGTTCAAGAAGTTCTCTGCCTCAGCCTCCTGAGTAGCTGGGATTACAGGCACCCGCCACCACGTCCAGCTAATTTTTTGTATTTTTAACAGAGACAGAGTTTCACCATCTTGGCCAGGCTGGTCTTGAACTCCTGACCTTGTGATCCACCCGCCTCAGTCACCCAAAGTGTCGGGATTACAGGCGTGAGCCCACCGCGCCCGGCCAAGGGTCTGTTTTTATAAGCTGTGACGATTAAATGTGCTAATATAGAATGTCTTGCCTGTAAAGTGCTACATTATGTGAGCTTTTGAGGATTGTGTTTAAAAAAAGTGCTATGTGTTAGTTATTATTGTTATTACTTTACAACACAGCAAATAAATAATAATTTTTTTTTTTTTTTTTGAGATGGAGTCTCGCTCTGTTGCCCAGGCTGGTGTGCAGTGGTGCGATCTCAGCTCATTGCAACCTCCACCTCCTGGGTTCAAGCGATTCTTCTGCCTCAGCCTCCCAAGTAGCTGGGACTACAGGTGTGTGCTACCATGCCTGGCTAAATTTTGTATTTTTAGTAGATATGTTTAGTAGATATGTTTAGTAGCCTGTTGGCGAGGCTGGTCTCGAACTCCTGACCTCAAATGATCCACCACCTCAGCCGCCCACAGTTCCAGGCTTACAGGTGTGAGCCACCATGCCCAGTCAATAATAATTAAAAAAAAAAAAATTGGATAAACTCAATAGTCATTCCTACTTTGTAATTTTAAAAACAATACAGTTTTAAAAACTTTTTAATTGTGGTAAAATACACATAACATAAAATTTACCATCTTAACCTTTTTTTTTTTTTTTTTGAGATGGAGTTTTGCCCTTGTTGCCCAGGCTGGAGTGCAGTGGTGCGATCTTGGCTCAGTGCAACCTCTGCCTACCGGGTTCAAACCATTCTCCTGCCTCAGCCTCCTGAGTAGCTGGGATTACAAGCACCCGCCACCACACCCGGCTAATTTTTGTATTTTTAGTAGAGATGGGGTTTCGCCATGTTGGCCAGGCTTCTCTCAAACTCCTGGCCTCACGTGATCCACCTGCCTTGGCCTCCCAAAGTGCTGGGATTACAGGCGTGAGCCACCGCGCCCAGCCCTGAGCCACCGTGCCCGGCCCACCATCTTAACCATTTTTAAGTGTACAGTTCAGTAGTAAATACATTCATATTGTTTGCATCCAATCTCCAGAACTTTTTTTACCTAGGAAAATGAAAACTGAAATGCCCATTAAACAACTCCTCATATCCACCTTCCTCCCCAACCCCTGGCAGCTACCATTCTACTTTCTGACTCTATGAATTTGACTATTATAGGTGCCTCATCTAAGTGGAATCACAAAGTATTTGTCTTCTTGTGACTGGCTTATTCACTTAGCATAATGCTCTCAGGGTTTATCCATATTGTAGAATGTAGAATTTCATGTATACACCACATTTTGTTTATCCATTCATTTGTTGATGGATATTTGAGTTGCTTCCACCTTTTGGCTATTGTGAATAATACTGCCGTGAACGTGGTTGCACAGCTATCTCTTTGAGTCCCTGCTTTCAACTCTTCTGGGTATATTCCCAGAAATGGAATTGTTGTATCATGTGATAATTCTGTTTTTGAGGAACTGCCATAGTTTTCCATAGTGGCTACACCATTTTTTTACATTCCCATCAACAGTGTGCAAGTATTCCAGTTACTCCATATCCTCACCAATACTTTGGTTATTTTGTAGGGTTGGTTGGTTTTTTGTTTTCTTGGTAGTGGTCACCTCAATGGATGTGAGGCGGTGTCTTTTTGTGAGTTGCAGTTTCCTAAAATTAGTGATTTTGAGCATCTTTTCATGTGGTCGTTGGCCATTTTTGTATCTTTGGAGAAATATCTGTTCAAGTCCTTTGCCCATTTTTTCATTGGGTTGTTTATTTTGTTGTTGTTGAGTTGTAGCAGTTATTCATATATTTGGGTTATTAATGCCTTACCATATATATAAATTACAAGTATTTTCTCCCATTCCATGGGTTTCCTTTTTATTCTGTTGATTGTGTCACTTAATGCACAGATTTTAAATTTTGATGTCTATTTTATGTATTTTTACTGTTTTTATCTCTGCTTTTGGTGTCACATTCGAGAAATCATTGCTAAATTCAATGCTGTAACACTTTCTCCCTGTTTTCTTCTTCTTCTTTTTTTTTTTTTTTTCTTTTTTTTGAGATGGAGTCTCTGTAGCACAGGCTGGAGTGCAGTGCCACGATTTCAGCTCACTGCAAACTCCTCCTCCCGGGTTCAAGTGATTCTCCTGCCTCAGCCTCCCAAGTAGCTGGAATTACAGGCGCCCGCCACCATGCCCAGCTAATTTTTGTAGTTTTAGTAGAAATGGGGTTTCATCATGTTGGCCAGGCTGGTCTCAAACTCCTGAACTCAGGTGATCCGCTCACCTTGGCCTCCCAAAGTGCTGGGATTACAGGCGTGAGTCACCACGCCCGGCTCTCCCTGTTTTCTTGTAAGAGTTGATTATAGTTTTAGTTCTTTTTTTTTTTTTGGCTGTAAGTTTATTCAATGCAAAAGAATCCTCTCCAGTTTTACTGAGGTGGCTGACCACATCCACGACCAAATCCGCCTCTAAACTAGAATTCGGTTGCTGACCCAGCCCCAGCCTTGGCTTTCTTGTCGGCTCCAGGTAGCACAGCACTCCTCACATACAGACCTTTAGGCCAAGGCCTGCCAGTCTCTGGACGGCTACGGGGTAGGGTGGCAGGCACAATCTCGGGGGCAGATGAAGGTAATCACGGAGATACTGGATACCCTCATTGGTAAGGTACCAGTAGAAATGTCTCCAGGCAAAGTGTTCCTTCACGTAGCCTCGGGACTTGAGAGACTGCATGGCCTTCATGACATGAAGGTTGGGCACATTCTTGTCTGCCAGCTCCAGGTGCTTAGGCATGTGGACATCCTTCTTGGCCACCATGACTCCCTCCTTAAAAAGGAGTTCATAAATGGCAATCCGGTTCTTCTTAGGCATCAACATCTCTGCGGCTGCAGGGTCCGGGGCCGGGGCTGGAAAGCTAGTTTTAGTTCTTATGTTGAGGTCTTTGATGTGTTTTGAGTTAATTTTTGCATGTAGTAATGGTCCAACTTTCATTTCATTTGCATGTACATATCCAGTTTCTCCAGCACCATTTTTTGAGACCGTCTCGCTCTGTCGTCCAGGCTGGAGTGCACTGGCAGTAATCTCAGCTCACTGCAACCTCAACCTTGCAGGTTCAAGTGATTCTCGTGCCTCAGCCACCCGAGTAGCTGGGATTACAGGCATGTGTCACCATGCCCAGCTAATTTTTCTATTTTTAGTAGAGGTTGGGTTCGCCATGTTGGCCAGACTGGTCTCAAACTCCTGACCTCAAGTGATCCGCCCGCCTCACCCTCCCAAAGTGCTGGGATTACAGGCGTGAGCCACCGCGCCAGCCTCCAGCACCAGGTTTTGAAAAAATTGACCTTCACCATTGAATAGCCTTGGCACCTTATCAAAAATCATTTGACCATGTATGTGAGGATTTCCTTCTGGCTGTCCATTCTTTTCCATTGATATATGTCTGTCTTTAATGCCAATACCACGATGTTTTGATTACTATAGCTTTGTAATTTTTTATTATTTATTTATTTATTTATTATTTTTTTTTGAGACGGAGTCTCGCTCTGTCGCCCAGGCTGGAGTGCAGTGGTGCGATCTCGGCTTACTGCAAGCTCCGCCTTCCGGGTTCACACCATTCTTCTGCCTCAGCCTCCCGAGTAGCTGGGACTACAGGCGCCCGCCACTGCACCCAGCTAATTTTTTGTATTTTTAGTAGAGACGGGGTCTCACCATGGTCTCGATCTCCTGACCTTGTGATCCGCCCGCCTCGGCCTCCCAAAGTGCTGGGATTACAGGTGTGAGCCACCACGCCCGGCCGAATTTTTAAAAATGTATTATTATTATTATTTTTTGAGACCGAGTCTCACTTTGTTGCCCAGGCCGGAATGCAGTGGTGCAATCTCAGCTCACTGCAACGTTCACCTCCCAGGTGCAAGCAATTGTCCTGCCTCAGTCTCCCGAGTAGCTGGGACTATAGGTGTGCACCATCCCGCCCGACTATGTTTTGTAATTTTAGTATAGATGGGGTTTCACCATGTTGGCCAGGCTGGTCTTGGAACTCCTGACCTCAGGTGATCCGCCTGTCTCGGCCTCCCAAAGTGCTGGGATTACAGGCATGAGCCATTGCGCCTGGCATGTAGTAAGTTTTGAAATCAGGAAGTGTGGGACCTCCAACTTAGTTCTTTTTCAAGATTGTTTTGTCCGTTTGGGGTCTTAGCCCATTTATGCTTAGTGTTTCATTATTGGGTTGCTAAGCTTGTGGGAGTTATTGATATCCTACTGTTCAGGGTCATCACCAAGGTCTGATTTTTCACAGAAAAAAATTTGCAACCTTGGGCATAAATGGGTTAATATAGTTTTTAATGGTAAAGCTTTAGAAGTGTTACCATGAAAATGAAGAACGGAAAAATGTTTTCTATGATTATTATTTCATGTTTTATTCAATGCAGTAAAATGTAAAACAAATGAGGTATAAATTATAGAAAGGAAGATAAAACCTTGTTATTTACAAATGCTATGATTTTATACCTAGACAACTAAATGGAAAGGAACAAACTGGGCCACACGCAGTGGCTCATGGCTATAATCCCAGCACTTTGGGAGTCTGAGGTGGGCGGATCACTTGAAGGCAGGAGTTCCAGACCAGCATGGCCAACATGGTGAAACCCCTTCTCTACTAAAAATACAAAAAAATTAGCCAGATGTGGTGGTGTGTGCTTGTAATCCCAACTACGTGGGAGGCTGAGGCGGGAGAATTGCTTGAATCTGGGAGGCAGGGGTTGCAGTGAGCTGATATCACATCTTTGCACTCCAGCCTGGGCTACAGAGCAAGACTCCGTCTCCAAAAAAAAAAAAAAAAAGAAAAGAAAGAAAGGAAAAGACTGAAAATGATTAAGAAGAACAATTCAGTAAAGTGACTGGCTAAATAAAAACCATGAAAATTAATAATTTCTGTATATCAGCAGTAACATAAAAATAGGAAAAATTGCTTTTAAAATTAAGTAATAAACGTGTTTTTATTTTACTCATAACTGTTTTGTTTTGAGACAAGGTGTTGGCTCTGTCACCCAGGCTGGAGTGCAATGTACGGTGGCGCGATCTTGGCTCACTGCAACCTCTGCTTCTCGGGCTCAAGCGATCTGCCCACCTCAGCCTCCAGGTAGCTGGCACCACAGGTGCACACCACCATGCCTCACTAATTTTTTGTATTTTTGGTAGAGATGGGGTTTCACCATGTTGGCCAGGCTGGTCTCTAACTCCTGAGCTCAAGGGATCCACCCACCTTGGCCTCCCAGAGTGCTGGGATTATAGGAGTGAGCCACTGCTCCCAGCCTGTTTTGAGTTAATTTTTATGTTGATGTGAAGGAAGGGTACAACTTCATTGTTTTGCCTGTGGCTATCTACTCCTGGCACCATTTGCTGAAAAGACTATTCTTTCCCTCGTTGAATTGTGTTGGCACCCTTGTCAAAAATCATTTGACCACAATTATGGATTTATTCCTGGACTCTCAGTTCTATTCCATTGATCTAACCTTATGCTAGTACTGTACTGTCTTGATTACTGTGGCTTTGTTTTTAGGTGATGAAGTATGAACCTTCCTACTTTTTCAGGATTGGTTCCTAGCAATTCCATATGCATGTTAGAATTTGCCTACCAGTTTCTACAAAGAAGTCAGCTGGGGCCGGGTGCGGTGGCTCACATCTTTAATCCCAGCACTTTGGGAGGCGGAGGCGGGTGGATCACCTGAGGTCAGGGGTTCAAGACCAGCCTGGCCAACATGGCGAAACAATAATAAATCATTATTGTTTATAATATAAAATTATTTCTTCCTCTTGATGCTTCTGTGTATGGAATTATTTTCTTCATTTTCAGATTGTTCATTGCAAGTATAAAAAAATGGATTTTTGTGTATCAGTCTTGTATTCTACAACCTTGCTGAACTAGTCAGTTATAAAAGGAAGGCTCCTTGTGGCTGTTTTATGCCCTGGGTCTCTCCTACAAACTAGCCAGTCTACAGTCTAGGCTGTATCTTCGTTACATCCAGGAACCTCTTTCCACTTGCCTAGTACCACAACCCCTATTGTTTTTGGGAACACCCTTAGACTGAAACTTGTCACACTCTTGCAAGTGAAGTTAGGTCATTTGAGACACTCTGTGTTCCTGCTTCTTCCCTTAGGCAAAGTATCTGAGCCAGGGTTCTAGTGGTAAACTAGGTGGGGACAATGGCAAGCTTTTCTGTGAATGCTACCCCAGCTCTAGGAGGGTATGGGGCAGGTCAGCAGCCTGGGGTCCTCTTGGCTTGTCTCTCCTGTTGTGGAACCACTGTCCCATGAGCTGGTAGAAAGGGTCATTGGATTCCCAGTATTCTCAGTGTGTCATGCCTATGAAAGAGCCCCTTTTCCACAAGTAGGGATTGACAGAAGAAGGGAGCCCCTGCCTCTGAGAGTACTTGCCTGAGACAGCCTCAGCAACAGAAAAGTCGGGGCAAGATGAGAAACGCTGAAGTCGCATTCTTCCCAGGAATAAAGAGAGCCCTCAGGGATGGGCGCGGTGGCTCACAACTGTAATCCCAGCACTTTGGGAGGTCAAGACAGGCGGATCACCTGAGGTCAGGAGACCGAGACCAGCCTGGCCAACATGGTGAAACCCCATCTCTACTAAAAATACAAAAATCAGCCGGGCGTGGTGGTGGGCACCTGTAATCCCAGCTACTCGAGAGGCTGAGGTGGGAGAATCACTTGAACCCAGGAGGCAGAGGTTGCAGTGAGCCGAGATCACGCCATTGCATTCCAGCCGGGGTGACAACAGTGAAACTCTGTCTGAAAAAAAAAAAAAAATCATCAGTCTGCTTCTTCAGTTTTGCTATCCTCTTAGGATTAAAATTTATTTATTTATGATTTTTTTTTTCTTTCAGGGACCACTTAATAGTGAGTCTTCCAACCAGAGCTTGTGTAGCGTCAGATCCTTGAGTGATAAAGGAGTAGAGGTAAGAAGCTATGTTCATGGCAGGACTTTTCATACTTGTACTTTTGGGCCAGGTTTGGTGGCTCAAGGCTATAATCCCAGCACTTTGGGAGGCTGAGGCGGGCAGATAGCTTGAGGCTGGGAGTTGGAGACCAGCCTGGGCAACATAGTGAGAACTCGTTTCTACAAAAAAACTTAGCAGGGTGTGGTGGTGCACACCTGTGGCCCCAGCTACTTGGAGGTGGGAAGATCGTTTGCACCCGAGAGAATGAGGCTGCAGTGAGCTGTGATGGCACCATTGCACTCCATCCTGGGGGACAGAGTGAGACCCCCATCTCACAGAAAAGATAGCACTGCTTAATTAACTCCCTGGGTGCTGTTAGACTGTGTGTAAATTGCTCCCCTTGGAGTTGTGTGCTCTTTGCATACGTACGGTTATGATGTGGCCCTCACGGGTTTTTATTATAATCATGTGTGGATCTTACATGTCTTAAAATTTTTGCATAGTTGCCATCAGTAAAGGATAGAAATTTGCAATATTGTTCCTGTTTAAATGGAAAATAAAATTGATTGACTGATTTTACTTTTACAACTTTTTTTGAGACATGGCCTCGCTCTGTCATGCAGGCTGGAGTGCAGTGGTGCAATCATAGCTCATTGTAACCTGACACTCCTGAACTCAAGCAGTCCTCCTGTCTCAGCCTCCTGAGTAGCTAGGTGCTACTATGCCTGGCTAATTTTTAAAAATATTTTTGGAGGCGGGGCCTCGCTGTGTTGCCCAGGCTGGTCTGGAACTCAAGCCATCCTCCCACCTCAGCCTCCGAAGTGCTGGGATTACAGACATGAGCCACAGTGCCTGGTGAAGATTTTTTATTCATTTGCTTAACTATTCACAGCCCTCATGCATGAGATTTTTTTTTTTATTTGGCGTATAACCTAGCTGCCTGTAGATGGGTCTAAGTGTAAGTCTGTAGCCACCTACTTTGTACTTTGCAGATCTCTCCTTTTTGGAAAAAAGATTGGATTTAAAGTAGAAGTAGTGTAACAGCAGTTTTCTGAGAACTTAACATATGGTGGACATTTGTCCTACATTTGTGCTCTATTAAATATCTTATGAAAGTTTTGTAGCAGCTCTGATTTACAGATGAATAAACTCAAGCTCTGATATTTTAAGCAGTTTGCCAAAAATTGTGTGGATGGTTTGATTCTAGACCCTAATACTCTTTGTTATACTTGGTTTTAAGAGGAAGACAGTGATTCAGGACTTCTGTGGGCCAGTTATATCTGTTTATATATTCAATATTTTGTGTATACTCACTGTTTTTCCTAACGTGAAAAATTTACCAAAATGCTAATTGTGACTTACAAGGTATTTAACAGACTCCCGAGAAAAAGCAGAATGACCAGCGAAATCGGAAAAGAAAAGCTGAACCATATGAAACTAGCCAAGGTAGTAATAATTTCGTATCAACAAAAGTACTCAATTGTAATGTACTTAGATAGAATTTTCTAACTCATACTAAATAATTAGTTTGTACACAGGGATTCCTGATAAAGGAGGTTTGTGTATCTTAAGGGAATATCAGACTGTTTATTACAGACTTGCCATTTGATATACACCTGACAAAACAGTGTTAGTTCTTCGGGGACTCTTTGTTTTCCCTGTTGTAAGCTAACAATCTTATTAACCACAGGTTTTTCTTTACACCAAGCATATATTGTACAAAAAAGAGGTTATGTCAGAGTTTTAACTCTGTCTTTTGTTAGATCAGTGATTTGTTAATGACAGCCAGCTGAAAGTGCTTCATTTACATTACTGTCCTTTCTGCCTACTGCTCTTCCATGGCAGTTGTTTAGTTGAATATTGGAACCCACTGGGATAAATCTGTAAACATGATGGTTATAATGCCAAATATCTTTATATAATCAAAGAAAGAAAAAATGGCTTGGCTTTTTTTTCTCCCATTCTAAGGAATAGAAAGCCCAGTCTTGTTGCATCCTTCTTATCTTTTAAAATCTACAGATAATTCATTTTGTCTTTGGGAGCAAAATTCTCCCAAAGTAACAAGAAAAATTACAGAATCTTAAACCTGTGAAAAATTCTTCCTTTCACTGCTTGTTCAGTCCTTTATTTTATGGAGGAAATAGTCTGTTCTTAGGCTAAGGTATTTTGGCTCATTTGTTACAAGTAAAGCTGACGCTTGGGTTTATAGCAATGTATGTAGTTACTGAATGTATAGTACATTTTAGTGAATGATGGTTTATGTGTGTATTGGAAAAACTGTATTTACTTTGGTTTCATTTTCAGGGAAAGGCACTCCTAGGGGACATAAAATTAGTGATTACTTTGAGGTAAGTTACATTTTTTGAAAAAACAAAAAAACAAAACAAAACAAAAAATCTCTATAGTGATTTTTTTTAAAAACCCTAAATCCTTGTGTTCATTTGAGGCTTTAGAAAGTAATATTTTGGCCAGGCAAGGTGGCTTATGCTTGTAATCCCAACACTTTGGGAGGCCGAGATGGGAGGATCGCTTGAACCCAGGAGTTCGAGACCAACCTGTGCAACATGGGGAAACCGTGTCTCTACAAAAAACAGAAAAAATTAGCCAGGTGTGGTGGCACACACTTATAGTCCTGGCTACTTGGGAGGCTGAGGTGGGAGGATCACTTGAGCCTGAGAAGTCGAGGCTGCAGTGAGCCATGATCTACTGCACTCCAGCCTGGGTGACAGTGAGACCCTGTCTCCAAAAAAAAAAAAAAAAAAAAGAAAGAAAGAAAGTAATGTTTTGCCTTTACTGTACTCTTCTTCCCTTTCTCCCCATCTTCATCAGTTAATGCTGCCCCATCTCTCAATAAGAGAAAACTGCTGCTGCCTTCCTAAATTTAAATTTATTATGTGTCTTGTCTGTGATGATATAAGAATTCACAAATGAGGTGATTTTTCTCTTGGCCAGACGAGGTTTTGTGTCTTACAAAGATTGAGGTGGAATGACTTGGACTCTTCTTTTGTCCTCCTCCCTTTAGTCCAGTGGAACATGTAGTGAGTTCCCTGACCCATCGTTAGTGGTTACTAAAGACACTAACATCCACTGCACCACTGCATTTCTGCTTCGTGTATTTTGAGACAAGAAGGGAAAACATTCTTCTCTCATGTCCTTTCAAAATCATGTATACCTTCAGCTTTCTAGCCATGTTTTCTTTATATCTTGGTATATTTCTGCTGGATCTCCTTCTTAAAAATCTCATTAAAAATTAGCAGAATTTGACTTGTGTGGCATTTTCTCTCTAAAGTAAGATGTGTTAACTTAAAGGGGCCATATAATTAAGATCTGTTTGTGTATTAATCTTTTACTCTCCTTATCTGAAGCATAGTACTGTTTTGAATTATTCATATCCGTTTTTCCCTGTTGGCCAGTTTGCTGGGGGAAGCGGGCCAGGAACCAGCCCTGGCAGAAGTGTTCCACCAGTTGCACGATCCTCACCGCAACATTCCTTATCCAATCCCTTACCGGTAAGCATTCATCTGGAGAAATTTGACACCTGTTGTAGGAGACAAGATGCCCAGAAACACTCAAGCAAAGTTTCTCTTTCATTAATTACCCACAGGGAATGAAGCATTAGGGAGAAAAGTTCATAGTTTTACCTATGAATCCCTTACTTTGATTCAAATCTGTTATCAGTAAATTAGCTTTTTACAGAAGAGCCAATCCTATTATCTCTATATAATAAATTACCTCTAATCCTACAGCTCAGTAGTCTATCAAAGAATTGATTCCAATAGAAACATTAGGTTTTTTCCCTTGCCAAATTTGTATGTTCCTGTAGGGTTTATTTTTATTTTAAAATTTGACCAGCTTCTGGCATAATTGAGTTACCTCCAGAGCTTACTCAGTAATATACTAGAAAAACTAATGCTATACAGATTTGTGATAGGTATGTTTCCAGCCTGTAAGAGAGATCTGAAGGTCTTAAAAACATTATACCTAAGTAAATGGTTCTCAGTTGGTGGCAGTTTTGCCCCTCAGGGACATTTGTCAATAACTGGAGTCATTATTGGTTGTCACTGCTCGGAGTTATGGGGATGACACTATAGGCATCTACTGGGCAGAAGTCAGGGATGCTGGTAAACATTCTGTAATGTTAGGACAGCCTCCCTGCAAAAAAAGAATTACCTGGTCCAAAATATCAGTGGTGCCAAGGTTGAGAATTCCTGAGTAAGCTAACGTAGGATTGTGTTTATTTGCTCCAGTGTCTTCGCATTATTTGTTGATACTGTGTAAGACCTCTTACTCAAGAGTGTGCTCTATCCCCTAATGCCTTAGGTATTGCCTCTGGGATCTTGGGAGACAGGGTCTCTGGGACAGAAGTTTTTATTTTAGATCACTGATTTTTAGGAAAGTTGTTTTTCTTTGCCTTGGTAGAGTTGTGTAATAGTACTCATTTCCTAAGCGATTTAGGCTTCTGTATTGTTAAAGTATTTTAAAATGTACTTTCTCCCCCTCTACTGTCTCATAAAAACCTTCATTAGGATTATTGTAATTATTAAAGCACTTATGAAAACATAAGTTAAACTTACGAAAACAACTAAGAAGTTTTGGCTATTACCGTGCCATCCTTGCCATATATATATAATTTTTTTTTTTTTGAGACAGTCTTGCTCTGTCACTCAGCCTCCCGAGTAGCTGGGACTACAGACAGGCGCCACCACGCCCAGCTAATTTTTGTATTTTTAGTAGAGACGGGGTTTCACCATGTTGGCCAGGATGGTCTCGATCTCTTGACCTCGTGATCTGCCCGCCTCGGCCTCCCAAAGTGTTGGGATTACAGGCATGAGTCACCGCGCCCAGCCTAGAATGTTAATCTCATAAGAATGGGGATTTTGCTTTGCTTTGTTTACTGCTGTCTCTTGTTACATAAAGGTGTAACTTTTAAACTAATTTCCCCCACTTGACATGTAAGCAATAATGTCTTACTTCATTTTCAGTCTCCAGCATCCAAAACAGTACTTGGGACACAATAGGTGTTCAAAATTGTGCTGACAGGGAAGAATAGATGGATAAAAAGTTGTTTTCACCTTTTTTCCTATAAAAGATTATTTTGTATTTGTGTTAAATATAAAAAATAAAGTATGTAAAACATGAAAGTTTTCATGCAGGAGTTGGCAGAAGGTCACAGCTGGCAAGCTAGGAATGATTTTTATTTTTTTAAATTTATTTCATTTTAATTTATTTTATTTTTGGAGACAATATAATAAGTCTCACTCTATCCCCCAGGCTGGAGTGCAGTGGTGCAATCTTGGCTCACCCCTAACCTCAGCCTCCCGGGTTCAAGCGATTCTCCTGCCTCAGCCTCCTGAGTAGCTGGGATTACAGGTGTGCACCACCATGCCTGGCTAATTTTTGTGTTTTTAGTAGAGACGAGGTTTCGCCATGTTGGCCAGGCTGGCCTCTAACTCCTGACTTCAAGTAATCCACCCGTGTCAGCCTCCCAAAGTGCTGGAATTACAGGCGTGAGCCACGGCGCCTGGCAAGCTCGGAATGATTTTTAGATTTTTAAAAGGTTTTAGAAACGAAGGATATATGACAGAGACTGATGTGGCCTGCAAAACCTAAAATATTTCTATCTGGTCCTTCACAAAAAAGCTCCCAGAAAATCACTATAAAGTTAACTCTATGTAATTGTTACATAGGAAGGTAGACTATTTCCAGCAGCTGGAAACCTACATGCTGTTCCCTGATCACAACTCCCACTACCCTAGAAGTGATCACTTGGCTAGTTTTTGTGGTAATCATTTTCGTTTTCATGTAGTTTAAACTATCCATGTATGAATCCATAAACAAAATAGTTTAGTTTTGCCAGTAGGTAAACTCAGTGTTTAAATCTTAGGTATTTTTATTTTTGGCTGTTCTATCAATTATTAAGAGCGGTGTGTATATTCATATCTCTCGCTGTGATTGTGGAAGTTGGCTGTTTCTTCTTATATTTATATTAAATTTTGTTTTATGTATTATGACTCTTCATCTCTTTAAAGCTCTTTGCTTTATTTTTTAATTTTAATTTTTATTTTTGAGACAGGTTCTCGCTCTGTTGCCCAGGCTGGAATTCAGTGCACAATCTCGGCTCACTACAACCTCCGCCTCCTGGGTTCAAGTGATTCTTGTGCCTAAGCCTCCCAAATACCTGGGATTACAGGCATGCATCACCATGCCTAGATAATCTTTTTGTATTTTTAGTTGGGTTTTCTCCATGTTGGCCAGGCTGGTCTGGAACTCCTGGCCTCAAGTGATCTGCCTGCCTTGGCCTCCCAAAGTATTGGGATTACAGGTGTGAGCCCCCGAGCCTGGCTGAAGCCCTTTGCTTTAAATATGGTTTATCTGATATTTAATATATCCAAACCATTGTGAGGTATAACTATTTCCATTCTTAATACTGTCAAATTTGCATTGTTATGTTTTCTATCTTTGGCAAATACCATATAATTAGATTTTTTTCTCTTAAGTCAAAAATTTTTTATTATTCTATTTATATTCAATATAATTACCACTACATTCAGTTTAGATATATCATTGTTTAATGTGTTTTTTATTTATCCTGCCTGTTCTGTGTTCCTTTTTCTTTAATTTCTTGCTTTCGTTCAAATTGAATTTTTTTTTTTTTAAGTCATTTTCTGTTTTCCTCCTCTGCTAGTAGCTAGGCTGTCTTTGGTGTTTCTCTTAGAAAGTACCACATACGGCCGGGCGTGGTGTCTCACACCTGTAATCCTAGCACTTTGGGAGACCTGGGGACCCACATGAGAGGATTACTCGAGCTCAGGAGTTCGAGACCAGCCTAAGCAATATAGTGAGATACCTGTCTGTACGAGGCAGGCAAATCATGAGGTCAGGAGTTCGAGACCAGCCTGGCCAACGTGGTGAAACCCTGTCTCTACTAAAAATACAAAAACTTAGCTGGGCTTGGTGGCAGGTGCCTGTAATCCCTGCCACTCAGGAGGCTGAGGCAGGAGAATCTCTTGAACCCAGGAGGCAGAGGTTGCAGCGAACCGAGATCGCACCACTGCACTCTAGCCTGGGTGACAGTGCGAGACTCTGTCTCAGAAACAAACAAACAAACAAAAAACAGCATTTAAAAATTAGCCAGGCATGGTGGCATGCACCTTGTAGTCCCAGCTACTCAGGTGGCTGAGGCGAGAGGATTCCTTGAGCCTAGGAGGTTGAGGCTGGAGCGAGCCATGATCACACCACTGCGCTCCATCCTGGAGCATAGAGTGAGACCCTGTCTCAAAACCCCCAGAAAAGAAAAAATAAAAATAAATTACCACATGCCAAAATTTGAAGTCAGTTGTTTCTTCATCCTCTACCAAATAAAATCATGTCCCCAGAACACTGTTTACTCTGCTACTGATTTGGTGGTAGTGGTGTATGTTTTTATTTTGCCTTTTTTTGGTCTCATAAAATATTATTGTTCAGTGCTATCAGTGTTCGTTTAGGTTTATCTGTATATTTACCTCTTTGTACTTCTTTCCTTTTTACATCCTACACCTTCCACCTGGGGTCACTTTCCTTCGGCCTAAGTATTCCTTTAGTATTCTTCTAGAATATATCTGCTAGGGATTAACTCTCTAGGTTTTTGTTTACTGAAATAACTTTATTTTGCTCTTATTCCTGAAAGGTATTTTTGGCTGTGTATATTTTTAGGTTCGCTTTCTTTTTTTTTTTTCTTTTAACACAATTGAGCAGTAATTCATTACCATGTTCTAACCCTCCATTGTTACTATTAAGAAATCAGCTGTCATTTGCCTGTTGTTTCTTTGAAGGTATCTGCTTTTTTTCCCCTGGCTGCTTTAAAAGTCTTTAGCTATGGTGTTCTGTAGTTTTATGATGATGTGTCATTTCATTTCTCTTGCTTGTGATTTCTTGGACTTCTGAAATTTGTGGGTTGGTGTCTTTCATCAGTTCTGAATAATTAGCCATTGTCTCTTTGAATATTATCTCTGACTTGTTCTTTTTTTCCTTCTCTTATGAAATTCTAATTAACCATACATTATACTTTCTAATTTTATTACCATGGCTTTTGACTTCTTTTTTTGTATTTTTGTTCTTCTTGTCTTTATATACTCCATCATGGATAATTTCTTCTTGCCTTTCAGTTCCCAGATCCTGTTTTATTGTTTCTAATTTGCTATTACCCTATTGAATTGGTTACTGCCTTTTGAAGAAAAAGAATTACATTTCCTGCAGATATTTTCAAGCCTGTCTTTTATTTTTTAAAATATGGTAGACACAATTATTTTATAATCTGTTTGATAATTCTAGCATCTGAAGCTTTTATGAATCTGTTTCTGGTGTCTCTTGTTTTTCTTAGTTGTTGTTCATGGCTTTATTTCTTTTATGCTTTGTTTTTTAACTGTGTACTCCTCATTGTTCTTGAAAAATTTTTTGGGGGGTTTCTTCAAGATCTAGGATGAATGAAGATGTGTTACTCCAGGGAAAATTTTTATTTGCTCCTTCCGAGTTCCCGGAGATTTTACCTCTTTTATATACCACTTTAGTGAATTTATGGCTTATATTTAGTTTGTTTATTTTGTTTGCTTATTTCAACTACTAGGAAAATTGATTTGGATTGTGTCAACATTTCTCAAGAGAACCCCCAACTCTTACACTGCCAAGGCAACTTCCTGGCAGCCATCTGAGGGTGGGGGTAATTTTTGTTCTGGTTTACCCTTTCCTTGAGAATGTAGGTAGCTCTTTGGAGGCCCAGCTTGAAGTGGGAAGGGTTTCCTATTGAACCCTCTCCCTTGGGTGGGCTTTGGTCTGTGACTATCTACTTGATACCATGTTGCCCTGAAAATGGAAATTCAAGATCTGCAGGTGCCCTTAGGCCATATGTGGCTTTGGTGCTTCTTTTACCTGTCTTATGTTCCTAATTTCCCTTAGATTTTGCCGTGGCAGATCCCTAATACTTTATCAACTCTTCAATGCTTTTAATGTTTTTTTGTTGTTGTTGTTGTTCGCCCATATTTTATCCTATCTGTATAGTTTCCCCCGCTCCCCAGGGAGAGGTTGGTTCAAACAGGAAAGGCTATAGCCTACATAGGATATTTACAGAAATGTTTTTAAAATCTTTCAATCCTTGGCAGGTATTTATTGAATATATGGCAGAAGGTTTAATTTTACTGTTGCAGCTCATTCTCCCATGCAGTGAGAATGTTGTCATCAATGAGTATCACAGGTGTTCTGGAGCCTGGGTTTAAACTGTTACATTTGCTGGGGTAGGACTCTACCCATAGATTCAAAAACTAATTTCTTTGTCAGGATCATTTTACTTTTATTTTTTTGACATGAAAATGTTAAAGAATTATTCCTGATTAAGGAAAATTATTTCCTTTATTCATGCGGATTATGAAAGTTCAACAATTCAGAAATGGTGAAATAAAAAATTCCCTCCAAAAGAACTGTTATTAGGGAGTATGGTGGGCAAATATTTCTAGACTTTTTGAGATATACATGTATGTTTATATAATAGGTTTTCTTATTTCCATTGTATTAGTTTATTTAACCAGTATCTTGTAAGCATTTGTATTCTATAAATAGTGCTGTAATGAACATCCTTATACATACTTATTAACTTATGCATTTTTCCCAGATAAATCCCCTAATTGTAATTCCCAGGTCAGAATATGATCATTTAAAAATGTCATCACATAAATTGCTAGAAGGTTATTAGCAGTTTGAGAGTACCAATTTTTTCACACCCTGCTATATGGGTTGTGTGTGTGTGTAATTTTTTTTTGAGACAGGGTCTTGCTGTGTAGCCCAGGCTGGAGTGCAGTGATGTGATCTTGGTTCACTGCCAGCCTCTGCCTCCCGGGTTCAAGTGATTCTCATGCCTCAGCTTCCCGAGTAGCTGGGACTACAGGCATGTGCCACCATGCCCAGCTAATTTTTGTATTTTTAGTAGAGACAGGATTTTGCCATGTTGGCCAGGCTGGTCTCAAACTCCTGACCTCAAGTGATTTGCCCATCACCGCCTCCCAAAGTGCTGGGATAACAGGCATGAGCCACTGTGCCCCGCCCATGGTTTATATTTTTAATGTCATGTTTAAAAAGTCCTTTACCACTGGAAAATTCTAAAAGCATTTGTTTATTTTTTCTTCTTGTAATTTTTTATATGTGATAAAAGGTAGGAATCTACTTTTCCCTTTTTTTCTAATATCTGCACAAATGTCCTACCATCTTTTTAATAAGTTCCCGCTAATATGAAATGCACATTAATCACAACTTATATATCTATATTATATAGATCTGTTTCTGAATTCTGTATTCTGTGCCACTGGTCGATCTGTCTGCTTCTGTATCTGTATGATACTGTTTTAGTTAATGTAACATTGTAGTATGTTTCAATATCTGGTCGTTTCCCTGATACTTTTTCTGAAAAATTATGTGGCTGATTATGATTATTTTTTTAAGTGAACTTTAGAATTTATTGTGAAATTCTCCAAAAACAACTGCCCAAGAAAGCATGAGAGAGAACCTAGATGACCACTATACCACCATAAGACTATCCCTTGGAAGAGAAAAAGGCCAAACACAAAATTAAAAACATTAAACTTGGGTTTTAGAGAAATTTGATGTTTGTAGAATCTGAACCCAGGAACATGATATTACCGTTTAACTTAGATCATCTTTTATATTCATCTGTGAAGCTGTATAGTTTTTCTTCATAGTTGTTCTGCATGTTTCTTAAGTTTGCTTTCAAGTATTTTACAGATTTTTGTTTGCTACTTTGAATCTGCTTTTCCTTCTGCTACATGCTCTGATTAAAATCAGTTGGGGAAGCTATCAATTTTAGTGTATTTATTTTGTATTTGGCCATCTTACTGAACTCCTTTTAATTGTTATAGTAATTTTTCCATTGATTTGCTTGGTTTCCTTTGTGAATGGTTATATCATCCAAAAATGACACTAAAAATCTTTAATTTGTAATATTTTTACGTCTTTTTTTTCTTTTTTACATTGGCTGAAACTTTCATAATAACGTTTAATATGAGAATGTGTTACTTTTGTCTTGTTTTCTAGCTTTAATGAAAGGGTCTCCAGTCTTAGCACCATTAATTATGATATTTTAATTTTTGAAAAACATACTCTTTCATTGCATTAAAAGTGGATAATTCCAGTCTTTTTTTTTTTTTTTTTTTTTTTTGAGATAGAGTCGCGCTCTGTTACCCAGGCTGGAGTGCAGTGGCGCAATCTGGGCTCACTGCAACTTCCGCCTCCTGGGTTTAAGCGATTCTTCTGCCTTAGCCTCCCGAGTATCTTGGATTACAGGTGCCCACCACCACGCCTGGATAATTTTTGTATTTTTAGTAGAGATGGGTTTCACCACGTTGGCCAGGCTGGTCTTGAACTCCTTACCTCAAGTGATCCGCCTGCCTTGGCCTCCCAAAGTACTGGGATTACAGGCATGAGCCATCGTGCCTTGCCAATTCCAGTCTTTTAAGAGTTGCCTAACAGTGTGCATATCCTTTTTGGTATCCAACAGGAAGAATCTTAATTTATCCCTCCCTAAAGTTAATGTAATGAATTACATTAGTAGATTTGCTAATGTTGAATCATTTTTAGGTTTCTGGAGTAAGTTATGCGTAATTGTGGTGTATTATCCTTTTACTATACTGTGGAACTTGTTTTGCTTGCATTTATTTTAGATTTTTGCATCTAAATATAGTACAGTGAGAATAGAATTGAGAGTGAAATAAGCTTCACCTATAAAGTCATGTGACAGGCCAGGCACGGTGGCTCATGCCTGTAATCCCAGCACTTTGGGAGGCTGAGGCGGGCAGATCACCTGAGGTCAGGAGTTCGAGATCAGCCTGGCCAACATGGTGAAACCCCGTCTCTACTAAAAATACAAAAAAAATTAGCCAGGTGTGGTGGCAGGCACCTGTAATCCCAGCTACTTGGGAGGCTGAGACAGGAGAATCGCTTGAACCCAGGAGGCAGAGGTTGCATGCAATGAGAGCAGAGACTCTCCATTGCACTCCAGCCTGGGCAACAAGAATGAAACACCATCTCAAAAAAAAAAGAAAAAAGACAAAAAAGTCGTGGGACAATGTCTCAATTTTCATTTACCTACAGGATAGAAATAATATTTCCTGTGTAGGGTTGAGGGCATTATGAAGTTGATTTGTAGAATTCTACAAAGTAACATGTAAATTCAGACTCTCATAAATATAGAACCATTAAAATATAATGTCAAAGAATTTGAGTAAGATAGTCACATTTTTAGATAGGTTATAATACGATGATAATGTTGGTATGCTCTCCATAATTATTTTTAGAGAGGCCTTTTTAAAGAAACCATTCATCTTATGTTTGATAACTGTTTTTAACCCGTTGCATGTTTGGGCAGTATCAGATTATCTTTCTCATGTCATTTGTGTGTTTCTTTACTGTTTTCCAGCGACGAGTAGCACAGCCCCTCTATGGTTTAGATGGCAGTGCTGCAAAGGAGGCAACAGAGGAGCAGTCTGCTCTGCCAATCCTCATGTCAGTGATGCTAGCAAAACCTCGGCTTGACACAGAGCAGCTGGCGCAAAGGAGAGCTGGCCTCTGCTTCACTTTTGTTTCAGTGAGTACAAAGCCTAAGTTAATTCAGATCCTTTCCATTGCCCTAGCGCTCCTTGATGAGGTTGGATTAATTATTTTGATAGAGAGATAAGGACATTTCTAATACTTTTTTTTAAAATGTGATCTCCTCTTATCATCATTCCCAAACGTGTCTAATTCTACATCACTTCTAAATATATTGTGTTTTTCCCAGTCTCCCTTGGTTCAAGCTCCTGAGGGAGACTGCTTTGTCAAAGCCTGAACCCACAATGGGAAGGAAGGAAAGCATAATCTTAGATTGACAAGAAAATACAGATCAAATTCCATTAGTAACCAAGATATAATTAAAAATAGACTCTCCAAGTTCCAGCCATCATCTATGTAAGTTAATACTCAAGTCAGTACAGTTTTAGTATGTAGGCAGGCATTCTCACAGCAAGTTACTGGTCATTTACCCCGTGTAGTATTTGGGCTATGTACACGCTTGCTTTCTCACCCCTTCAGAGTGTTGGTACACTTAACCTTTCTCAAGAATATTTGGCTACCTGTTCGCTCCTTTCAGCTTACTTCTTTCTCTATCTTTGAAGAACAAGAATTTGAGTATTATGAAAGTTTGACCTCATTTCATAAGGTGCTGTGAGTGCAATTTGAACCAAATGTTACTTTTCCTGGTTTCTGGGCTCTACCGGGTCACCTGTTTGTTGCCAAGGGTGCCAGAGTAACAGAAAGCCCCATCGCCCTATGCCTATTCCACTTTCAGGGGCATCTTTCAGAACTAAGTCACCACTCATCCAAATTTTGTCCCTCTTACTGGTTCATTTTGTCCAGTTATAATCTAAGTTTCCTGTTTATTTGCCCTATGGTATCTATAAGTCTTCAATCCACACTCCACCAACTGTGTTCAAAAAGGTGCTGAAAATGGTGGGTGTCTTAAGGAAAGGAAATAGAAATAATAAAACAGTTAACCAGATAGGAAGCTATTGTGCATGATATGGAATGTTTTCTTATAGTTATGATAGCTTTACCTTAAGAAAGAGATACAACGCTCCTTGAATAACATCATTTCATTCAACATGGTTTCATGATAGTGCTAATTAGACATTGTGAGTTGACACCACTGTCTGTGTGGAGTTCGCATGTTTTCTCCATGTCTGTTTGGGTTTTCTTAGGGCACTCTGGTTTCCTCCTGTATCCCAGAGATGTGTGCATTAGGTTCATTGGTGTGTCTGCGGAGTCCCAGTCTGAGTGAGTGTGGGTGTGTGTGTGCAACAGAATGGCTTCCTGTCCAGGTTTGGTTTCTGCTTGCACCCTGAGCTGCCTGGGATAGGCTCTGGCTATTCACCACTCTGTACTGGAATAAACAGATAAATCATTGTCTTACTTGTTTTTATTAATCTTACTTAAATGTATGTACAGCTTACTTTTATTTCAGTGTTTAATGTTAGAAGTGTTTTGATCTTTAATCATCAAAGGAATGGGGAAACTTCTTGTGTGAAGACAGTATAGTCCTATCCCCAGGTAACAAAGGAAATATACATACTTTAAAAATGGGAGAATTGACCCGTATAATATTGTGAGAGGGACTGACAGCAGTATGGAATAGTTCCTTTGAGAATGCAGTATGCTATAGTATTGTTCTAAAGAATATATGTGTGTCATTCACACATTTCGAGATTGTTAATGTTTATCATACACTTATGTTTGTTAAATCTTTGTTTTTTTTTTTTGAGACGGAGTCTGGTTCTGTCGCCCAGGCTGGAGTGCAGTGGCGTGATCTCGGCTCACTACAAGCTCTGCCTCCCGGGTTCACGCCATTCTCCTGCCTCAGCCTCCCGAGTAGCTGGGACTACAGGCACCCGCCACCATGCCTGGCTAATTTTTTGTATTTTTATTAGAGATGGGGTTTCACCATGTTAGCCAGGATGGTCTCGATCTCCTGACCTCGTGATCCGCCTGCCTCAGCCTCCCAAAGTGCTGGGATTACAGGCGTGAGCCACCACGCCTGGCCTTTGTTAAATCTTTATCTTGGATCTTACTTTTCCAGGAAAAACCTTTGATAATTAGGGAGTTATTTGTCTTTTGGTCATTTTTAAGGCATTAAAATGACCTCTTTTTCACTTGAGAGGAGTTCCCTTTGTTTACTCCACAAATACATACTGAGTGCCCACCGTGTAATGAGCGCATAGTTAAATACACAAGATTTGGTCAGCAAGAACTTGTTCCCCTTTCCATCTTCTGTAAAAAGTATGGTTATGTAGGCTTGTGGTGGATGCACATGAAGGCCCACCTACTCAGTCCTATCAGCTGACGCACTCCGTTATCAGAGGAGTAGCAGATGCTGTAGCCACGTTGTTTTCATGTGGAAAGAGGTGGCAGAGATGAGTAACAAAATGATCATGTATGAAGGAGGAACATGGAAACAGTATGAAAACCAAAAGTCTAAATGCTCTGGTACAGTTTTGTTTCTCTTTGCTTCTCAGCAGTACCAGCCAGCATATAAGCTTAGTAGTATAAGGAAAGAAAATAGGAAAAGGGTTAGTATTAAT
The DNA here is from genome assembly GCF_029281585.2 of Gorilla gorilla gorilla. Taxonomy (NCBI): domain Eukaryota; kingdom Metazoa; phylum Chordata; class Mammalia; order Primates; family Hominidae; genus Gorilla; species Gorilla gorilla. The sequence continues at coordinate 137,665,677 of NC_073230.2, forward strand.
ATACAAGTGTAAATCAGCAAAGGAAAGCAGATTCCTAGAAAAGTAGGCAAAGACTGTTTTTGAAAAGAAGGCAAGTGGCTAATGACATGAAATACCACTCAATTTTGGCCATAGAGAAGTGGAAAATAAAACAAGATAACATTTTTGACCCAGCAAATTGGCAAGGATTAATAAGTTTGATAGTTCTTGGTGTAGGTGATAGTTTAGAGATACATTCAGTTTTATTCTGTCTATAAATTGTTGAAGTCATGTGGACAACTTGTTAATGTATCTCAATGTTAAGTTTACATATCCTTGGGTCCAGAAATTCCATTCCCATAAAATTACACAAAGATACTTATTGAGATATTGTTTATTGTTGCAAAAAATCTGGAAGCAGTTTCCCTTCCAGTATTTCAGAGGATATGTCCTTCGCATCAGAACTCATCTGACGTAATTCATTAGCGACTGTTGATCACTTCTTTCTTCTCTAAGCATACGGTCTTCACTCGGCTTCCACTCTTGATTTTTCCTCACATCCTCTATCTCTGAACATTAGAGTGTTCCAGGGCTCTGTCTTCAGACTCATTTATCTACCTTCATTTTCTTCTTAACCTCCCTCTCTCTCTTTTTTTTTTTTTTCAATTGAGACAGGGTCTCACTCTGTTGCCCAGGCTGGAGTGCGGTGGTGCAATCTCAGCTCATTCCAACCTCCATCTCCTGGGCTCAAGTGATTTCCCCACCTCAGCCTCCCAAGTAGCTGGGAGTACAGGCGTCTGCTACCACGCCTGGCTGATTTTTGTTTTTAGTAGAGACAGAGTATTGGCATGTTGGCCAGGCTGGTCTCAAACTCCTGACCTCAAGTGGTCCTCCCGCCTCGGCCTCCCCCAAAGTTCTGGGATTACAGACGGGAGCCACCACACCCAGCCTTCTTAATCTCATCTAGTTCCTTTGTTACTAAAACTTAACTCCTATGTGCAGAGGATTTCCAAGTTTATGCGTCTAGCCCAGAGCTCTGCCCTGAATTTCAGGCCTGTGTCTGTTGCCTCCAGTCATTTCCTTTTTATGTCTAACAAACATATCAAATGTAACATGTTCAAAACTGAACTCTTCCTTCTGTTCCCCACCCGAAACCCATTTCTCCTACAGCCGCCTTTCTCCTCCTCCTCCTCCTCTTCCTCTTCTTCTTCTTTCTCCTTTCTCCTTTTTTTTTTTTTTAAATAGAGACAGAGTATTAGTGTGTTACCTAGGCTGTTCTTGAACACCTGAACTCAAGTAATCCTCCCACTTTGGCCTCCCAAAGTGCTGGGATTTTAGGTGTGGGCCACCGTGCCACAGCCTTCTACATCTCAATAACTGTCAACTTTTCTCCTTCTAATTTTTACAGCTAAAATCCTTGGAGTCATTCTTGTCTTTCTCTTCTTTTTATATTATATGCCAAATCCAAATCTGATCAGTAAAGCTTATTGATTTTACCTTCAAAATATGTTCAGATTTTTTTTTTCTTTTTTTTTTTTTTTGAGACAGAGTCTTGCTTTGTTACCCAGGCTGGAGTGCAGTGGTGCAATCTGGGCTCACTGCAGCTTCCACCTCCCAGGTTCAAGCCGGTTCTCCTGCCTCAGCCTCCCAAGTAACTGGGATTACAGGCGCGTACCACCATACCCAGCTGATTTTTGTACTTTTAGTAGAGATAGGGTTTCACCATGTTGGCCAGGCTGGTCTTGAACTCCTAACCTCAGGTAATCCACCCGCCTTGGCCTCCCAAAGTGCTGGGATTACAGGCATGAGCCACTGCATGTGGCCTATGTTCAGAATTTTACCACTTCTAATTCTCTTCACTACTGCCACTCCAACTTAAACCATTGTCTCCCACTGAGATAACTGGACCCATTGCTTTGACCTTTGTTTTCTTTTCATCTGTTCTTAACAAAGCAGAGTGATTGTGTTGAAACATAAGTCCAGTCATGCCACTCCCCTGTCGAAAAGTCCTTAAAGTGGCCCTGCATGGTTTGTTTTCCTCCACCCTGACATGTTTTACTACTATCTCCCTTTCTCATCAGATTCCATGCACGCTAGCCACCTTGTTTTCTCAAATACTCTCTCTCAGTGATGCTCTCACCTCGGGGCCTTTGCGCTGGCTGTTGCCTTTGCCCTAACATTCTTCACCCATATATCATCATGCCCCGCTCTCTCAGTTCCCTCTGGTTTCTGCTTATATTTACTCTATTAGAGAGGCCTACCCTGGCTACACTATAAAATAGCAACTTCTCCCCACCCACCCCACCTGTTATTGAGCTCCTAGGCCCTGTGTTGTTTTTCTCCTTAGTCTACACCAGCTGACATACTATGATGGACTTTTGTCTGACTTCCCCCCACTGGAATGTAAGCTCCATCAGGTCAAGGACTTTACTTTGTTCACTTGTGTATCTGCAATGCCCAGAACGGGACCTGCTCTAATAGACACTCAGTGTAATTATATGTTGCATGAGTCAGTAAAAGCATTCCTTATAGAGGAACTGGTTAAATGAATTGTAATACATTTGTACAGTGGAATGCTATACAGCTGACAAAAGAAGTGAGGTAGCTGTATATACACCAATGAAAGATTTCTAAATATGTGTTGATAAAAATAGCAGGTGGCAGAATATTAAGAATTTGATCTTTTAAATGTTTATTACATAATTGTGTGTTTTAACATAGGAAATTTGAGGTTTTATTTTTAAGAGAGAGGTCTCGCTATGTTGCCCAGGCTGGGGTACAGTGGCTATTCACAGGCGCAATCATAGCATTATAGCATACTATAGCCTTGGAACTTCTGGGTTCAAGCAATTCTCTTGCCTCAGTTTCCAGAGTAGCTGCAACTAGAGATTGCACCACAGTAGCTGCAACTAGAGATTGCACCACTGCACTCCAGCCTGGGTGACAAAGTGAGACTCAGTCTCAAAGAAAAAAAAAAAATTAGTATTTGGCCTCACAGTCTAGTGCTCATTCTGTACCACCACACTAGCTCCCAGTATGAAGACTATCTGTTTGTACAAAGACAATATATATCAGGCTAGAGAATAAGATATCTGAGCTGACCTCTCACTTTTAACTTTATGACATTACAACATACATAAAGATCCAGGAAGAAGGGAGATGTAGAGGGATTAGAAAAAGGTCATTTCCTCTTCTATTGGTGAGAATGTTGTCAGGGAAAATCATAAGCAAATAGTTTCCTAAATTATGAAAATAGAACATGTACCTGACCCGCAAGAAATTGAGGAGATGGAGAAGAGTAAAATTCTTCCCTTGGATTTCTGAGAGAGAGAACTACTGTTAACAGTTTGTGTTTTGGATTTTCTAAGGATTACCATTTTAATGTCAAATAATGTGTTCCTTATTTAATCTTATTCATTCATTCATTTATTTATTTATTTATTTATTTATTTATTTATTGATTGATTGATGGAGACAGGGTCCCACTGTGTTGCCTAGGCTGGTCTTGAACCATCCTCCTGCCTTGGCCTCTCAAAGTGTGGGGATTACAGGCTTGAGCCACTGTACCTGGCCTTATTTAATCAACTTTAAGTAAGATCTATTTACTCCTTGTTATGAAGGACAAATTTAACATAACTTTCACCCAGTCTTTCTTTCTTTTTCAGTTGTTTAGTTATTGTTACAATATGAGTGTTTGATATTTAGTTTGTTATTTTAACTACAATTGAGTCTTTTCTGCTTTGTAAATTATTCTAAGACTTGAAAACAAGGAACATGTACAATATTATGATTGTTTCATTGTTGGGCATTGCAAAACCAAATGATTTTATTGGACTCACTGAAAAGAAGAGAGACATTGAATTAGTTTAGATTGTAACAGTTCTAGTCGTCAAGGTCTACTGGATCTTTTTTTCCCTTAATGGCAAGTCTGTTGTTTCCTTAAAACTCGTGTCTTTTAACATTATGCAGATGTTCTTCAAAACTTGATTTTTTAAAAAGGTAGTTTCCTTTTTTTATGCCAAAGTATTTTAAAATACAATTCAGAAATCTTGACCTCCTGTCTCTAAATAGTTAAATAGGCATTTTAAAAAAACATGTTAACATTTTGCTAGATAGCGAAATTAGCATTATAACGTATTTATTAGCATCTATAAAATAGAACTTTCTTCTCATCATCTGTGCCTGTTGCTCTACACTGACATACAGTTCTACTAGAAAGACAGGCTAAATGCTTAGTTCTTTCCTTTTAATTACTAATGAGGCTTTTACATTTTTTTTTAACTTTTAAAGTAGGGAGTTGTTCGATAGCTGTGCCAAATGGTGACAAATAGCTTTCTCTTCTTTGATTATCATGGCTTCATGGATTTTCATGGGTGTACATCAGTAAATAGAATCATTCTTTTTTGGTGCCAGTTGGTCACGGCTTTATCCTTTTACCAGTCGACAGACATTTAGGTTGTTTCCACTTCTTGGCTATTATGAATGATGTTGCTATGAACATTCATGTATAAGACTTTGTGTAGACATACGTTTTAGTTTCTTTTGGATATATGCTGGAGAGTGAAATTGCCAGGTCATATGGTAACTGTTTTTGAGGAACTGCCAGACTCTTCCACAGCAGCTGCACCATTTTACATTCCCCGCAGCAGTACATTCCAGTTTCTCCATGTCCTTGCCAGTACTTGATATTGTCTCTCTTTTTCATTATAGCCATCCTAGTGGGTGTAAAGTAGCATCTCATTGTGGTTTTGATTTGCATTCCCCAAAAAACTGGTGATGTTGAGCATTTTTTCATTTGCTAATTGGGCTTTTGTGCATCTTCTTTGGAGAGATCACTATTCAAATCCTTTACCCATTTTTAAATAGTGTTGCCTTTATTGTTCTAAGCATTCTTTATATATTCTGAATATTAGATCTTTGTCAACCATATGATTGGCAAAGGTTTTCTATTCTGTGGGTGGTCAGTTTACTTCTTGACAGTGTCCTGTGAAGCACAGAAGTTTTTAATTTTGAGAAAAGTTCAATTTATTTGTTTTTTTTCTTTTGTTGCTTATGCTTTTAGTGTTGTAGCCAAGGCTTTACCTAACCTAAAGTCAAGAAAATTTACTCTTATATTTTCTTCTATGTGTTTTATACTTTTAGCTCTTACATTTAGGTCTTTTTTCCATCTTGTGTTAATTTTTGTGTGTGGTAGAGGAAGAAGTTCCAACTTCATTTTTTTTGCCTGTGTATATCCTATTGTCCCAGCACCATTTGTTGAAAATACTGTGCTTTTACCATTGAACTGTCGGCACCATTTTCAAAAATGAACTGACTTACAGCAAGAGGTTTATTTATGGACTCTAAATCCTGCTCCATCTATATGTTTGTTATATTAGCCCATTCTCACACTGCTACAAAGAACTACCTGAGACTGGGTAATTTATGAAGAAAAGAAGTTTAATTAACTCATAGTTCTGCAGGCTTAACAGGAAGCATGACTGGGAGGCCTCAGGAAACTTACAATCATGGGAGAAGGTGAAGAAAAAGCAAGCACCTTCTTCTCAGGAAAGAGAGTGAGAGAGTGAAGGGGAAAGTGCCATGCAGTTTTAAACCATCAGATCTTGTGAGAACTCACTCACTATCATGAGAACAGCAAGGGGGAAATATGCCCTCGTGATCCAATCAGCTCCCACCAGACCCTTCCCCTGATATATGAGGAGTACAATTCGACATGAGATTTGGGTGGGGACACAGAAAAAACCATATCACCTGTCTTTATGCCAGGACCACACTGTCTGAATAACTGTAGCTTTGTAATAAGTCTTGAAATTGGGAAGTGCGAACCTTCCAACTTTGTTGGGTTTCAAGATTGTATTGGCTGTTTGGGATCTGTTGCATTTCCCCGTGATTTTTAAGATCATCCTTTCAGTTTCTATAAATAAACCAGATAGGATTTGATAGCAATTGTGTTGAATCCGTAGATCAATTTGAGAAGTATTGCCTTTTTAACAGTATTAAGTCTTTCAATCCATGAACACAAAATATCTATTTAGGACCCTTTGATTTCTTTCAACAATGTTTTGCAACTTGCAATATATAGTCCTATATTTCTTTTGTTAAAATTATTCCTAAGTATTTATTCTTTTTACGCTATTGCAAATGGAATAGTTTTCTTAGTTTTATTTTCAGATTGCTCACTGCTAGAGTATAGAAATACAACTGATTTTTGTATGTTGATCTATCATGATGGAGTCTTGCTCTTTCACCTAGGCTGGAGTGCAGTGGTGTGATCTGAGCTCACTGCAACCTCCGCCTCCCGGGTTCAAGCGATTCGCCTGTCTCAGCCTCCCGAGTAGCTGGGATTATAGGTGCCTGCCACTACGCCCAACTAATTTTTTGTATTTTTAGTAGAGATGGGGTTTCACCATGTTGACCAGGCTGGTCTCGAACTCCTGATCTTGTGATTCACTCACCTCAGCTTCCCAAAGTGCTGGGATTGTTTTAAAGGTTTAAGCAAGTTTTAAAACGTTAATTGTAAAGAAAATTCTGTGTGTAAACATATTAGCTAAAGTTAAAAAGGTATCATCCAGTTTTTCTGGGACATCCTTGTCTTTCTTGTTCATGATTTTTAAGGGAAAATATGAGGTCTTTAAAAATAAATATTACATTAGCCAGGCGTGGTGGTGTGCACCTGTAATCCCAGTTATTTGGGAGGCTGAGGCAGGAGAATTGCTTGAACCCAGGAGATGGAGGTTGCATTGAACTGAGATTGTGCCACTGCACTCCAGCCTGGGTGACAGCACGAGAGACTGTCTCAAAAAAAAGAGAAAAAGTATGTTTACTGTATGCTTTTCAGAGGTGGTCATTTTTTAGGTTAAGAAAGTTCCTCTTTTTTTTGTTGTTGTTGTTGTTTTATTTTATTTTATTTTATTTTATTTTTTATTGATCATTCTTGGGTGTTTCTCGCAGAGGGGGATTTGGCAGGGTCATAGGACAATAGTCGAAGGAAGGTCAGCAGATAAACAAGTGAACAAAGGTCTCTGGTTTTCCTAGGCAGAGTGTTTGTGTCCCTGGGTACTTGAGATTAGGGAGTGGTGATGACTCTTAACGAGCATGCTGCCTTCAAGCATCTGTTTAACAAAGCACATCTTGCACCGCCCTTAATCCATTTAACCCTGAGTGGACACAGCACTTGTTTCAGAGAGCACAGGGTTGGGGGTATGGTCATAGATCAACAGGATCCCAAGGCAGAAGAATTTTTCTTAGTACAGAACAAAATGAAAAGTCTCCCGTGTCTACCTCCCTCTACACAGACACAGCAACCATCCGATTCCTCAATCTTTTCCCCACCTTTCCCCCCTTTCTATTCCACAAAACCGCCATTGTCATCATGGCCCGTTCTCAATGAGCTGTTGGGTACACCTCCCAGACGGGTGGTGGCCGGGCAGAGGGGCTCCTCACTTCCCAGCAGGGGCGGCCGGGCAGAGGCGCCCCTCACCTCCGGGACGGGGCGGCTGGCCGGGCGGGGGGCTGACCCCCCCACCTCCCTCCCAGACGGGGCGGCTCGCCGGGCGGGTGGCTGACGCCCCCACCTCCCTCCCGGGCGGGGTGGCTGGCCGGGCGGGGGGGCTGACCCCCCCCCACCTCCCTCCGGGACGGGGCAGCTGGCCGGGCAGAGGGGCTCCTCACTTCCCAGTAGGGGCGGCTGGGCAGAGGCGCCCCTCACCTCCCGGACGGGGTGGCTGGCCGGGCGGGGGGCTGACCCCGCCACCTCCCTCGCGGACGGGGCGGCTGGCCGGGCGGGGGGCTGACCCCCCCACCTCCCTCCCGGATGGGGCGGCTGGCCGGGCGGGGGGCTGACTCCCCCACCTCCCTCCCGGACGGGGCGGCTGGCTGGGTGGGGGGCTGACCCCCCACCTCCCTCCCGGACGGGGCAGCTGGCCTGGCGGGGGCTGACCCCCACCTCCCTCCCGGACGGGGTGGCTGCTGGGCGGAGACGCTCCTCACTTCCCAGATGGGGTGGCAGCCGGGCGGAGGGGCTCCTCACTTCTCAGATGGGGCGGCTGCCGGGCGGAGGGGCTCCTCACTTCTCAGACGGGGTGGCCGGGCAGAGACGCTCCTCACCTCCCATACGGGGTCGCGGCCAGGCCAAGGCGCTCCTCACATCCCAGACGGGGCGGCGGGGCAGAGGCGCTCCCCACATCTCAGACAATGGGCTGCGGGGCAGACACTCCTCACTTCCTAGATGGGATGGCGGCCGGGAAGAGGCGCTCCTCCCTTTCCAGACTGGGCAGCCAGGCAGAGGGGCTCCTGGCATCCCAGACGATGGGCGGCCAGGCAGAGACGCTCCTCACTTCCCAGACGGGGTGGCGGCTGGGCAGAGGCTGCAATCTCGGCACTTTCGGGGGCCAAGGCAGGCGGCTGGGAGGTGGAGGTTGTAGCGAGCCGAGATCACGCCACTGCACTCCAGCCTGGGCACCATTGAGCACTGAGTTAACGGGACTCCGTCTGCAATCCCAGCACCTCGGGAGGCCGAGGCTGGCAGATCACTCACGGTTAGGAGCTGGAGACCAGCCCGGCCAACACAGCGAAACCCCGTCTCCACCAAAAAAATACGAAAACCAGTCAGGCGTGGCGGCGCGCGCCTGCAATCGCAGGCACTCGGCAGGCTGAGGCAGGAGAATCAGGCAGGGAGGTTGCAGTGAGCCGAGATGGCAGCAGCACAGTCCAGCTTCGGCTGGGCATGAGAGGGAGACCGTGGAGAGGGAGAGGAGGGAGAGGGAGAGGAGCTTTTGTTGTTTTTTAAAGACAGGGTCTCATTTTGTCACCCAGGCTGTTGGAGTGCAGTGGCCTAATTGTGGCTCACTACAGCCTCCACTGCTTGGGCTCAAGCCATCCTCCCACCTCAGCCTCCCCAAATAGCTGGGACTATAGGTGTATGCCACCACACCCGGCTGATTTTTTGTTTGTTTGTTTGTTTGTTGAGCAAAGTCTTTGTCACTGAGGCTGGAGTGCAGTGGCATGGATCTCGGTTCAGTGCAACCTCTGCTTCCCGGATTCAAGCATTCTCCTGCCTCAGCCTTCTGAGTAGCTAGGATTACAGGCGCACACCACTGTGCCTGGCTAATTTTTGTATCTTTAGTAGAGACGGAGTTTCACCATGTTGGCCAGGCTGGTCTTGAACTCCTGACCTCAAGCGATCTGCCCGCGTTGGCCTCCCAGAATGCTGGGATTACAGGCATGAGCCACCACACCATGCCCTGATTTCTTTTGTAGAGACAGGGTTTTGCCATTTTGGCCAGGCTGGTCTGGAACTCCTGAGCTCAAGCTATCAGCTCGCCTTGGCCTCCCAAAGTACTGCGATTATAGGCGTGAGCCACTGCACCCGGCTGAGAAAGTTCCCTATTCTGAGTTTGTTGATTGTTTTTTTTGTTTGTTTGTTTTTTTACATAATGAAAAGGGTTTTTTATTTCAGAGAAATTTTGTTTTACTGTTTCTTCGATTATTTCATTTCCTCTGTTCTTTTCTGTAGAAAGCCATTAGATAGTTTCAGGGTCTCTGTGCTATTCATGTTTCTTTTCTTTTCTTTTTTTTTTTTTTTTTTTTTTTTATTGATCATTCTTGGGTGTTTCTCGCAGAGGGGGATTTGGCAGGGTTACAGGACAATAGTGGAGGGAAGGTCGGCAGATAAGCAAGTGAACAAAGTTCTCTGGTTTTCCTAGGCAGAGGACCCTGCGGCCTTCCGCAGTGTTTGTGTCCCTGGGTACTTGAGATTAGGGAGTGGTGATGGCTCTTAACGAGCATGCTGCCTTCAAGCATCTGTTTAACAAAGCACATCTTGCACCGCCCTTAATCCATTCAACCCTGAGTGGATACAGCACATGTTTCAGAGAGCACAGGGTTGGGGGTAGGGTCACAGATCAACAGGATCCCAAGGCAGAAGAATTTTTTCTTAGTACAGAACAAAATGAAAAGTCTCCCGTCTACCTCTTTCCACACAGACACGGCAACCATCCAATTTCTCAATCTTTTCCCCACCCCTCCCCCCTTTCCATTCCACAAAACCGCCATTGTCATCATGACCCGTTCTCAATGAGCTGCTGGGCACACCCCCAAGACGGGGTGGTGGCCGGGCAGAGGGGCTCCTCACTTCCCAGTAGGGGCGGCCGGGCAGAGGTGCCCCTCACCTCCCGGACGGGGCGGCTGGCCGGGCAGGGGGCTGACCACCCCCACCTCCCTCCTGGACGGGGCGGCTGGCCGGGCAGAGGGGCTCCTCACTTCCCAGTAGGGGCGGCCGGGCAGAGGCGCCCCTCACCTCCCGGATGGGGCGGCTGGCCAGGCGGGGGGCCGAACCCCCACCTCCCTCCCGGACAGGGCGGCAGGCTGGGCGGTGGGCTGACCCCCCCACCTCCCTCCCGGACGGGGTGGCTGGCCAGGCGGGGGGCTGACCCCCCACCTCCCTCCCGGACAGGGCGGCAAGCTGGGCGGTGGGCTGACCCCCCCACCTCCCTCCCGGACGGGGCGGCTGGCCGGGCTGAGGGGCTCCTCACTTCCCAGTAGGGGCGGCCGGGCAGAGGCGCCCCTCATCTCCCGGACGGGGCGGCTGGCCGGGCGGGGGGCTGACCCCCCCACCTCCCTCCCGGACGGGGCGGCTGGCCGGGCGGGGGGCTGACCCCCCCCCACCTCCCTCCCGGACAGGGCGGCTGGCCGGGCGGGGGGCTGACCCCCCCACCTCCCTCCCGGATGGAGCGGCTGGCCGGGCAGAGGGGCTCCTCACTTCCCAGTAGGGGCGGCCGGGCAGAGGCGCCCCTCACCTCCCGGACGGGGCGGCTGGCCAGGCGGGGGGCTAACCCCCCACCTCCCTCCCGGACGGGGCGGCTGGCCGGGCGGGGGGCTGACCCCCCCACCTCCCTCCCGGACGGGGCGGCTGGCCGGGCGGGGGGCTCCTCACTTCCCAGTAGGGGCGGCCGGGCAGAGGTGCCCCTCACCTCCCGGACGGGGCGACTGGCCAGGTGGGGGGCTAACCCCCACCTCCCTCCTGGACAGGGCGGCAGGCTGGGCGGTGGGCTAACCCCCCCACCTCCCTCCTGGACGGGGCGGCTGGCCGGACGGGGCGGCTGGCCGGGCGGGGGGCTGACCCCCCCACCTCCCTCCCGGACGGGGCGGCTGGCCGGGCGGGGGGCCGACCCCCCCACCTCCCTCCCGGACGGAGCGGCTGGCCGGGCAGAGGGGCTTCTCACTTCCCAGTAGGGGCTGCCGGGCAGAGGCGCCCCTCACCTCCCGGACGGGGCGGCTGGCCAGGTGGGGGGCTAACCCCCCACCTCCCTCCCGGACGGGGCGGCTGGCCGGGCGAGGGGGCTCCTCACTTCCCAGTAGGGGCGGCCGGGCAGAGGTGCCCCTCACCTCCCGGACGGGGCGGCTGGCCAGGTGGGGGGCTAACCCCCCCACCTCCCTCCCGGACGGGGCGGCTGGCGGGGTGGGGGGTTGACCCCCCCACCTCCCTTCCGGACGGGGTGGCTGGCCGGGCGGGGGGCTGACCCCCCCACCTCCCTCCCGGACGGAGCGGCTGGCCGATCAGAGGGGCTCCTCACTTCCCAGTAGGGGCGGCCGGGCAGAGGCGCCCCTCACCTCTCGGACCGGGTGGCCGGCCAGGCGGGGGTCCGAACCCCCACCTCCCTCCTGGACAGGGCGGCAGGCTGGGCGGTGGGCTAACCCCCCCCACCTCCCTCCCGGACGGGGCGGCTGGCCGGGCGGGGGGCTGACCCCCCCACCTCCCTCCCGGACGAGGTGGCTGCCGGGCGGAGATGCTCCTCACTTCCCAGACGGGGTGGCTGCCGGGCGGAGGGGCTCCTCACTTCTCGGGCGGGGCGGCTGCCGGGCGGAGGGGCTCCTCACTTCTCAGACAGGGCGGTTGCCAGGCAGAGGGTCTCCTCACTTCTCAGACGGGGCGGCCGGGCAGAGACGCTCCTCACATCCTGGACAGGGCGGCAGGGCAGAGGTGCTCCCCACATCTCAGATGATGGGCGGCCGGGCAGAGCCGCTCCTCACTTCCCAGATGTGATGGCGGCCGGGAAGAGGCGCTCCTTGTTTCCTAGATGGGATGGCGGCCGGGCAGAGAGGCTCCTCACTTTCCAGACTGGGCAGCCAGGCAGAGGGGCTCCTCACTTTCCAGACTGGGCAGCCAGGCAGAGGGGCTCCTCACATCCCGGACGATGGGCGGCCAGGCGGAGACGCTCCTCACTTCCCAGACGGGGCGGCAGCCGGGCAGAGGCTGCAATCTCGGCACTTTGGGAGGCCAAGGCAGGCGGCTGGGAGGTGGTTGTAGCGGGCCGAGATCACGCCACTGCACTCCAGCCTGGGCACCATTGAGCACTGAGTTAACCAGACTCTGTCTGCAATCCCGGCACCTCGGGAGGCCGAGGCTGGCAGATCACTCGCGGTTAGGAGCTGGAGACCAGCCCGGCCAACGCAGCGAAACCCCGTCTCCACCAAAAAAATACGAAAACCAGTCAGGCGGGGCGGCGCGCGCCTGCAATCGCAGGCACTCGGCAGGCTGAGGCAGGAGAATCAGGCAGGGAGGTTGCAGTGAGCTGAGATGGCAGCAGTACCGTCCAGCTTCGGCTCGGCATCAGAGGGAGACCGTGGAAAGAGGGGAGAGGGGAGAGGGGAGAGGGGAGAGGGGAGAGGGGAGAGGGGAGAGGGGAGAGGGGAGAGGGGAGAGGGAGAGGGAGAGGGAGAGGGAGAGGGAGAGGGAGAGGGAGAGGGAGAGGGAGAGGGCTTCACCTCTTGATAGACCTTGCTTTGTTTTTCCATGTTTCTTTTCTTTTATGCTCCATTTAACCTTTTGTTTTATCTTCTGGGAGATTTTCTTATTTTCTTTTCTTTCTTTTTTTTTTTTGAGACTGAGTCTCGCCCTGTCACCCAGGCTGGAGTGCAGTGGCGCGATCTTGGCTCACTGCAACCTCTGCCACCCAGGTTCAAGTGATTCTTCTGCCTCAGCCTCCAGAGTAACTGGGACTATAGGCACATACCACCACACCCAGCTAATTTTTAAAAATATTTTTAGTAGAGACCCGGTTTCACCATGTTGGCCAGGCTGGTCTCGAACTCCTGACCTCAGGTGATCCACCCGTCTCGGCCTCCCAAAGTGCTGGGATTACAGGCGTGAGACACTGCACCTGGCCTCTTCTGGGAGATTTTCTTGACCTTCTCTTTTAGGTTACTGGCTGTGTATTCAGCTGTGTCCATTTTGATATTTAACCCACCTATTAAATTTTTAAACTTTGATAATCATATTTTGTCAATTTGATTATTCGTGTTCTTTACTTTTTTAATTTTTGTAGCTACAGTATCCTTTTGATCCTCTCTGGACCTATTTTATTTTTTTTCATCTTAAGAACCTTTAATACAGTTATCTAAATGCAGAGTTTCAGTTTATGAAATGAACCAAAGCAGTTTGTCATTTCATGCTATAAAATATTGAAAATCAAGTGCTAAACTGATACTTTAGTTTTAAAGTTGTTTATTGAATTATCTGTTAACTCTTATGAGTAGGTATTTTTTTTTGTCTTGGATTTTTCCTTTTGTGCTGTTGGGGTTGTCTTGAAAATGTATTTAGCTTAGCGGAATGAGGGATTAGAGTGATTAATATTGGTTGTTGGCATGGATTTTTTTTTTTCTTTTTGGTAACATAGTCTCTTTGTTTTCCAGTTTTGCACTTCTAGATTTTAACACAGGACCAGGCACAGAGGGTCACATTTAATGTTGAATGAATGATCAGTTACAGCATTTTTTTCTCTAACGGATCTGAGCATTGTCACATGAGATCCCTATATTGTGTAGTACCTTTTACCTTTTGAAAACATTGTTTTCATTTTCATGAGGATTTTCTGCTTCCCGACTAAGGAATTTCCTAACTGCCTACGTCCTCAGTTAACTTTTGCATTTTTACTTATCAATGAGCTATTTATATGTTTATTTTTACAGAAAGCTTTAATTTGGAAACATCACACTGAATCACTTTCTAACACCCTTAGTTTGCTGGAAGACAACTTAGAATCAGAAATAAGCATATTTAAACCCATATACCATATATCAAGAAATCTGTAAAGGGCCTTTTAGATCCCTCTTCTATGGGATCTGGCAACACAGAGCCATTCCTACAACTCCCAAAAGCAGATCTCTATCCAGCACAGACAGACCCGGGTAGGCTGATGATCAATAACCAGTGGAGGGGTATATTTGCTGCATAGGAATAAATGCTAACCTTAGATAGTCTATGATTCCCCTTTGTCTTCTCTATTTCTCTGTTGGTATCTCATTGTTTGTATTATATTCAGAACTTGCATTATGGGTAATTAAAGTCCTTTGGAACGTGCTTTAAGTTTTTGAGGCTTTTCTTTACCCTTCTAGTGTATTGGAGTAGAAATGCTTATACTGCAGCATGGTGTTAAGGAAAGTGCGCACACTGTTTTTTGTTTATGGTATTCCACGGAAGTTAAGTGCACACACTTTGAACTTCCTAACTGCCTACTTCCTCAGTTTACTTTTGCATTTTACTTATCATTGGGCCATATATATATATATGTGTGTGTGTGTCTTTTTTATTTTTATTTTTATTTTTATTTTTTTTGAGTCAGAGTCTCACTCTGTCATCCAGGCTGGAGTGCAGTGGTACGATCTCGACTCACTGCATCCTCTGCCTTCCAGGTTCAAGCGATTCTCCTGCCTCAGCCTCCCAAGTAGCTGGGACTACAGGCACGCACCACCATACCTGGCTAATTTTTTATATTTTTAGTAGAGACGAGGTTTCACTATATTGGCCAGGCTGGTCTTGAACTCCTGACCTCGTGATCTGCCTGCCCTGGCCTCCCAAAGTGACAGGATTACAGGCATGAGCCACTGCACCCGGCCCTATGTGAGCTTTAATTTAGAAATATCTCACTAAATCACTTTCTAACACCCTCAGTTTGCTAGAAGAAAACTTAGAATCAGATATAAGCATATTTAAACCAATATACCATATATCTAGAAATCTGTAGAAGTGTCTTTTAATCATTTGATTATTTTTTTTATTTTTTTTATTTTTTATTTTTTGAGACGGAGTCTTGCTCTGTCACCCAGGCTGGAGTGCGGTGGCATGATCTCTGCTCACTGCAACCTCTGCCTCCTGGGTTAAAGCAATTCTCCTGCCTCAGCCTCCCGAGTAGCTGGGATTATAGGTACCTACCCCCACGCCCAGATTATTTTTTTTGTATGTTTAGTAGAGACGGGGTTTCACCATGTTGGCCAGGCTGGTCTTGAACTCCTGACCTCATGATCCGTCCACCTTAGCCTCCCAAAGTGCTGGGATTACAGTCGTGAGCCACTGCACCCAGTCTAATCATTTGATTCTTATTGGCTCTTATTATAAATATAGTTCAGACAGTCATTTGTATAGAAACACATTGTAGGGCCGGGCGCGGTGGCTCACGCCTGTAATTCCAGCACTTTGGGAGGCTGAGGTGGGCGGATCATGAGGTCAGGAGATCGAGACCCTCCTGGCTAACACGGTGGAAACACAATCTCTACTAAAAAAAAAATTCAAAAAATTAGCCGGGAGTGGTGGCGGGCGCCTGTAGTCCCAGCTACTCGGGAGGCTGAGTCAGGAGAATGGTGTGAACCTGGGAGGCAGAGCTTGCAGTGAGCTGAGATCGTGCCACTGCACTCCAGCCTGAGCAACAGAGCAAGACTCCGTCTCAAAAAAAAAAAAAAAGTAAAAATAAAAAATAAAAAAATAGAAACACATTGTAAAAGGAGAGAATTGTAAAAGCAATCAAATGATAACTGAAGGAAAGAATGCTTGTATCCTAGTGCATTATAATACTTGAGGTTCATAATGGTGACCCTTAATTAGTAAGGAAAGATTGGATTTGCTGCATCCTAGAGTAGAGAACATTTTTAGTTATTTGGAATTATATAGACTTGGCGCTCCCCCCGAGACCCCCACCGCAAGATGGAGTCTTGCTCTGTCACCCAGGCTGGAGTGCGGTGGTGTGATCTCAGCTCATCGCAACCACTACCTCCCAGGCTGAAGCGATTCTCCTGCCCCAGCCTCCTAAGTAGCTGGGATTACAGGCGCCCACCACCACGCCCGGCTAATTTTTTTTGTTTTGTTTTTTTTTTTTTTTTTTTTTAGTAGAGATGAGATTTCACCATGTTGGCCAGGCTGGTCTTCAACTTCTGACCTTAGCTGATCCACCTGCCTCAGCCTCCCAAAGTGCTGGGATTATACGCCTGAGCCACCGCACCCAGCCTCAAATCATAAACTTTTTTTTTTTTTTTGAGACGAAGTCTCGCTCTGTTGCCCAGACTGGAGTGAAGTGACACAATCTTGGCTCACTGCAAGCTCCGCTTCCCAGGTTCAAGCGATTCTCCTGCCTCAGCCTCCCCAGTAGCCGGGATTACAGGCGTGCGCCACTGCGCCTGGCTAATTTTTTGTATTTCCAGTAGAGATGGGGTTTCACCATGTTGGCCAGGCTGGTCTTGAATTCCTGACCTCAGGTCATCCACCCGCCTCGGCCTCCCAAAGTGCTAGGATTACAGGCATGAGCCACTGTGCTCAGCCTCAAATCATAAACTTTTTAAAGGTTTATCCCTGACCCTCTAAATTAGGTTATGTGCCTTGTTATATGCTCTTTTAGCACTTCTCCTAATTGTGATTGTGTATTTATTATATGATTGTTTATTCAACAGTTTCTTTCAACAAATATTTACCAAGTGTTTAGTAAATCTTCTTTTGGATTGTAAGCTTCATTAAGGCAGAGTAAGGACTGAGTCTATGGTTTCTCTGGGCCATGTGCACCTAGCACCTAGCACAGTGCTTAGACATAGGGAGTACTTAATAAATAGTCATTGAATGGATACATTAAAATGGCGTTAATAATGCTGCCTATCTGATAAGGCTGTTGTGAGCCTTCAATGAAATCGTGTGTAGGAAGTGCTAGTTTGCTCACAGGTTGGTGGTAACAGTCTACTGTGGTCATTGAGAGCAGTTATTGTGGACACAACCCCCAGTTCTGGTCACCCCACCCACTAGCTCTGTGAACCCACATAGGTACTTAATATCTCTGATTTTTATTTTATTTATCTGTAAAATGGAACTAATAATTACAACCACCTTATAGGACAGAGTCTTGGCTCTGTCACCCAGGCTGGAGTGCAGTGGTGTGATCTTGTCTTACTGCAACCTCCGCCTCCCAGGCTCAAGCAATTCTCCTGCCTCAGCCTCCTGAGTAGCTGGGATTATAGGTGTGCACCACCGTGCCTAGCTAATTTTTGTATTTTTAGTAAGATGGGGTTTTGCCATGTTGGCCAGGCTGGTCTCAAGCTTCTGGCCTCAAGTGATCCACCTGATTCAGCCTCCCAAAGTGCTAGGATTACAGGTGAGCCACCTGACCCAGCCTCCTTATAGGATTTTGTAAGAATTAACCTGTGACAATGACAGTGAAACATTTAGGTTACAGTAACTTGTTGAATAGATGGTGGTTATACCATTGTTAATATGTTAATGAGTAAGAACAGTAATCAAAAGAATATGTAGAAAGTGTCAGAAGAAATTCACTTGTGGAAATGCTGTATTCTCTGATGAGATAGTAGTACTGTATTTTTACTATTCCATGATCCTCAGAATATTGAATATTTTCTACTTACGTCTGTGATGGGTCATACTTTGTTAGCTGCAGTTTTACCTTGTTTTAAAAAGTACTATTAGGCTAGGCGTGGTGGCTCACGCCTGTAATCCCAGCACTTTGGCAGGCCGAGGCGGGTGGATCACAAGGTCAGAAGATCAAGACCATCCTGGCTAACACAGTGAAACCCCGTCTCCACTAAACATACAAAAAATTAGCCAGGCATGGTGACGGGTCCCTGTAATCCCAGCTACTTGGGAGGCTGAGGCAGGAGAATGGCATAAACCCGGGAGGCAGAGCTTGCAGTGAGCCCAGATCGCGCCACTGCACTCCAGCCTGGGTGACAGAGCGAGACTGTCTCAAAAAAAAAAAGAAAAAAAAAGTACTACTGAGAATATAATATAATTAACCTGAATAGGTTAATAACCTGAATAGGTTAATTATATTATGGAACCTAAACCATATAAATTTAAAATGCCTTAGAATGTCCAGTCAGCAAGTGACAGTATTAGAAATCAACCTGGATTTTAGACCGCTGTGAGTTCATGGATAATGTTTGTGTGTTTAGGAGACTATTCTGAATAGTGTTTCACAGTCCTTTACGTGCATCCCCTGTGCATTGGATGCTTCACTAGCCTTTTCTGACTAAAGCATATGAAAATACAAGTGAAAAAGGCAAGTTATTACAGGAATAACTTTTCATTTTCTCTAATTTTCATATTTTAAAAATTCATTTGTAAGCATTTGATACTTTAAACCTGTTTACAGGAACTTGGTATAAACCACCATGTCCAGCCCTTTGTCTCATATTTGAATTGTTTTACTTTCTTCTTGGCCACGTGGCCCTGACTTCTCACTTTCATAAGAAGGGTTTTGTATTGTGGAGATACAAATTATGGAGTTGTTTGCATTAATACAAGTGTTTGTGGAAAAAGATGCCAAGCTTTCCTGTGATTGGTAATGCACCTTTATTGTAGGCTCAGCAAAACAGTCCCTCATCTACGGGATCTGGCAACACAGAGCATTCCTGCAGCTCCCAAAAACACATCTCCATCCAGCACAGACAGACCCAGGTAGGTTGGTGATCGATAATCAATTGAGGGGCATACCTGCTGTGTAGGAATAAGGGCTAACCTGTGTAGTCTGTTATTCTTCTCTGACTTCTCTGTATTTCTCTGACCACCTCATTATTTGTGTGTATTATATTCAGAACTTGCATTATGGGTATTTAAAGTCCTTTGGAAGGTGCTTTAACTTTTTGAGGCTTTTCTTTACTTTTCCGGTGTATTGTAGCAGAAATGCTTATGCTAAAGCATGATGTTAAGGAAAGTGCACATTTTTTTTTTTTTCCTACAGTATTCCACAGAAGAAAAGTACCTACACTTTGAAGGCCTGTAAGTTCAGATTTTGGCACTGTGGCCTAAGTTCAGATTCTGGCCTGGGCCTCAGTTTTTCTTAGTACAAATCATCTGTGAAAATGTGGTTGATTCTCATGATCTCAGACAGTGTATACGAAATGTTTATTAGTAGTGTACTTGTAGTAGGCTTTCAATAAATGTTAATTCCCTAATTTATGAAAGTAGTTAATGTATTCCTTTTCCTGCTTACTTATTTATACCTGGCTAAACTTCTCTCAGATGTGAGATACCAACATGGTTTACTCCTTAAATTGTGTTCAGAAACTCTTTAATTTAGGAGTGTTCTGAACATTTGAGGATTGTATCTGCAAAGGATGGTGGCTATAGCTTCCATTTTGTAGTTTTGAGTATACTGGGTTTTCTTGAAGCCTCTTTTGATACTGTATATATTATCTTCAAGACACGATCGTTGGCAATCTAGGAGAATTTCTTAAATCTCAAGAGGTATACAACTCCCTGGAGCACATTTGAATTTTATCTAAATCACCAGCTCTTGTACAGTTCAGTTAGATAGTTGAGCACTCAGGTAGCTTCTTCTCTTCCCTTCTGATTGCTCTCTGTTTCCACCAGATGGCGCATTTGTTCCTTAGAGAGTTGTGTCAAGTCTCCTGTGAGATCGTTTTCTATTCAAAGTTAGTTTCATTTCTGGAGTAACGTGTTTCTACATTGTTCAGTGCACAGTAGTGAGAATTCATACATTTGATTCCAGAATTAACATGTGTTTGAAGTGTAGGTGTAGTGGGACGTAAGGAACCCAGCAGAGGACTTGAACAATGAGATGAGACAAGCAGATTTCATTTCTTAAGCCATGTGATTCTAGGCCATTTGTGTGAGCAAGTGCTTTTTTTTCCCCCCAAGAAAGGTAACGAGAAGAGTGTGATGACATATAACATGTTGAGACTAATCCTAAATTTGTTTTACCTTTGTCTCTGTAGTCCAACCTCACAATAGAAAAAATATCTGCACTAGAAAACAGTAAGAATTCTGACCTAGAGAAAAGGGAGGGAAGAATAGATGATTTATTAAGAGTAAGTATTAAAATGTGGTAAGATATTTTATAGCAAGCACCATTTGTTATATATATTTGGATTATGTACATATCATAGAAGTAATTACTATAGCCAAATAACAATGAAATAATAAACATTTGGGTATTTTTCTTTAATTGAGGGAATCTGAGTAGGAACCAGGTTCCTGCATTCTAAACACTACCTTTAAATTGGAAATCTTATACTGTAGTATTTTAATGATTGAATTTATATTGGAGAAATAGATATGTGGAGTGTTATATTTCATCTAGAACTGTGGGAATAAGTATAAAGTGTTGTTTTCCCATTCCAGAGAAATTATTTTAATATTGTTGAATTTTATAAGCTATTTCAAAGGACTTTTTAGCCCATTTTGCTTTTTGTACCTTTTATAACCTACTCACCCAAACTTTTTTGTGCTTACAAAAGAAACCTTTAAAATGCTTCATCTGGAATTAAATAGATATCACTAGAAAATACTTTATCAATATGTTTTGAACATGCAATTTGACATGACTGACTCATAGTTTTTAAAGAGTAAAAAGGGCCGGACATGGTGGTTCACACCTGTAATCCCAGCACTTTGGGAGGCCAAGGCAGGTGGATCACTTGAGGTCAGGAGTTTGAGACCACCCTGGCCAACATGTTGAAAAGAAACCCTGTCTCTACTAAAAAAATATAAAACATTATCCTGGTGTGGTGGCAAGCGGCTGTAGTCCCAGCTACTTGGGAGGCTGAGACAGGGGAATTGCTTGAGCCTGGGAGGCGGAGGTTGCAGTGAGCCGAGATTGCGCCAGTGCATTCCAGCCTGGGCGACAGAGTGATACTTCGTGTCAAGAAAAAAATAAGAAAGTAAAAAGGACCGGGCATGGTGGCCCATACCTGCCACTTTGGGAGGCTGAGGCAGGAGGATTGCTTGAGATCAGGGGTTTGAGACCAGCATGCATGACTCAGCAAGACCCCATTTCTATAAAAGAATACAAAATTTGCCAGGCATGGTGGTGTGTCTGTGGTCCCAGCTACTGGGAGCCTGAGGTGGGAAGATGCTTGAGCCCAGGATCTCTAGGCTACAGTGAGCCAAGTTCATGCTGCTGCGCTCCAGCCTGGACAACAGAGCAAGACCCTGCCTCAAAAAAAAAAAAAAAACCATTATACATGCTCTTCACAAAATACAGAAAAATATGTCACTCATAATTCCATTAATTGGGATTAAACATTTGGTACATTTTTTTTTCAGTAATTTTGAGCTGTTTGAAGTAGATATGTGTGTATATATATATACACACACACACACAAATGAATATATACATAAATGTTACTGATTTACGAATAACATTGGCTAGAATTTTTCTCTTCTCTAGTGATTTAGAAGGTATAGGTTTGATCCTTATTTCTGCTAATGTGGTAGTTAATCTGACTCTTTAGGGTCCTGAAACCTCCAGGGCTACTGTGACACAGCAAGATGGGGATCGGCAACCTTGCCTTTGTCAGTCTTTCTTATTAGGCTTTGGGTACAATTTTCTTTGAATATATGTTTAATAATGCAGATTATAAAAGTCACTGTACTCATGATGATCTGACCTCCAAAATTTTTTTACTTTTATTATATTTCTGTACTTAATAAAAACATAAGGTAAAATAGTGTATTTTGACTCCTTTTTATATAAAACCTGGAATTCAGCACATAGCTAAACTAAGTCGGGCCTTTATTAGTAAAGTCTGGTGTGTTTATATTATTATTAATTTTTTTTTTTTTTTTGAGACAGAGTCTTGCTCTGTTGCCCAGACTGAAGTGCAGTGGCGTGATCTCAGCTCACTGCAACCTCCGCCTCCCAGGGTCAAGCAATTCTCCTACCTCAGCCTCCTGAGTAGCTGGGATTACAGGTGCCCGCCACCATGCCCAGCTAATTTTTGCATTTTTAGTAGAGATGGTGTTTCACTATGTTGGTCAGGCTGGTCTCGAACCCCTGACCTTGTGATCCACCCACCTCGGCCTCCCAAAGTGCTGGGATTACAGGTGTGAGCCACCGCGTCCGGCTATTATTATTAATTGTATATATTTATTTTGAGACAGGATCTCATGTCACCCAGGCTGGAGTGCGGTGGCGCAGTCTTGCAAGCCGTGCCCTCTCCAGTCCCCACCTGATGTGATCATCCCACCTCGGCCTCCCAAGTAGCTGGGACTATAGGCATGTGCCACTACATTTGGCTGTTTATATTATTAATTAATTAATTAATTTTTTGAGACAGAGTCTCACTTTGTCACCCAGGTTCAAGTGATTCTCCTGCCTCTGCCTCCCAAGTAGCTGGGATTACAGGCATGCACCACAATGCCTGGCTAATTTTTGTATTTTTAATAGAGATGGGTTTTTGCCACATTGGCCACGCTGGTATCGAATTCCTGACCTGCAGTGATCAGCCTGCCTTGGTCTGCCAAAGTGCTGGGATTACAGGCGTGAGTCACTGCGCTCGGCCTATATTATTATTATTAAATTACTATTTTTACTGCTATATATAACACTAAGTTCTTATGTATAGAGTATAGGCAGAGGCAGCTTTATGACCAAATTTGTAGTCATTGTTAGACTGGTTTATTCAACTGATTTCAAAGCTTATCAACAGTATTTTTTTTATTTATAGTTCTTGTTTTATCTGTTGATGGTGGTACATTTTTAAGTGATTATTTTTCAGCAAGGATTTGTCAGTGTTAAATTTTCTCTTCCTTGCAGACCTGAGAATTCTCTCTTTTGCCCTCCCATGGAAAGACAACAGTGTGTGCAGGATTTTTGTGTCATAACCCCTTGTTCTGTTCGTTCTGCTTCTCAAATATAACACACATTCTCTCTCTCTGTTTCTCCTTCAGTTTTTCAAGCATTTTGTATTTCGGAGAGGTTCATGACCAAAGCAGCAAACACCATAATTTGTTAAATATTACCCCAGGGTGTATCTATATGTGGGTTTATATATTTTTATTTGGAAAATGTGTGATTATGTCTAACTATGCTTTTATCCCTCTTTATATTGGTTTCTTCTTGACTCTTAGCTTGAATCTCTGATTTCTCTCCTTTATTTCTAACATGTTATGTCTCATTTTAATATGATTGCCCCTTCTGAGTCTCATTAAACACTGTCTTCCATATATTTCTGGCATTTACTGCAGCTCATGTGAATTTTGATTTTATTGTTTACATTTTTATTTTTTGAGACAGTGTCTTGCTGTCGCCCAGGCTGGGTGCAGTGGCACCATCATGGCTCACTGCAGCCTTCATCTCCCAGGCTCAAGCAGTCCTCTCACTTCAGCCTCCTGAATAGCTGGGACTACAGGCATGTGCCACTGTGCTTGGCTAATTTTTTTATTTTTTGTAGGAACAGGGTCTCACTATGTTGCCCAGGCTGGTCTTGAACTCTTGGGTTCAAGCAATCCTCCTACCTTGGCCTCCCAAAGTGCTGGGATAACAGACGTGAGCCACCGTGATAGGCCTATTATTTACATTTTAAATTTCCCTGCTTTTTTCCCTCATCTAATATACTTTCTTACCCCATCCTGTATATTCTCTAGGGTTTTTGGTTCCTATTTCCTAGATATCATGTCTTTTTGCATTTTATGAAATATGACAAGAAGTATTCTAAAATGTTCTTTTGATTTCTATGGGTGATAATTTTCATTGTTTTCAAGCTGATTTTCTGTATTCCTTGGGCCTATTTTTGTTGTTGTTGTTTTTATTTACTATTGTTATTTTTGTTTCCTTTTCTCCATCTTTGAATGAGGAGACCCATATGTGTAGTCTCAGCACTGTGTTGTATTTTTCATTGTTCAGATATGTATACTTGCATGGAGTTGCTCTTATTCCTGTTTTTATTCATTTGGGTGCTGGTTGAATTGCCATCAAAGATTTATAATGAAATGGTTTGTGGGTGTAAAAAGCTCCTTGCCAAATTCCAGTATCTGTCAGGGTTTTGTACAGAGAAGCTCTGCTGTACTGAGAAAGAATTGTGGGCGTGCCTTTCTCCATCATCTGACTCTTGAAGATTGAGGTGACAGAGTATGAGAAAAACTTGAATCCTAACTTGGTACTGCTTTAGGAGTTTTAAAAAAATGTTTGCTTATGTTTTCTAAGAAGCAATATGTTTCCTTCACTCACCACTGCCCCTTCTACTCTGTCGTCTTCAGACTGTTGCAGTCTTTATTTGTATGTAGAGCAGTACTAAAGGAGTAGATAAATAAAAAAGGAAGACACCGAGGGCAGCTGCCTTGTTTTTAGGTTGATTAGAACTTGTGCTTCTAGAAGATCTAGAGGATCGATAGTGAGGGAAAGACTACATGTCTTGTATATTCTTTCAGACATCATTCATTGAATTTTGCCATTTTAGTAAGATGTTGGGTATGGCTGCATTGGGGGCTACTAGCCATCTGCTTTTTTTTTTCTTTTTTTTTTAATTTTTAAAAAAAGGACACAGTGTCTTGCTCTGTCTCCCAGGCTGGAGTGCTGTGATGCAATCACAGTTCACTGCAGCCTCGACCTCCCAGGCTCAAGCAACCCTCAGCCTCCCGAACAGCTGGCATCAGAGGCGCATGCCACCACACACGGCTGATTTTCAAAATTTTATAGAGACAAGGTTTTGCCATGTTGCCGAGGCTGGTCTTGAACTCCTGGGCTCAAGCGATGCTCCTGCCTCGGCCTCCCAGAGTGCTGGGATTATAGGCATGAGCCACGCGCACCAGCCACCAGCTGTTACTTTAAACATGAACTCCTCGAAGACATTAGCGTCAGAAGCCACAAAAACTTAGAATTCTTAAAATTTTAAATAACTGCCAAGAGGTTGATTGATTTCATACATTTGATTATAGATTTCAAGGGAACACTCACCTTATGAGTAGACTGGGTTTTCCATAAACATTAAATGATCTTTGCTTGGTAGATTCTTTAGTATGAATTTGGTAATCACACTTACCCAAATGTAGTTACACTCTGCCTTTGATAATATGGTTCTGTACAAAAACTAACAGGAAGAAATTATGCTATGGGGAGAGGAGAAACATTTGGAGACAGAAGCTGTTTCTCATGGGTTACTTTAAAAATGATGCTATATTATACAAAAGAAATGATAAAAATTTTTAATGAAGCTACAAAGTCTCAAAAATTGAGTATCGTGTGATATCTTCTGTTTGTGCTTTTTAGTATTTTAGAAACACGTAACAGGTTTTTCTTTTTCATAATTTAAGTGAGTTTTTATGAGGTAACATTATTTGCTAGAAGAGCTGAGATCTTTTTTTTTTTTTTTTTTTTTTTTAACACAAAAGGACTAAATTCAGGACTTGCAAGTCAAATTCGTCCTTGGGTTAGTGGTTCTTTCCTTCTCTGTTATTGCACGAGGCTTTTAAGTTTTTAGTCCACACTGTAGGCTTCTGACCACAGCTAAATTAGCTGTGTATTTACATTCTGGCATTCTTGAACTAGGACCTTGTTTGTTTGTTCTGTCTTTTGTGGGCATGGGCGTGCCTGGCTTCTCTGGTGAGGAACATTTATGCAAATTTATCTTTCTTAAATACCACTAGAAAAAGAACAAAGCAAACATAAAATTCAGTAATTTTTTTGTATGTGCTTAATCACTCTTTGTATTTTAAACATTCATTGTAGTTTATTTTTTTATTTTTTGAGATGAAGTCTCACTCTGTCACCTAGGCTGGAGTGCGGTGGCGTGATCTTGGCTCACTGCAACCCTCGCCTTTGGGTTCAAGCGATTCTCCCGCCTCAGCCTCCTGAGTAGCTGGAATTACAAGCTCCCGTCACCACGTGTGGCTAATTTTTTTATATTTAGTAGAGATGGGGTTTGACCACGCAGGCCAGGCTGGTCTTGAACTCCCGACCTCAAGTCATCTGCCTGCTTTGGCCTCCCAAAATGCTAGGATTGCACGCATGAACCACGATTCCCAGCTTTAACATTTTTTTAATTATTATTTTGTGATAGCTTAGGTGTTTGTGATGACAAGAGTAGCTGTAACTGGTTATTGGCAGGAGCAAAATATGATCAGTAGAAAAAGATGCCCAAGTTAGTAATTCAATTTATCATTTATAAATAGATGATATGTTATGAGAGAATAAAGGAATGAATTATTTACTTTTTCTAAGACATAGTTACTTCTTACCTGTTTGAACTTTAATTTTGCTTTTGATAAAACAACATATAGAAATGATTTTTTTTTTCTCTCCCTAGAAACTGCTTTTCCATTAATCTTCTTCCTTGGAGCTAATTAAAAATTTTTTTCTCATTGAAGGCCAACTGTGATTTGAGACAGCAGATTGATGAACAGCAAAAGATGCTAGAGAAATACAAGGAACGATTAAATAGATGTGTGACAATGAGCAAGAAACTCCTTATAGAAAAGGTCAGTGAATAATGTTGGTCTAAACTCTGTATCCCAAGATACTCAATGTGTGTCATTGTGTGGCTTCTTATTCCTTACTTGAGATGAAAGTATTTAAAAGTAGAGCTTTTTAGGAACATGATTTGACAATTAGAATTTTTTCCTTGCGTGGACACCAGACCAAGCATCCAGAGTGTTAATTTGGGATACGCTTTGTTGCTGTGCATTGCTTTGAGTGTGATATTGAACAGAGACAGCTTGTCCTAGTTGAATTTATTTGGGGTATTGCTCTCCTAAATTCTTATATTCATTCTATCAATTGAAGTGAGTATCCTATTACTATTAGAATCATTAACAATAGTTGCATTTTTGTTTCAGAGATGGCATTTAGAATAACTTATGTATATAATAATGTGATAATTAATGCTTTGTGCATTAAAAAATTAAAGTTGCCATATACCTGTATATGATTACTTAACTGGCTGATGTCCTGTTTATTATCTTCATTGGTTAATTATCACTTACCTCTGTTAATAGGTATTAGTAACTATTAGAAGTTTTTTTTTTTTTGAGGCTGAGTCTCGTCCAGGCTGGAGTGCCGTGGCATGATCTCAGCGCACTGTAGCCTTCGCCTCCCAGATTCAAGCGATTCTCCTGCCTCAGCCTCCTGAGTAGCTGGGTTTATAGGCGTGTGCCACCATGCCCAGCCAATTTCTGTATTTTTTTTTTTTTTTTTATACTTTAAGTTTTAGGGTATATGTGTACAACATGCAGGTTAGTTACATATGTATACATGTGCCATGTTGGTGTGCTGCATCCATCAACTCGTCATTTAACGTTAGGTGTATCTCCTAATGCTATGCCTCCCCACTCCCCCCACCCCACAACAGGCCCCAGTGTGTGATGTTCCCTTTCCTGTGTCCATGTGTTCTCATTGTTCAATTCTCACCTATGAGTGAGAACATGCGGTGTTTGGTTTTTTTGTCCTTGCGATAGTTTGCTGCGAATGATGGTTTCCAGCTTCATCCATGTCCCTACAAAGGACATGAACTCATCATTTTTTATGGCTGCATAGTGTTCCATGGTATATATGTGCCACATTTTCTTAATCCAGTCTATCATTGTTGAACATTTGGATTGGTTCCAAGTCTTTGCTATTGTGAATAGTGCCACAATAAACATACATGTGCATGTGTCTTTATAGCAGCATGATTTATAATCCTTTGGGTATATACCCAGTAATGGGATTGCTGGGTCAAATGGTATTTCTAGTTCAAGATCCCTGAGGAATTGCGGGGTTTCGCCATGTTGGCCAGGCTGGTCTTGAACTTCTGACCTCAAGTGATCCACCCGTCTCGGCCTCCCAAAGTGCTGGGATTACAGGCGTGAACCACCATGCCTAGCCAGCTCTATTTCTTTAAGCCTACATGTTTTGCACTTGTTAAAAGTATTTGAACATACAATTACTCAGCTTCCCTTGTTTATGCTTGAATTTTGTATAATCTTAAATATTTTTTCCAATCTAAGCTTTATTTTATCCCGTTTCTTCTATATTTGTATAACTTTAGGTGGCTATCTTCATTGAAAGTTTTTTCTCAAAAGCCTTAAAATAGAACATAGTTCTTGGCAGCAATTTGAAAGTTTTTTGAGGAGAAGGGGAGACTTACAATGGTGATTCAAATGAAGTAAACTAAAAAGTAATGAAGCAAGACGGAGGAAAAAGCAGTATTCACTTGAGCACATACCAAAAGAATAACATTTCAAATGTAACTAGAAGAAAGTATGCTGAAGTTCGCAATACAGAAATAATTATTAATAAGATAGCTTTAAAGCCCTGCTCAGCTTTTGAATGTTGGGAATTGACCCAGAGGTGGCTGTAACCTAAGATGGTTCCTTCAGTAATGACCATTTTTTCTTTTTCAAGATGATGATTTATTCCCCACCTTCTAAGAGACAAAGACCAACGAGCCACCACAGCCACCAGTCCCAGAACCCGCCAATGCTGGGGAACGGAAAATGAGGGAGTTCAACTCTGGTAAGTTCTCAGCGAAATCCACGACCTTTTCCTTTATCTTCTGGATTCTCAATGTGACTGATGAAAGTTACCACATGCTCTGCAGGGGGAAATGATTTAGCATGTGTTACTACATCTTAATCACATCTTTGTAAAGCCAGGAGCATTTTGAAAGTCACGTTACAGACATTGTTTAAACATAGTCTGTATTTACCAAAGTATAGGACATTGTATCATCTCATATTAATTAGTTAGTTGGCTCAAAATTAGTGCTAATGACTTAGTAATTCAGTGATTTCTGTTAGCTTTAAAACCTTTATTTCAGAACTATTTCACCTCTTGGTTTTCATTTTTGCTGTGTGTCACTGCCTGCCGGCTGCTAATTTATTAACTCCCAGTGAATCATGTGTCCTGTGAAGGGACTGAATATTAGTGGCAAATTATGTTGATGATTTGTATTTTGAATAAATAGTTTGAATACATAGAACATTAAGCTTGTATACATTTTGAAAATAGTATTTTAGTATTCTACTGTGTCATAGTCACAATGATTGGATATATATTGAATTTATATGTACTTTAAGTTTTTATATGTTTATGGTCTTTAGCATTCTAATGTGCAATTGTATATCTGTTAAGTCTTTTTTTTTTTTCAAGATTAGACTCTGATTTATTGAGGCATCTGTTTGATGCCACATTAAGTGGCCCAGGCTTTGTGTAGGGGTTGAGGTTAAAGCAGGAAGAAGTGTGGTGAGAGGCAGGGGTACCAGGATTAGGTTGGAATACCTGGGGGTGCTCTGAGGCTCCCCAAGTTTCCGTGGTCTTGGCCGGCTGTGCTGCTGGCCTGGGCATCTGATGGGCCTGCAAGGGTGGTCCAGGGGCTAGGGCAGGGACTTTGGAGTCACGCTGTTGGCTTTGAATCCAGACTCCTACACTTGGTAGCTGTGAACTCTCCATGTGTCAGGGACCTGCAGAACTGAGCTCTGTCTGAGCCACGTTCCATCCAGGCACTGCGGATCCATCCAGAGGGGCACTGCCTCAGTTTGCTCACTATTCACTGCCTTCTCAAGCAGACCCTTGTCTCCTTCTAGGCCCTCACAATCCAGTGGAGGAGACGAAACTCATCTGCCTCTGTCCCTCTGGGCACGCCTCATGCCAGGTGCATCTGTGGACAGGGGCCATGCTCCTGGGCTTCCAAAGTTGGAGAAAGCTGCCAGGCTCAGGTGGGTACATCACAGCAGCTGCTGCCCTCTGGACACAGTGACAAAAGAACACTCTGGGCCTGGAGCCCTGGTCTGGGGCATTGGGCAAGGCTGTTGCACTTCTCTGAGCCTATTTCCCCATCTGGAAAGTGCGCTGATTGTATCTCCCTGTGGGCACTGAGGGCTCAGTGTTAGTTTGAGAGCCAGTATCTGGGGTTTGGGCTGTAATTCCCCGTCAGCCCCATAGCTGCGGGGAACCAGGGACTTTGTTGGGATTACCCTAGGCATCAGTCTAGCTTCCTGCCCCTGGCTTGGGCTCAGCACCTGAGGTAGTCTAGGGGGTAGGTGGTCCTGGTGGGGGCTGGGGCTTTTCCCCAGACTGAGCTCACACCCAGAGCCAGAAATCTTGGTGCCTGCTCTGGGCAAAGGTGCCAGCCTGTGCGACAAGAGCGTAACTCCATCTCCAAAACAAAACAAAAAACCTTGCATCATTTCAAGGGGCTCACACCTCCCTAAGGGCCTGGTAATTGGCCGGCTCTGGCCTGCATTTGGCCCCGAGGGTGTAGGTAACACCCCACCTTACCTGGTTTCTTCCTGCCAGGGCCAATCTTCAGACCTCAGGACTTTGCAGCCTATCCCACCTCCCCTCTGGCCAGCCTTGAGCCCTTGTGGTTCCGCTCTTTTTCCAGGCTATCTCCTGGTTGTCCTTCTGACTCGAGGCCTGGCTCATGCTGCTCCCCCTACCACTCACCAAGACCCACAAGGACCACTCCACACCCAGCTCAGCCCCATCCCCTCAGATAGTCCTTTCTCTTTCCTCAGGTGGCCAGGTGCATATCTTGGTGTGAGGACCTTCACTGTTTCTGGGAATGCCCTACTGGTCACCTTGGTGACAGAGACCAAGGCATTTACCTGATATGAGTGTCTTGGTTCACTGTCTACATGGCTAGGGAGGGAGTCAATAATAGGCTTTTCACTTGCTGCAAGGGCCAGTTCTCCTGGCCCCATGGCTCCAGGGATGGAGGACGCTGCAGGAGATGCACCGCTCACTTCCCAGCTGAGGACTGTGGGTCATCTCAGGGCGATTTCACAGTCCCCACATGCCCCACCCCCTCAGCTCTGCAAATACCAAGCAGTGCAGCCTGCCTAGGGAATGATGGGCTCGAGAGTGCCCAGGTAGTGCCCAGAGTGCCCTTGGCAGGCCCCTCACCTAGCTGCTTCCACAGCTCTGTAGCAAGAGTTCTAACCTTTTTTGACTGTGAAGCCTGCTGAGAATAAGAGCTGTGGACTGTTTTCCCAGAAAGGCATGTACATGCTCTCCACACAAAACCTTTCATCGTGGCAAAGCACAGTGGCTCATGTAATCCCAGAACTTTGGGAGGCGGAGCCAGTCGGATCACCTGAGGTCAGGAGTTCAAGACCAGCCTGCCCAACATGGTGAAACCCTGTCTCTACTAAAAATACAAAAAATTAGCCAGGCGTGGTGGCAGCCACCTGTAATCCCAGCTACTCCGGAGGCTGAGGCAGGAGAATCACTTGAACCCGGGAGGCGCAGGTTGTAGTATAGTGAGATCACGCCACTGCACTCCAGCCTGGGCGACAGGAGCGAAACTCTGTCTCAAAAAACAAAACAAAACAAAACCTTGCATCCTTTCAGGGGGCTCACACCTCCATAAGGGCCCAGTAATTAAACCCCTTGGGCCTGAGGGTGAGAAACTTTGTCTCAGTTCTTTCCCGAGTGATCAGCCCAGGGGTAAGGAAGGAGAAGCCAGAAAGCAGGACCCATGAGAAGGGCCCCCTCCTGGAGTTTGAGGCCCACTCCCTCCTGCCCCTGCCTCTCCTCTGTCCAGGACTCCTCCCTGCTCTGCCCTACTCCTGGGGCTGTAACCATGGGGAGCTGTGGTTTTCTGCAGGCCCCTGGGCACAAAGTGGGCAGGCTCACCTGGAGGCGATCAGAGTAACATGGCAGGAAGTGAGGGGGAAAGCCGCCCTGGTACTGCGCCTCTCTGCCCCCTGACGTCACTGGCATGCACTCCTCCCTCCCCTCACTCAGGCAGTGGCATGAGTTCCATGTGAGCGCTGGCCTGCTCCCTCTGCTGCCTCTTTTTTTTCTTGGGGCTACCATAACACTTTCCCTTCCCCAGCCCTGCCAACCTGGTGGGACATTGGGCTTCCCTCTCACAGGGTCCTGGGGACAGGCCCATCCTTTATCATACCCACAGAGAGACCCTTTTTTTCTTCAGGACCTGGGGAGCAGCCAGGTTCCATGAGTTAAATGCAGATCTGAACCAAGCTGGGATTAGGGTACACACTCTCCTCTACTGAAAAGTAGCTAGGGATTCCAACTAGGTGAGAAGGAGAGTGGGGCAGAGGCAGACCAGACAAGGACTGATCACCTGGAAAAAGCCGGCCATCAAAGGTCTTGGCAAATGCTGGGTTCAGTGGCTCACACCTGTAATCCCAGCACTTTGGGGGGCTGAGACAGGTGGACTACTTGAGGCAAGGAGTTCGAGTCCAGCCTGGGCAACATGGCAAAACCCCATCTCTACTAGAAATACAAAAATTAGCTAGGCATGCTACACTCCTGTAATCCCAGCTACTCAGGAGGCTGAGGCAGGAGAATCACCTGAACTGGGGAGGCAGAGGTCGAAGTGAGCCGAGATTGTGCCCCTGCACTCCAGTCTGGGAGACAGAGTGAAAGTGGGCCTCAAAAAAAAAAAAAAGAATATGGCCTTGGCAGAGAGGGGCCAACCCGGCAGTGCCTTCCCTTGGGTTTCTCCTGGGTAGGCCTCTGCCATGAGGAGGCGCTTCCTTCTGCCTGTCCATGGCCCACAGCAATGGAGTGTCTGCTTCTGGGGGCTGGGTGGGAGACTGCTGGCAGAACTGGAAACCTTCAGGTGGAGTTTTTTTGTTTTGTTTTGTTTTCGAGATGGAGCATCGCTCTGTTACCCAGGCTGGAGTGCAGTGGTGGAATCTCAGTTCACTGCAACCTCCGCCCCCCGGGTTCAAACAATTCTCCTGTCTCAGCCACCTGAGTAGCTGAGATTACAGGCATGTGCCACCATGCCCGGCTAATTTTTGTATTTTTTGTATAGATGGCATTTTGCCATGTTGGCCAGGCTGGTCTCGAACTCCTGACCTCAAGTGATCCACCCACCTCGGCCTCCCAAAGTGCCGGGATTACAGGCATGAGCCACTGAGCCCAGCCCCTTCAGGGGGGTTTTGAGGCTTCACTACAATACTAGTTTCCTGTGGCTGCTGCAACAAATTACCACACACTTAGTGACTTAAAACAACCAAAATGTATTCCCTTACAGGTCTGAAGGCCAGAGTTCTACAGTAAGTCCTACTGAGTCAAGGTGGGAGCAGGGTCGGTGGCTTCCGAGGCTCTGCGGGAGAATCCGTTTCCTGGCCGTGGAGGTGGCCTGCACTCCTCAGCTTGTGCTGCCCGTCTCGAATGACTGGAGTTTCCTGCTTCTGTCACTACACCTCCCACCCTCTCCATCACTTGCTCTGCTCTTATGAGGATCGGAGTGAGTACATCAACCCCAAAAGCCAAAGACCCTTAACTTCATTATATCTGCAAAGCCCCTTTTGCCATATAAGGTCATGTTCACCAGTTCCCGGGATTAGGATATGGGCATCTTGGGGGCATCAGCCTGCTACAGCTAGGCTGCAAAACTATTACACCCTCCTGGTGTTTCAATGATTGGGAGAAAAAGGGTTGGCATTTTTTGCTTAGGGTTCCCTCTTAAACTTGTATCTGTAAGGTCTGGGGTCCCTCTTAACCTTGTGTTTTTGTTTTTGTTTTTTTGAGGTGGAGTCTTGCTCTGTCATCCAGGCTGGCAGTGGCGTGGTCTTGGCTCACTGCAACGTCTGCCTCCTGGGTTCAAGTGATTCTCCTGCCTCAGCCTCCTGAGTAGCTGGGACTACAG
Organism: Gorilla gorilla gorilla; assembly: GCF_029281585.2. Lineage (NCBI taxonomy): Eukaryota > Metazoa > Chordata > Mammalia > Primates > Hominidae > Gorilla > Gorilla gorilla. The sequence continues at coordinate 137,699,250 of NC_073230.2, forward strand.
GCACCCGCCACCATGCCCTGCTGTTTTGTATTTTTGGTAGGGACGGGGTGGGGGTGGGGCTAGGGAGGGGGGTTTTGGCTATGTTGCCCTGAGCTCAAAGCGATCCGCCTGCCTCTGCTGCCAAAGTGCTGGGATTACAGGCCTGCACCACTGCACCTGGCTGCTGTAAAGTCTTATTTCACACAGCTGAGACGTGTTTTAGGAAGTTTGCTAAAAGACCCCTGGAGACCTCCTCGTGGTGACCTCCCTGTTATTGTGTTTAATTTGATTGAACTTTTCTGCCCTCCTGCTTTTCAGCTTCTCTAATAGTCTCCCATTAAACCAATTCTAAGAACCACCAAAAAAGGGAAATTTTTTTTTGAAAGCAGTAAAATGATATGGACTGTTAGAATGTAAAATATATGAAATAAGTCATTATATGTTAGTGCTGCTCTGACATAGGGACGTATTATTGAGAATCAACTTTTGCTTGATTTTCAGAGAAATGGAATAATCGTATCGCTGATCTACGTAAACAAATTGAAGAATTGTCTGAAAGAAAATATGTTATGTCTAAACTGGAAAAGTCCTGTAATCTTATGTTCATGGGCGTTTACACAGTGGAGTTACTGTTCATCATGGGGGTACCGTGGACAAGCCCAGAGCTGCCGGCGAGTCATGCCATCCTTACACGTTTCTCCTTGGAAGGTGCTTTGTAGTGTCTACACACTTTGTTTCTAGATTGCTGCAAAGCTGAGGAAAAGTTGTATTTCTTTAATTATTAGTTAGCATTTCTTTTAAACTTTCAGTATGGAGATTGGAAATTTATTTACATATTTATTGTAAAGCCCTGGATCTTAGGGATTTCATTGAATTATTTATTTTTTTTTTTTGAGACAGAGCCTCACTCTGTCGCCCAGGCTGGAGTGCAGTGGCACGATCTCGGCTCACTGCAACCTCTGCCTCCCGGATTCAAGCAGTTCTCTGCCTCAGCCTCCTGAGCAGCTGGGATTACAGGCGCCAGCCACCACGCCTGGCTGATTTTTGTATTTTTAGTAGAGATGGGGTTTCATGATCTTGGCTAGGCTGGTCTTGAACTGCTGACCTCCTGATCCACTCACCTCAGCCTCCCAAAGTGCTGGGATTACAGGTGTGAGCCGCCATGCCTGGCCAAATATTATTTTTTTTAATGAATTGTTTCTCTTAGTCTACTTTGTTAAATTTGGAATTCATCTGGGCGCGGTGGCTCACACCTGTAATCCCAGCACTTTGGGAGGCCAAGGCAGGCAGATATCTAGGTCGGGAGTTCGAGACCAGCCTGACCAACATGGAGAAACCCCGTCTCTACTAAAAATACAAAATTAGACGGGCATGGTGGCACATGTCTGTAATCCCAGCTATTCGGGAGGCCAAGGCAGGAGAATGGCTTGAACCCAGGAGGCAGAGGTTGTGGTGAGCCGAGGTTGCACCATTGCACTCTAGCCTGGGCAAAAAGAGCAAAACTCCATCTCAAAATAAATAAATAAATAAATAAAATGTTCAGTACTCACCAAGGTGCCCCTATTGTCTCTACTTTTATCTTGATGCATCACTGAATTGATGTTAGATTTCAAATTCATCATTGCCCTTATACTATTCTATCCTGAAGCCACCTTTACATAATGATGAAAGAAATTAACGATTTGTTATTATCCTCTCTCTGTTGGTGTACATCAAATGCTCACCTAAAAAGAGCAACAACCAGTGGAAAACACATGATGTTTTTATTTGGATGACTATTTACTTGTAACCTACTAGCAAACTATAAAATTGTATGATATGCAGAATTTTAACTGAATTGCTTTAAGTGAACATTTAAACATGACAAACCATATTGATGGTATTTATGTTAATATACTTAAAATGAACATTTTTCTTCGTTGTGAGTAATATAACCTACTTCTCAATGAAAACCTAGCATTAAATTTGCTAATGAGTTCAATAACATTTCCATAATATTTTTAGTTACATGCTTAAGGTTCTCTTAGTGTTTCTCCCACTTTTTAATAGCTTATGCCTTTTTCGCCTTTGGTTTTTTTTGGTTCATTTTAAAGCAAAAATCTCACAACATGTGATACCTGGAAACACTGTAACCTAGTGGTAAGACCATAGGCCCTGGGGACACAGGCTGGCCATGTCTCTTCTCCTGTCTGAGCTTTAGTATCCTCTTTTGTGGTCATGAGAACTGAAGATCTGTCCCGAAGATTTGATAAGATAGTAAAGTGCCTCACATAATACCAGACATATAAATACACAGTAAATCATTCCTCCTTATATTTTTATTGATTGATTGATTGAGACAGAATCTTGCTCTTTTGCCCAGGCTGGAATGCAGTGGCGTGATCGTGATTTCTGCAACCTCCACCTCCTGGGTTCAGGCAATTCTCCTGCCTCAGCCTGCCAAGTAGCTGGGATTACAGGTGCCTGCCACCATGCCCAGCTAATTATTGTATTTTTAGTACAGACGGGGTTTTACCATGTTGGCCAGGCTGGTCTCGAACTCCCGACCTCATGATCTGCCTGCCTCGGCCTCCCAAACTGCTGGGATTACAGGTGTGAGCCACTGTGCCCAGCCTGTCTTTTCTCTTCACACCCATAGTTCATGATGAAATATTAAATATGTACTAGTGGATATTACTTTGCTGAATATTGCCTAGTGAATATTAAGTATTTATTCTCACCTTTCAGACGTGAACTTATGAATTCAACAGGTGAAGATTTACAACTTGATAAATCAGCTTCGTGAGGTACGTCTTCAGTCTTAAGTCAGATTAGAAGATTATGTGAAGTAATTAACACTTAACATTGATTTAATGGTAGCTTCCACATGAAATATTATGCCTCTAAGTATTAATTATGTCCTAGGACAGGAGAATTCATGTTGTCAAAATTCTCATACTCTCTAGAACAATAAACTCATTTTCTTTTTATTAGTAAATATTGCATTTATGGGTAGACAAAACTGAAAGAACAATATTTGTTCTACTTCTGAGATGCAAGATTCATCTGGCATAATGCATTGAACAGGTTATTATTGAAGTCTACACCAGTCAACTGAATAAGCATTCATCAAATGTCCATGATATGCAGGACATAAGTTTTCTTTTAGAGTATGGAACCATGCATATTATCTTTTAATTAGATGATTTAGTTAGATATGTTTTTAAAGAAATAGAAATATAAGATTTTCTTGTTTCGGCTCTGGAGTGGAGTGGGGACGAAACAGAATGGATTCACACTGTTTAGATTTACTAAAATGGAAGGATTGCAGCAAGATCATATCCCTAGTCTCCCCGTAGCAAATGTCACCTGCTAGCTGTTTTGTTTTTTTTTTTTTTGTAAGTTGAAGTTTTGTTCTGTCGCCCACGCTGGAGTGCAGTGGTATGATCTCTCAGCTCATGGCAAGCTCACCTCCTGGGTTCAAGCAATTCTCCCTGCCTCGGCCTCCTACAGGCCTACAGGCCTCTGCCACCACGCCTGCCTAATTTTTGTATTTGTAGTAGAGTTGGGGTTTCACCATGTTGGCCAGGCTGGCCTCGAACTCCTGACTTCAGGAGATTCACCCACCTCAGCCTCCCAAAGTGCTGGGATTATGGGTGTGAGTCACTGCACTTGGATTTAATGGGATATTTCACTACAGGCTTTGGTAAACAGAATATTAGCATTTTTGGTGTTCTTTTTATTTTACTCATAGTATTTTTCTTTGGACTTAATCACAATAACAGAGTTAAAGATCAAAGTGTAAAAGTTAAAGACCAGTACAGATTCAATAATTATTCTTTTCTACATACTGTGTTTAAATGATATCCCTTTTTCTTTTTGTTCTTATAGCTCGAGCTGTAAAAGCCAAAGGTCCGGTGATGATCCCATACCCTTTTTTCCAGTCTCATGTTGAAGATTTTTATGTAGAAGGCCTTCCCGAAGGAATTTTTTTTTTTTTTTTGAGATGGAGTTTTCACTCTTATCGCCCAGGCTGGGGTGCAATGGCGCAACCTTGCTGGTCACTGCAACCTCTGCCTCCTGGGTTCAAGAAATTCTCCTGCCTTAGCCTCCCAAGTCGCTGGGATTACAGATACCCACCACCACACCAGGCTAATTTTTGTATTTTTAGTGGAGATGGGGTTTCACCACGTTGGCCAGGCCAGTCTCGAACTCCTGACGTCAAGTGATCTTCCCGCCTCTGCCTCCCAGAGTGCTGAGATTACAGACATGAACCCATGCCTGGCCAGGAATTTTGTTTTTTAGGAAGGCTTTCTACTAATGGAATTCCTGGCCTTGAGAGGATATTACTTTCGAAGGAAAGGATTTTTTTGTTATTAAAAGGTAAGATTCTTGGATTCTTATTGGACTGTTATCTCTGTTATGAGTAATCCATCTTTAGTCATTCACCACTAGGGTTGTATTTAATTAAGTCTGAGTTATTTTATGGTGGTTTTGTTTTGTTTTGTTTTTACCGAATTTTGTTCTCATTGCCCTGGCTTGAGGGCAATGGCGTGATCTCAGGTCACCACATTCTCTGCCTTCCGGGTTCAAGCAGTTCTCCTGCCTCAGCCTCCTGAGTAGCTGGATTTACAGGCATGCGCCACCACGCCTGGCTAATTTTTTGTATTTTTAGTAGAGATGGTGTTTCACCATGTTGACCAGGCTGGTCTAGAACTCCTAACCTTGGGTGATCCACCCGCCTCCGCCTCCCAAAGTGCTGGGATTACAGGCATGAGCCACCGCGCCGGGCCTGGGCCTGCTTCTTTCTCTTTTTCTTTTTTTTTCATTAGCAGCTGAAAATTGGTGCCTTATTCAGACACAAGCAAAAGGACATTAGCCCAGCTTTGGAAATAGGTGTGAGCCCATATATGATTTTCCTAGTTTCTCCTCCCCCTTTGCTTTTTGCTCTCTTATTAGTATGTTAATTGTTTTCACTATCTGAATCTTTTTTCCCCATTTCTTTGGCAGACATTTTTACTTGTCTCGGAAGAGTAGGTGAAGAGCTGTTTTTAGGACTCTTTGAAAGGGTACAGTATGGGTGACAGTCTTGGCTAATGGTAACAGCCAGCGAGCTGGGGTCAGCGTGAGCTGGAATCAGTTCAAATTAGCAAAGCACTGGCACTCAGTGGCAGGAATACAAGTGACTGCAAAGTGTTAAACACATCTGGAAAGGGATACTGACATCATCCTCAGAATCTGTGGGGAGTTCACATAGCCAGTTAAGACCCATTCCTCTTTGACCCTATAAAGATTCTTTAAAGAATAATACCCTTAGTGGTTTTCTAGCCGGCTTCCTGCTTATTTATCTTTGAGGACAACATGCCTTGTGGAGCTCCACAGGCCCCAGAGGGGTATGGATTCTGCATTTGAAAGTGCTGAAGCTGAGAGACTGGGTCTTGGTGGACCCCAGGAGGTCTGTTTCTCCTCTACTCATTGTTCCTTTTTTTCCCAGCAGCTGGCATTGCCGTTTAAATGGGTTGTTCTTTGCTGTTTTAAGTTGTTTCTTAGTGGTGTGTCAGGATTTGGGTTTCCTGAATACTTTCCAAGCTGGTGACTTGAGTGGTGGTTAGGGAGGAGCTGTTTTAGGGCTGTTCTGGAGCTATTGAGGTCAGCTGTCTAGATACTCCCAGCTTGTCTGTTGAGGAGAATGCTGTTCTCATTGTGCTGCCTTTGGTGGTGCTGTGTGTGGCTCTTTAGATGTGGGTGGAGGTGAGCTGGGGGAGTTAATGAGATCTTTTTTAGGTGCTTTTGATAAAGTAGCCTGCACTACAGGATTCATTGTGACTTTTTTCCTTAACCTGTGCATTTCTCTCTGCTAGCTTTTGCTGTCTTTCTCATGCCTTTGATTTTCCCAGCTCCTCTTGGTTGAATTAACATAAGTGCTCTGCTATGGTTTAAATGTGTCCCCCAAAGTTTATGTGCTGGAAACTGAATCCTCAATGCAACAGTTGGGATGTGGGGCCTAATAAAATAGCCTTCATGAATGAGTTAATGTCGTTATTGTGGTAATAGATTAGTAATCACAGAGTGGGCTTATTATAAAACAGAGTTCAGCCCCTTTTGCCCTCTTGCTTTCTTGCACTCTCTTTTCCTTCTGCCTTCTGTAGTGGGATGATGCAGCAAGAAGACCCTTACCAGATGCAGGCCCCTCAACCTTGGACTTCCTAACATCCAGAACTGTTAAGAAATAAAATTTTTTCCTTTCCTTTCCTTTCCTTCCTCCTTTCCCTTCTCCTCCCTTTTCTTCCCTTCCCCTCCCTCCCTTTCTCTCTCCCTCCCTCCTTCCCTCCCTTCCTCCTTCCCTCTTTCCCTCTTTCCCTTCCTTCCTTTCCTTCCTTCCCTTCCTGCCTTTCCTTCCCTCCTTCCCTTTTTCCCTCCTTCCCTCCTTCCTTCCTTTTTTCTTTCCTTCCTTTTTATAAATTATGCAGTCTGTGGTATTCTTTTATAGAAGCATGAAATGGACAAAGACAGACTCCATTTTCAAGAGCAAGCACTTTTGTAGTTTCTGAGCGAATTATGACTGCAAAGGAAGTTCTATAGGTAACCTCAGATCCACTACCTAGGAAGCATGCTACCAAGCAGACCTATAATCTAGGATTTGATCAAGTGCTGGGCAACATGATACCTCTGCAATTTAGCACCTCCCTATATACCTCCAGTTGGCTCAGCCCATCAGGGCTAAAACTACCCCTCATATCGTAGTGTCTCTTGTAGGCAGAAGCCTTGCCTAAACCCTAAGCTGTTTGGCTCACATTCTGTCTTGTGCTTTTTTTGTAGGGGGTTCAAATATACACAAAAGAAATATGTTGAACCTCCATGCACCCAACCCACAGATTAAGCAGTTACCTCCATTTTTCCAGATTTGTTTCATCTGCTTCAGTCTCCCTAAAAATTTATGTTTGTACAGGAAAAACTGAATAAATAGCTAATTCTCCACCCTACCTCTCATCTTAAGTCACTTTTCAGAGTAGTAAGTTAGTGACCTAGTAACCTTCCCTCTAATGACCAATAGTTTTTTTTCTGAATACCATTATGAAGTCATAGATTATTGTTTGCATTTGATGTATTTCAGGCCATTGCAGTCTTTATTGTTTTGGATGCTTACATTGTCTTATCTAGGTTAATAATTATCTCTTCAAGTTGACTTTCATGTCTTTTTGACGTGATCCTGTTGGACTTTGATGGCTTCCTTGCTTTCTGGCAAAAAAGATGTTCCAGGATCAATATACTGCACCATACATGGAGTCAGCCATTTCTCTAGGGAACCTTGATTCCTTTTAGTAGAGAACACAGTTTGAGGTCTTGGACTGAATGACTTTTGTGAACCTCCTCTCCTGAGACTACAGCCTGCATCCCTGCATATAGCCCGTTTGGAGCTCTTGCTAGGCACCAACAGATCTCCTAAAACTGCTATATAGTTCTGCCTCACTCTTACAAAGATTCATCTCTTGAGAGTTTTGTGCTCTACCCCTAGATGTGGTCTTTCTGGTTCGGAAGCTTTTGCTTCAGTCACCCTGAATTTTTCCAGCCCTATGCATGCTATACCTTGGATTGCCAACTTGCCCTCACTGAAGCCAGTTTCTCTGGTTAGAATAGTTGCCCCAACCAGTGCCTAATACTCTAGTAAACAAGGTTCTACCTGGGCTTAGGTTAACTTTTGCTCCTTTGGGCCCTGTGTTCTACCAGCATTCCATTTATCTGAAACTCTCCCTCACCTTAAGAACTTATCTGTTCTTTAATGATTTACTGCTGCTTCCTGGGTTCGAAAGAACCCAGTTCAGGAGTTTCTGTTTTAGTGTGAGATCTTACAGGCCTGTCTCATCAGGTTGGTGTCAGCGCAGCTAGGATTAGGCAGAATTGGGTGGGGGCTGTAGTGCATTTTTGGCACAGCATGTACCTGTCTGACTAATTCTGTCTTTTCTTTCCTGTTGCAATTCATGGGTCTTAGCATCTTCTGAATGGTGTTTAGTAGGTCATCCTGTTGATTTCCTGCTAGGGAGTAGCATACTCTGGCTCTGTACCATTGGCCAAGGGACTTAAGGATAGATGAAGGGCTGCAGTTTTGTTAAATGGAACAATATGAAGAGATGGCATTGTAAAAAAAAAAAAAGGCTTGGCAGCAGGGCCCATTTGAATGGTTGGTCTTTGGCTCTTGTGTTGATATAGGCAGATCCTTGATGGGAATTTGGAATGATCCCAAATATTGTAGATCACTGGTACATCAAGTCATCCTCAAGGTTGTCTGTGTAACAGTCTTGAATGATATTTTGTCAGTCTTTGGAGATTCTCTGTATAGGGTTTAATCATTTAGTTATTTCAGTTGAGCCTGTTTAGTTTCTTTGCAAAGAGATAAGAAATGTGAAAGAAATGCAGACATTAGGGAAAAAAGTCAGAAGCCTTGTTTCCCCACCCTCTACTTGGGTTCTGGAACTGGACTCATAGGTGAGTAGTGAGGAGCTGGGCCCAAGCACATTAATCCTAGATCTGGCTTGGCTTTGCGCTCGCTCCAGTTCTTGTATCAAATTCACTTCAAGCCACCCAGAGTAGTATGTAGAGGAGTCATTCAGGACCGTGCTTATACTTCATTATATCAAATTGGAGATCCAGTAATTTATAGCCTATTATTTCTGGAGTCTGGAGATGGCTCTACATAAGATTTGCTGAAGCAAATTTTATTACATTAGAAGAGAACCTAGCTGGCTGCATCCTACACTGGAAGCTTTTAGATGCTAATAAGGAGGTCATGTAAAGGTCACAGAATGACTCTGGAATCCATTCCCCGCCAAGAAAGAATAATGACATTCTGTATTGGCCTCTTTTCATTTCCCTTTGATTTTGAGTAACAAATTCTCTCCTCACTTCCCAGCTGAACGGTTTGGGAGTCTCTGTTCCCTAGAAAGACTCTTGTCACATACCCATCAGATTAAATTAGGTGAAAACTCTTTGGCCTTCATGAATGTTGAAGGATTTCAGAGGGCTAATGGAAATTCTTCTAGAAGTAACTGCAACCTCTGCCTTCCGGGTTCAAGCGATCTTCCTGCCTCAGCCTCCCGAGTAGCTGGGATTACAGGCGTCCACCACCATGCCCAACTAATTTTTGTATTTTTAGTAGAGACGGGGTTTCACCATGTTGGCCAGGCTGGTCTAGAACTTTTGACCTCAGGTGATCCGCCCGCCTCTGCCTCCCAAAGTGCTGGGATTACAGGCGTGATCCACCGCGCCCGGTTAAACTTCAGTTTTTCATGTTCCATGCATAGGTCAGGGTCTTAGGGAGTGATCCATTCTAGCAGAACTCCCTGGATTTTAAGGCAGGTGTTCCATTTATTAATTGACAAAGGAGGCATATTTCTCCCCTGGTAACCCAAAGATTTAGGTCATTTTCCCAGAGACTCCATTTCCACTGTGAGGGTTCTTGGAAAACTAAGCGGAGGATGAGGAAAAGTCTGTGAACAAGCTTGCTGGTCTCTCCCTGTCCTACAAAAGAGCATACCTCTTCTGTAACCAGAAGCCCTTTTGATTAGTCAAGGCTGGACAGACTGAGATTAGGGGTGTGTGTGTGTGTGTGTGTGTGTGTGTGTGTGTGTCTTGAGACAGGGTCTCACTCTGTCACCCAGGCTGGAGTGCAGTGGTGAGATCAGAGCTCACTGCAGCTTCCACTTCCTGGGCTCAAGCAATCCTCCTATTTCAGCCTCCAGAGTAGCTGGGACTATACAAATGTTTTACCGCACCCAGTTCATTTTCTAATTTTTTGTAGAGATGAGGTTTCACTCTGTTGCTCAGGCTGGTCTTGAACTCCTGGCCTCACGGGATCCTCCTGCCTTAGTCTCCCAGTGGGCTGGGATTATAGGTATGAGCCACCTCACCTGACCTGCAACGATTTTTCAACAATGTAATTTCTCTTTTACAGAGCCACCTAAGCTGAAGATTCCCTTGAGAACAAGTACTGTCCTGTGGTTTCATGGCCTTTCTTCCATTTGTGGTTCTTGCGAAGTGGAATTTAAATGACATCTTATCAAGATGGATAAACCCTAGTTTCCCAGTGCTGGAATATAGAAAATGGATGGACAAGTAAATCCCACTCAGCACCCATAGTCCAGGCATGGGGACCTCAACACACCTGAGCCCCAGACATCACCTTTCATTGTGAGTAGCTCTGAGATGACACTTCTGCTGTTCCCAATTCCAGCATTAATTGGATTAGATAGTTATTTTATGAAGAATTTTCATATGCCACAATCCTGACCATATCTTCAAGTGAACAGAAAAATTCTATTAAAAAGTCAGCCTTCTGTCTCACTCTGTTGCCCAGACTGGAGTGCAGTGGTGCAGTTGTGGCTCACTGCAGCCTCAGCCTCCTGGGCTCAAGTAATCCTCCTTTCTCAGCCTCACAGGTAGCTGGGACTACAGGTGCTTGTCATCACACCTCACTAATTTTCCCATTTGTGTTATATGTGGATTCCACTGGACTGACTTCGAAAACTTGAGTATGCATGGATTTTGGTATACACAGAAATGGGAGAGCTGGAACTAATCCCCCCATATACCAAGGGACAAATTGTATCTGTTTGTATCTGTATTGTACAATTATACTGTAGGAGACGTTATGTTCCATGACAATGGTAATTTTTAATGACAATTTTTAATTGAGTGAAATTACCATAAAAATATAATAGTAGCAGCTAATATTTACTGAGCTGTTACTAGGTGCCTATAAATAGCATAGATTTTTAAATTCTCCATAATTCTTCCTTATTTCACTTAACCACTCTATCTTAAATTACTCATGCTTGCCTTAGTAGCACACATACTTAAGTTGGAACAATAGAGAGATTGGCATGGCCTCTGTGAAAGAATGACATGCAAATTTGTGAAGCATTCCGTATTTTTTTAAAAAAGAGAAAAAAATTGCTCCCAGATTTTCACTGTGTTTGTGCATATGACCTTTTGTTTAGTTTGAATTATATCCAAAGATGAAATTTCCAGAAGTGAGATTACTGTGAGTCACAGGGCATGAGCATTCTTACTACCCTTGATGTAAATTGCAAAGCTTTCAGGCATGGTGGCTGTCAGCCTGTAATTCCAGCACTTTGGGAGGCTGAGGTGGGAGGATTGCTTAAGGCCAGGAGTTGGAGGAGGCAGTATAATGAGTCACTGTCTGTATGATTTAAAAAAAATTTCCAAGCTTTATCCTGGAAGGCTTATATACATTTTAAACACCACTAATACTACAAGAAAATGGCCATTTCACTGCACCTTCGCCCACACAGGTATTATAATTTAACAAGTTATTTTCTGTGTGATAAATGAAAGACCTCATATTATTACTTTGTCACCCCCCCTTTTTTTTTTTTTTTTTGAGACGCAGTCTCGCTCTGTCGACCACGCTGGAGTGCAGTGTTGTGATCTCGGCTCACTGCAACCTCTGCCTCCCAGGTTCAAGCGATTCTCCTGCCTCAGCCTCCTGAGTAGCTGGGATTACAGGCACATGCCACCATGCCCGGCTAATTTTTGTATTTTTAGTAGAAATGGGGTTTCACCATGTTGATCAGGCTGGTCTTGAACTCCTGACCTCGTGATCTACCTGCCTCGGCCTCCCAAAGTGCCTGATTACAGCTGTGAGCCATGCGCCCAGCCTATTTGTCACATATTTTATCTTTCCTTATGTTAGCTTATTAGCTTTATTTCTTTATTGTCCTTTTTTTTTTTTTTTTTGAGATGAAGTCTCGCTGTGTCTCCTAGGCGTGAGTGTAGTGGCACAGTCTCAACTCACTGCAGCCTTGACCTCCTAGGCTCAGGTGATCCTTCCACCTCAGTAATTGGGACTATAGGCACATGCCACTATGCCTGGCCAATTATTTTTATTTTTTTATTTTTACTAGAGACAAGGTCTTGCTTTGTTTCTTAGGCTGGTCTGGAACTCCTGGCCTCAAGCAATGCCCCCACCACCCCCTCCCAAAGTACTGGTATTATAAGCATAAGCCAACATGCCTGGGGTATCTGTGTCTTTTCCATTTATTTATAGAGTTACTTTGTCTTTTACTAATTCAATGGTCTGTTTAATCTTTTATTAAATTATAAAAATAGTAAATACTTTTAAATAAGTGAAAAATGTCCTTCACTCTTTAGACCCATAATCTTATCTCAGGAAATAATTGCTATTGAGAAAATGGGCCGTATCCTTCAAGATACGTACATGGTGATTGAACATCATTTCACATTTTCATATTTCGTGGACATTCGTGCCAATACCTATTGATCTATCTTAATCCTTTTCATGGTTGCATAATATTTTATTTATATGGATGTATCACAATTTACCAGTACCAGTCAACTGCTGGAGGCATTTAGGCTCCTTCTAATATTTGCTTTGAACTCTTTATATAATTAAAAATTAACCCCCTCAGCCAGGTGTGGCAGCTCATACCTGTAATCCCAGCACTTTGGAAGGCTGAGGTGAGAGAACTGCCTGAGTGTAGGAGATCACCACCAACCTGGTCAACATAACGACACTTTGTCTCTACTAAAAATTAAAAAAAAAAAAAAAATGAGCTACACGTTGCAGTGCACACCTGTAGTCCCAGCTACTGGGGAGGCTAAGACTGGAGGATCACTTGAGTCTAGAAGGTTGAGGCTGCAGTAAGCTATGATCACACCATTGCACTTTAGCTTTGCTAAGAGCAAGACTGCATTTCTTAAACAAAATAAAAATTAGATGGGAATATTGCTCAAGCCCTGGAGGTTGAGGCTGCAGTTAACTGTGATTGCACCACTGCAGTCCAGCCTAGGCGATAGAGCAAGACCCTTTCTCTAAAAATAAAATAAAATAAAATAAAAATTAACCTTCTATCATATTTCCAGTAACACCTTCTCTCCTACGTTTCTCCTAGAAGCCCTTAAATTTTGTTTTTCACATACCATTTAAAACTTTTAAGTGCTGATGTCTGTCTGTGTCATCCCTCTTTTTTTTTTTTTTTTTTTTTTTTTTTTAGAATGTCTTTTTATCACTTCTAGCTGGACCTACCATGAAAGACTTCTGAATCCAGGAAGAGAGACTGACTGGGAAACATGTTATTCAGGTACAAAAAGGCTTGGACTGTAACTCAAAAATGGTCAAATAATAGTGCATGCATCAAGTGCAATGGGAAGCTCTTCTGGAGAGTGAGAGAAGCTTCCAGTTAAGGTGACACTGAAGCCAATTCCTGTGAGATGAGGAAGAGTTGTATGAGAGTGGGGAGGGAAGGGGGAGGTGGAGGGATGGGGATTGGGCTGGGATGGGATGGAGTGAGCTGCCCAGGCAGGTAAACCAGCACTATACAGACCTGAACAATGAAGATGGCACATTTTGTTCAGGGAATGGTGAATTAAGTGTGGCAGGAATGCTTTGGAGAGACGGTCATTTGCTTGTATGGAATTTTGCCCAAGAGACCTCATTACAGTTTCTAATTTTTTGATGTTATCATGCATCACTGCCCTTGTCAGATAGTATCATGATCACAATAACATCAAGCATAATATTTCGTTGATTCTCACAAAAACAGGTGGGTGCCACAGTTATCCCCATTATATGCACAAAATGATGAAGACTTGGGGTTAATGAGCGATTTGCCCAAGCTCACCTGAATATTAAGACTGAGTCAAATGTTAGTCTGGTCTGACTTTAATGCTTGCTGTGTTCATGAGCACCATGTATTGCCTCTCCTATGCAGTTAAGCAGGTAGACAGATGAGAGGAGAGCCCATGTGATATCGGGGGAAATTCACCCCGATATTTCATGTAGGTTCTTTTCTATTTTCCCTGAGTGTCGGCCGGTCTGAGAAATAAAAGGGAAGAGTACAAAAGAGAGAAATTTTAAAGCTGGGTGTCCAGGGGAGACATCACATGGCAGGTTCTGTGATGCCCCCCAAGCCGCAAAACCAACAAGTTTTTATTAGTGATTTTCAAAAGGGGAGGGAGTGTACGAATAGGGTGTGGGTCACAGAGATCACATGCTTCACAAGGTAATAAAATATCACAAGGCAAATGGAGGCAGGGCAAGATCACAGGACCACAGGACAGGGGTGAAATTAAAATTGCTAATGAAGTTTCAGGCACGCATTGTCATTGATAACATCTTATCAGGAGAAAGGGTTTGAGAGCAGACAACCCATCTGACCAAAATTTATTAGGCGGGAATTTCCTCATCCTGATAAGCCTGGGAGCGCCACGCGAGCCCAGGGCTTATTTCATTCCTTATCCACGACTATAAAAGACAGCCGTCCCCAAAGCGGCCATTTCAGAGGCCTCCCCTTAGGGATGCATTCTCTTTCTCAGGGATGTTCTTTGCTGAGAAAAAGAATTCAGCAATGTTTCTCCTATTTGCTTTTGAAAGAAGAGAAATATGGCTCTGTTCCACCCGGCCCACAGGCAGCCAGAGTTTAAGGTTATCTCCCTTGTTCCCTGAAATTGCTGTTATCCTGTTCTTTTTTCAAGGTGCCCAGGTTTCATATTGTTTAAACAACTTGTGCAGTTAACGCAATTATCACAGGGTCCTTCGGGGACATTCATCCTCGGCTTACGAAGATGACCGGATTAAGAGATTAAAGACAGGCATAGGAAATCACAGGGGTATTGATTGGGGAAGTGGTAAGTGTCCATGAAATCTTCACAATTTATGTTCAGAGATTGCAGTAAAGACAGGCGTAAGAAATTATAGAAGTATTAATTTGGGGAACTAATAAATGTCCATGAAATCTTCACAATTTATGTTCTTCTGCCGTGGCTTCAGCCGGTCGCTCTGTTCAGGGTCCCTGACTTCCCACAACACGTTTCTCTCTACTCACAGACTTCTGACCAAATGTGTGTGCGGAGTTTCTACACCAATTCTCCAACTCTCTGGATACCAACCGCATATCCCACAATTCCATTCTGACACTGCCTAGAGTTAGCACAGAACCCACAGGTTAGGGGCTCAGTCCCACAAGACCACCCTCACTTCAGATGCCAGTTGCAAGTCCTAGGTTGTCACCTGTATTTTGACCAACCAGTTAGAAATCAGGGTTTCCCATGACCCTCTTCTTGAGTTTAATTATTTACTAGAACAACTCACAGAACTTAGAAAAACAGGTTTTTTTCTTTTCTTTTTAAGAGACAGGGCCTCGCTCTGTTGTCCAGGCTGGTGTGCAGTGGTGCAATCATAAGCTCATTGGAGCCTCAACCTCCAGGGCTCAAGTGATTCTCCTGCTTCAGCCTCTCAAGTAGCTGGAATTACAGGGTTCCCACCACCACATCTGGCTAATTTCTTTTATTTTTTGTATAGATGGGGTCTTCTTATGTTGCCCAGGCTGGTCTCAAATTCCTAGGCTCAAGTGATTCTGCCCACCTCTGCCTCCCAAAGTGCTGGGATTACAGTCTTGAGCCAGCGCATCTGGCCACCTTATTTTCTATTACTGGCTCAGTGTAATGGCTCCATCTCAGGAACAGCCAATGAAAGAGATGCACAGGACAAGGTAAGTGGGGAGGGGCACAGAGCTTCCATGCCCTCTGTTGGGCACACTACCTTCCCAGGACCTCCTTGTGTTTAGCAACACAGAAGCTCTCCAAATCCTGCTGTTTGGGTTTTTATGGAGGCATGATTGATAAAATCATTGGCCATTGGTAGTTAAGTCAATCTCCAGTTCCTTTTGCCTCTTGGAGTTCAGCAGGTGAGGCTGAAAGTTCCAAGCCTCAAAAAATGTAGTTGGGGCCAGGTGTGGTGGCTCACTCCTGTAATCCTAGCAGTTTGGAAGGCTGACGCACATGGACCACTTGAGGTCAGGAGTTTGAGACCAGCCTGACCAACATGGTGAAACCCTGTTTCTACTAAAAATAACAACAATTAGCTAGGCGTTGTGGCACATCCCTGTAATTCCAGCTACTCGGGAGGCTGAGGCAGGAGAATTGCTTGAACCTGGGAGGTGGAGGTTGCAGTGAGCTGAGATTGTGCCATTGCACTCCAGCCTGGGCTATAAGAGCCAAACTCCGTTTAAAAAAAAAATGTGGTTGCTTTCTCTGGCAGCTAGCCCTCCTCCTGAAGCAGTCTAGGAGCTTGCAGCCACCCTGTTAGCTCAACAGCATCCCACATGCATTCTTACCATGCTGCAGATCTGAAAGACCTTAGAGGCCCTTGTGTCAGGAACCTGGGACTAAGACTAAATATCAAAACAGAAAATGCTCCTATTACCTCTGTCACGAAGGGCTTTATAAGAGCTTTGGAAGCTTTATGCCAGGAACCAGGGGCAGAGACCAAATGTATATTTCTTTTCTTATATTTGAGACAGAGTCTCACTCTGCCACTGAGGCTGGAGTGCAGTGATGTGATCATAGCTCACTGCAGCCATGACCTCCTAGGCTAAAGCGATCCTCCCATCTTAGCCTCTCCAGTAGCTGGAACTACAGGCGTGCATCACCATGTCCAGCTGATTTTAATTTTAATTTTGTAAAGGCAGGGTCTTCCTATTTTCCCCAGGCTGATCTCTAACTCTTGGCCTCAAGCAATCCTTCCTCTTTGGCCTCCCAAAATGTTGGGATTACAGATGGGAGCCCCCATACCCACCAATCACAAGGATCTTATAAGAGAAGGAGGTAGGAGAGTCAGAATTAGAGAAAGTGATGTGGTAATGGAAGAAGAGGTCAGAGAGGGAGATTTGAAGATGCTGCACTTCTGGCCTTGAATATGGAATCACGAGGTAAGTCAAGGAATGGGGGTGGCTTCTAGAAGCTAGAAAAGGTAAAGGAGCACATTCTGTCTAGAGCCTCCCCCAGAAGGAATGCAGCCCCTCTGACACCTTGACTTTAGCCTTAATAGACCTAGTTGGGCTTCTGGCCCCCAGAACTGTAAGATGGTAGATTTGTGGTGTTTGAGGCCACTAAATGTAGGGTACTTTGTTGTAGCAACAACAAAAAATGAACATGAAGCTGGGACCTCATGTTACAGTTGCTCACGCCTGTAATCCCAGAACTTTAGGGGGCTGAGGTAGGAGGATCGCTTAAGCCCAGGAGTTTAAGACTAGCCTGGGCAACATAATGAGACCTCATGTCTAAAAAAAATTTTTTTAAAAGGCCGGGTGCAGTGGCTCACATTCGTAATCCCAGCACTTCGGGAGGCC
This sequence comes from Gorilla gorilla gorilla, assembly GCF_029281585.2. Classification (NCBI taxonomy): domain Eukaryota; kingdom Metazoa; phylum Chordata; class Mammalia; order Primates; family Hominidae; genus Gorilla; species Gorilla gorilla. The sequence goes on from NC_073230.2 coordinate 137,716,373, forward strand.
GAGGAGGGTGGATCACGAGGTCAGAAGTTCAAGACCAGCCTAGCCAAGATGGTGAAACCCCATCTCTACTAAAAATACAAACATTAGCCAGGTGTGGTGGTGGGTACCTGTAACCCCAGCTACTCGGGAGGCTGAGGCAGAGAATCACTTGAACCCAAAAGGCAGACATTGCAGTGAGCCAAGATCACACCCTTACACTTCAGCCTGGGTGACCAAGACTCCGTCTCAAAAAAAAAAAAAAAAAAAAAGCCAGGTGTTGTGGCATGCAGCTGTAGTTTCAGTTCCTAGGGAGGCTGAGGCGGGAGGATTGTTTAAGCCTGGGAGGTTGAAGTTGCTGTGAGCTGTGATTGCACCAGTGTACTCCAGCCTGGGCAATAAAGCAAGACCTTGTTTCAAAAAGAAAGAAATGAGCATGGTGGGAATGGGGACAGATGGCAATGTTAAGTAGAGTGGTCAGGGTTGGCCTCATAAGTGAATATTGAGCAAAAGTTTGAAGCAGGTGATGGAGCTGGCCAACGTGCTGAGGGAAGAGCATTGTAGGCTGAGTCAACAGGATCTTTATCCTGTTGGATAAAGGAGGAAACTCTCTGGTGTGTCTGAGGCTCTGGAAGGAGGCCAGTGGAGCAAAGAGATAGAGGGAGCAAAGTCAGTGAGGAGGCCAGGGAGTTGCTGGGCTGGGATCGGTACAGATCGTGTAAGCCCTGGGACGCTATTGCTGGGGCTTTGGCTTTTACTCTGACTAAAATGGGGACCACCGAGGGCTTCTGAGCAGAGAGGCGACATGATCTGTCTCCTGATTTAAAAGCACGACCTGGCTGCCAAGTTGAGAAAGACTATGGGAAGATTTGGGTAGAAGCATGGGGGCCAAGCTGTGGCAATATCCTGGTGGGAGATGATAGTCATCCTGACCGGGTTCACGGTGGTGGTGAGAGATGGTCAGAGCCTGGATACGTGTTGAAGTCAGTCAGTAGGATTTCCTGACAGACTGGATGTGAGCTGTGAGAGAAGGCAGTGGTCAAGGTTGAGTTTGATTCTAATTGAATTATTAAGTAATTTTAAAAAACACTACTGCCTTTCTCAATCCTACCAAGTAAAGGATGCTAGATAAAAGAAATCTCAAATCAGGCCGGGTGCAGTGGCTCACACCTATAGTTCCAACAGTTTGAGAGGCAGAATTGGGAGTATGTTTTAAGGCCATGAGTTTGAGAGCAGCCTGGGCAACATAGCAAGACCTCCTCTCTACAAAAATAATAAAAATAAATTTAATAAAATAAAATAAATATAGCCAGGCATGATGGTATGTACCTATGGCCGCAGTTACTCATGTGGCTGAGATGGGCAGATCTCTTGATTCTAGGAGTTTGAGGCCAGCTTGGGCAACATAGCAAGACTTCTCTCTCTACAAAAATGAAAAAAATGCCTGACATGGTGGTACTTGCCTGTATTCCCAGGTATGGGGGCAGCTGAGGCAGGAGCATCTCTTGAGTCCAGTTGGTCAAGGTTGCAGTGAGCTATGATTATACCACGGCACTCCATCCTGGGTGACAGAGTGGGACCCTGTCTCAAAATACAAATACAAATGAAATCTCAAGTCAGACCAGTCTCTTCTAGGCTATGTAGGCCTTGTAACCACATAGCTGCATGATCGGGTTTGTGTGGCTATGGATGAGGAGACCCCTGTCCAATTGTTGGCTATGTAATCAGTTTATTTTTCAATATAGTAATCAGATATATTTCATCATACTTGATGGTCTCAGATATGTGTGGATTTTGGAATTCCCCTTGGAACAGGTTGTAACATCTTATTGGCTCCATAATTCCATAATTTTTTAAATCTGATCAGTTTTTAATAAGATCAGAATTGATATTAGACTACCTAATCGATTTTGTTAATGAGAAAATGAAATTGTGTTGTTTGCATTTTATCCAAGATGGATGTCATATTGGCTAAATCTCATCAATACTTGAACAAATGCAAAATTAGAGCTTCTTTATCATGAAACACGATGTAATTCTTGAAGAAGATGCCATTTCTTTTTTTTCTTTTTTTTTTTAAGATAGAGTCTTTCTCTTGTCACCCAGGCTGGAGTGCAATGGTGCGATTTTGGCTCACTGCAACCTTCACCTTCTGGGTTCGAGCAATTCTCCTGCCTCAGCCTCCCGAGTAGCTGGAACTACAGGCACCCGCCACCACATCCAGTTAGTTTTTGTATTTTTAGTAGAGATGGGGTTTCACCATGTTGGCCAGGCTCATCTGGAACTCCTGACCTCAGGCCATCTGCCTGCCTCAGCCTCCCAAAATGCAAGGAGTACAGATGTGAGCAACCACGCCCGGCCTCCATTTCTTTTTTGTAGTCTTTAATAAACAGCTGTTACCATTGCAGACTTGCTATTTAGGCACTTAGGAATTTTTCACTAGAAGGCATGTAAAGAAAGACCATGGGCATTTGTAATGAATTTAGCATTCATTCTTTGACTACATGACTGTCCCCAGAGCTGTAACTTTGTTAATGAATTTTTTAGAAGCCATTTAGCTAGCAACTGAGCCTAACCAGCCACTCACCCTCGTTATTCAGTGCTCTTTTATTATTGTCTATTTCTCCTCCAACTTGGCTACACTCACAAAGTGATAAAAACTTGCATTTGTTTTCTTTCCTTTTCAGAGACAGGGTCTTGCTCTGTTGCTCAGGCTACAGTACAGTGACATGATCATGGTTCACTGTAGCCTCAAACTCCTGGGCTGAGGCAGTTCTCTCACTTCAGTCTCCCAAGTAGCTGGGACTACAGACATGTGCCACCATGTCCAGCTAATGTTTTCATTTTTTATCATAGAGACAGGATCTTGCCAGGTTGCTCAGACTGGGCTCAAAACTCCTGACCTCAAGTGATCCTCCTGCCTCAGCCTCCCAAAGTGCTGGGATTACAGGCAGGCATGACCACCTGTGCCCAGCCCCCATTATCATTATTTTAAATAATAGCTTTATTAAAATATGATTCACATACCATTCACTTTATTTATTGAAATCTGCAATTCAGTAGGTTTTAGAATATTCACAGAGCTGTGCATCGATCACCACAGTCACTTCTAGAACCTTTCATTACCCTATAGAGAAATCCATACCCCTTAGCCACTACCTCCTACTCTCCCCACCTACCTTCGCCCCCAGCCTTAGGCAACCATTGATTAATTTTTTTGTCACTATAGATTTGCCTAATCTGGACAAATAGAATTGTACAATATGTGATCTTTTGTGGCTTTTTTTCCCTCTTAGCACAGTGTTTTCAAAGTTCCTTTATGTCATAGTTAGTGTATCAATATTTCATTCCTTCTGTGGCAGTATTCCATGGTAGAGACACACTGCATTTTGTTTATCTGTTCATCAGTTGGTGGATATTTGGGTTGTTTCCATGTATTCCATGTATTGGTCATTATGAATAATGCTGCTATGAAGATTGTTGTACAAGTTTTTGTGTGGACATTTATATTTCTGGGATATATGCCTAGGAGTGAAATTGTTGCATTATAGGATGACTGCACATTTAGCCTTTTGAGAAACTGCCAGACTGTTTTCTAAAGTGGCTACACCAGTTGGGTGCAATGGCTCACACCTGTAATCCCAGCTACTCAGGAGGCTCAGCTAGGACGATGGCTTGAGCCCATGAATTCAAGACCAGCCTGGGCAAGATAGTGAAACCCTGTCTTGATTTTTAAAAAATCCAATTAAAATGACAAGAAAAGAAATACCCAAACAAAATGGTTACACGATTATATGTTCCCACCAGTAATGTATGTGGGTTCCAATTCCTCCACATCTTCACTGACGTTTTTTTTTTTTCTAGATAGGGGCTTGCTCTGTCTCTCAGGCTGCAGTGCAATGATGCCATCACAGTTCACTGCAGCCTTGACCTCCCAGGCACAAGTGATTCATCTCAGCCTCCTGAGTAGCTGAAAATTGCAGGTGTACGCCACCATGCCTGGCTAATTTTTATATTTTTTTTGTAGTGATGGGATTTTACCATGTTGCCCAGGCTGGTCTCATACTCCTGGTCTCAAGTGATCTGCCCACCTCAGCCTCCCTAAGTTCTGGAATTACAGGCTGCCACCATGCCTGGCCTTCACCAACATTTGCCATTATCTGTTTTTTTTTTTTTTTCCTTTATACCTTAAAGCAGTGTAAGAACAAGTGTCTTCAATTATAGGAAAGAGTATAATCCCAGGGCATTGGGAGGCTAAGACAGGAAGATGTCTTGATGCCAGGAGTTTTTGTTGTTGTTGTTGTTTTTGTTGTTGTTGTTTTTGTTGTTGTTGTTGTTGTTTTTGACAGAGTCTCGCTCTGTCACCCAGGGTGGAGTGCAGTGATGGGGTCCACTGCAACCTCTGCCTCCCAGATTGAAGTGATTCTCCTGCCTCAGCCTCCCGAGTAGCTGAGACTACAGGTACACGCCACTACTGCCCAGCTAATTTTTGTATTTTTGGTAGAGTCAGAGTTTCACCATGTTGGCCAGGCTGGTCTTGAATTCCAGACTTCAGGTGATTTGCCTGCCTCAGCCTCCCAAAGTGCTGGGATTACAAGCATGAGCCACCATGCCCAGCCTGACGCCAGGAGTTTTAGACTAGCATGGGCAACCTAGCAAGACCTTGTCTCTACAGAATATTTAAAAATTAGCCAAATGTGGTGGTGCCTGTGTATAGTCTCTCTCCCTCTCTCTTTTTTTTTTCTCTTTCTAACTTTTTGTGACATGGTCTGGCTCTGTCACCCAGGCTGAAGTGCAGTGGTGTGATCATGGCTCACTGCAGCCTGAAACTCCTGGGATCAAGTGATCAATCCTCCCACATCATCCTACCAAGTAGTAGAGACCACAGGTGTATGCCACCCAGGTCTTGCTATGTTGCCCAGGCTGGTCTTGAGCTCCTGGCCTCAAGCAATCCTCTCACCTTGGCCCCCCACAGTGCAAGGATTACAGGTATGAGCCACCATGCCTGGCCCCTACCCTGCCTATTGAGAACCAAAAGAAGGATCCAGATTCTCCTTAGCTCAACTCGAGCCATTTCCTGATTGCTTCATCAGCAAGGAGCTGGTTATTGGGCTGTCCAGGCCTCCCAAGCAGCACAGAAATGAGGCGAAGGAGTTTTCCTGCTGCTCCACTCTGTAAGGAGTTAGAGGGTGATGTTTACTCGTTTGCAGAGAGAGATGCCTTGTAGGCACCTCAGGATGGAGAGGACCCTGATTCCGATGTCCTTTTTTTCTTAGAAACAGGACCTTGCCCTGTCACTCAGGATGGAGTTCAGTGGTCCAATCATGGCTCATTGTAGCCTCAAACTCCCAGGCTCAAGCAATCCTACCATGTCAGCCTTCCCAGTAGCTGGGACCACAGGTAAGCATCGTGACACTCAGTGAATTTTGTTTTTATTTTTTTGTAGAGATGGGGCCTCAGTATGTTGCCACGGCTGACCTTGAACTCCTGTACTCAAGGGATTTTCCTGCCCTGGCCTCCCAAAGTATTGGTATTACAGGCATGAGCCATTGTGCCCACCGTCTCTGGTTCTTAACCTTCTGCTTCCCTCTTCCAGTTTTAAAGAATGCTTGTAATTACATGGGCTCTCCTAGATACTCCAGGATAATCTTGTTTTAAGATCAGCTGATGAGCAACATTAATTTTATCTGCACTCTTAATTCCCCCTTCCTATGTAATTGTGCTGTGTAACATAGGACATGAGCAATTGGTGGTGGTGGGGGTTATTACTTTGGCCACCACAGTAACTATTTTATGCCAGGTACTCAGCTAAGCACTGGTGAATTAAGCATGAATAACACACACTCCCTAATCTCCATCTATTCATGGGAGGAGCACCTCACCTGCCATGCTCCTGAGAATCTGGGGAGTCAAAGAAGTCTTCCATGAGGAAGTGATGCCAAAGCGGACAAGTGACAGAGTCGAAGCTAGCTAGGAAGAGAGTAGAGGTTTAAGGGGAAGCGTATTATAAGCAGAGGATATCACCCACTTCAGAGACTCCCAGAGGAGAAAGAGTGTGTGTTCAAAGGGCAGATGAGGCTCAGTTGGACTCCATAGCAGATGAAATGGAGAGGGGCAAGCAGTGAGGCTGCCTTGCAAGGCAGGGCAGAGCAGGGGCTGTTAAAGAGTTTGGACTTAATCCCTGAGGCAAGGAGAAGTGATGTAAATGGGGGAGTAACATGATGAGATTAATGGATTAGAGACATGGCTCAGGCTGCTGTAGAGAAGGCACCAGGGAGAGCAGATGGCTCAATGGGTGTGCAGGAGACCTCTCACTGAGTTTAGGGAGAGGTTTTTTAAAACAGAAGAAGTTTGAGTAATTTAAATGATGATGGGAAGGAGCTAAATGTAGGGGATAGGTTAAAGATACAGGAAAGTGGGAGGAAGAACTGACAAGTGAGGTTCCAGAGAGGGCAGGAGAAGAGGAGATTCCCATAGGGGGATTAACACTTTCTTTTCTTTTTTCTTTCTAAGACAGGGTCTCACTCTGTCGCCCAGGCTGGAGTGCAGTGGCACAATCTTGGCTCACTGTAGTGTAGACTTCCCAGGCTCAAGGGATTCTCCCACCCCAGACTCCCAAGTAGCTGGAACTACGGGTGTGCACCACCACCACACCTGGCTAATGTTTCTTTTTTTGGTAGACACAGACTGTCACTATTTTGCGATGATTGGTCTCCAACTCCTGGCCTCAAGCGATTCTCCTGCCTAGGCTTCCCAAATTGCTGGGATTACAGGCATGAGCCACAATGCCTGGCCTCTGCTAGTTCTGTATTCTCTAGAGTTGTCTTTACTTTGTGCTAGCGTGTCCCTCATTGTGCTGATCCTCTGTAAAAATTAATGCCTTTTTTTCTTTTCGAGATGGAGTTTCACTCTTGTTGCCCAGGCTGGAGTGCAATGGCGCTATCTCGGCTCAGCGCAACCTCCACCTGCCGGGTTCAAGCGATTCTCCTGCCTCAGCCTCCCGAGTAATTGGGATTACAGGCATGTGCCACCATGCCCAGCTAATTTTGTATTTTTAGTAGAGATGGGGGTTTCTCCATGCTGGTCAAGCTGGTCTCAAACTCCTGACCTCAGGTGATCTGCCTTGGCCTCCCAAAGTGCTGGGATTACAGGCATGAGCCATTGTGCCTGGCCAAAATTAATACTTTTTATATTAAATTTACATATATATACATTTTTTCTTTTTGATACCGGGTCTCACACTGTCACCCAGGCTGGAGTACAGTGGCACAACCTCTGCTCACTGCAGCCTCCACCTGCCAGGCTCAAGCAATTCTCCTGCCTCAGCCTCCCGAGTAGCTGGGATTACAGGTAAGTGCCACCACACCCAGCTGATTTTTGTGTTTTTTTGTAGAGACGAGGTTTCGCCATGTTTCCCAGACTGTTCTCAAACTCCTGAGCTCAAAGCAGTCCACCCACCTTGGCCTCCCAAAGTGCTGGGATTACAGGTGTGAGCCACCTTGCTCATTCTAGTTTAAACTTTGGAGTGGTTTGTGTCTCCTGATTGGACTCCTGCAAATACAGAATTGATGCTAGGAAGGGTACCAGGAGATAGACGCACACAGATGGGATTTGGGAATAGGTTTGGTTATCCAAGGAGCAGTGCTGAGCTCCTTGCTAATGGGATATGGGATGCTGGTGATTTCCAGTAAGTGACCTCAAAATGACTCAAGCTACCACATACTGTTGATTGTGATGAAATGCGAGTTGAAGCACCTGTCCTGCGAGCTTAGGGGTGCTACAAGTTTACCACTGCAGCAGTAAAGATGACTCTGAAGAATGGCATGGGATGGATCCTTTCAAATGCACTTGAGCAGCGGTCTCCAACCACAGGGCCACAGAGCTGGAGGTGAGCAGCAGGCAAGTGAAGGGAAACTTCATCTGTATTTCTAGCCCCTCCCATCGCTTGCATGACCACCTGAGCTCCATGTCCTGTCAGATCAGCAGCAGCATTAGATTCTCATAGGAGCACAAACTGTTGTGAAGTGTGCATGCGAGGGATCTAGGTTGTGTACTCCTTATGAGAATCTAATGCCTGATATTCTGTTACTGTTTCCCATCACCCCAGATGGACAGTCTAGTTGCAGGAAAACAAGCTCAGAGATCCCACTGAGTCTACGTTATAGTGAGTTTTAGAATCATTTCATTATATATTACTATGTAGTAATAATAGAAATAAAGTGCACAATATATGTAATGCACTTGAATCATCCTGAAATTATTCCCTCACTCCCAGTCTGTGGAAAAATTGTCTTCCACACATTCACTCTGTTTTTTGGTAGAGGCAGGGTCTTAATATATTGCCCAGGCTGATCTCAAACTCTTGGCCTCAAGTAATATACCTCTCTCAGCCTCCCAAAGTGCTGAGATTACAGGCATAAGCCACCACCCTCAACCAAGACTTTTTTAAACCAAAAAAAAATTAAGTGAGATTACTTGAGCCCAGGTGGTCAAGGCTGCAGTGAGCCTGATTGCACCACTGCACTCCAGCCTAGGTGACAGAATGAGACAGTCTCAAAAAATAAAATAAAATAAAATAAAATACAAATTAACCCTTTATGACATTCGCAGTAACTTTCCCTCCTAAGTGTTCCCCACAAGTCTTTGAATTCTGTTTAATTTTCACATAACATTTAAGATGTTTAAGAACTTGTGTCTGTCTGTGTCATCCCTTTATGTCAAAAGATGTCTTTTTGTCACTTCCAGCTGGATCTACCATGAAAGACTTCTGAATCCAGGAAGAGAGACTGACTGGGAAACATGTTATTCAGGTACAAAAAGATTTGGACTGTAACTCAAAAATGATCAAATAATAGTGCATGCATCAAGTGCAATGGGAAGCTCTTCTGGAGAGTGAGAGAAGCTTCCAGTTAAGGTGACATTGAAGCCAAGTCCTGAAAGATGAGGAAGAGTTGTATGAGAGTGGGGAGGGAAGGGGGAGGTGGAGGGGTGGGGAATGGGCTGGGACGGGATGGAGCAAACTGCTCGGGAAGGGATACCAGCACTGTACAGACCTGAACAACGAAGATGGCATATTTTGTTCAGGGAATGATGGATTAAGTGTGGCAGGAATGCTTTGTAGAGACAGTAATTTGCTTGTATGGAATTTTGCCTGAGAGACCTCATTGCAGTTTCTGATTTTTTGATGTCATCATCCATCACTGTCCTTGTCAAATAGTTTGGAATAGGTATAATGATCACAATAACCCCAAGCATAATATTTCATTAATTCTCACAGAATCACAGGTAGGTGCCACAGTTATCCCCATTTTATGAATGGAGTGATGAAGCCTTAGGAATAATGAATGATTTGCCCAAGCTCACCTGGATATTAAGACTGAGTCAGATGTTGGGTCTGGTCTGACTTTAATGTTTGCTTTGTTCATGAGCACCATGTATTGCCTCTCCTATGCAGTTAAGCAGGTAGACAGGTGACAGAAAAGCCCATGTTTGTCTCTACTCACACACTTCCGACTGAATGTATGTATGGCGTTTCTACACCAAATTCTTCAGTGCTCTGGATATTAACTGGGTATCCCATGACTTTATTCTGACACTACCTGGAGTTAGCACAGACCCCACAAGTTAGGGGCTCAGTCCCACGAGACCATCCTCACTTCAGATGCCAATGGCAAGTCCTAAGTTGTCACCTGTACTTTTGACCGACCTGTTACAAATCGGGGGTTCCCATAACTGTCTTCTTGGGTTTAATAATTTGCTAGAACAGTTTACGGAACTCAGAAAAACAGTTTATTTTCTTTTTTTCTGAGAGAGAGGGTCTTATTTTGTTGCCCAGGCTGGTGTGCAATGGTGCAGTCATAGCTCATTGCAGCCTTGATTGTCTGGGCTCCAGTGGTTCTCCCACCTCAGCCTCCCTAGTAGCTGAGACTACATGCCTGCACCACCACATGTGGCTAGTTTCTTTTATTTTTTGTATGGATGGGGTCTTGTTGTGTTGGCCAGGCTGGCCACAAATTCCTGGTCTCAAGTGATCCTCCCACCTCAGCCTCTGAAAGTGCTGGGATTACAGATGTGAGCCACCACATCTGGCCAGTTCATTTCGTATTACTGGTTCATTGTGAAGGATACATCTCAGAAACAGTCAATGAAAGAGACGTGCATGCTGGATGCAGCGGCTCATGCCTATAATCTCAGCACTTTGGGAGGCCAAGGTGGGAGGATCGCTTAAACTCAGGAGTTTGAGACCAGCCTGGGCAACATGGTGAAAACCTGTCTCTATAAAAAATTAAAATATAATAATAATAACCGGTGTGGTGTTGTGCACCTAGAGTTCCAACTACTAGGGAAGCTGAGATGAGAGGATGCCTTGAGCTGGGGACTGAGGAGGCTTAGGTTACAGTAAGCTGAGATTGTGCCACTGCACTCTAGCTTGGACAAAAGAGCCTGATCCTGTCTCAGAAAAAAGAAAGGTACCCAGGGCAAGTTAAGTTCGGAGGAGCACAGAGCTCCCATGCCCTCTGTTGAACATGCGACCCTCCCAGCATCTCCTGTGTCCAGCAACCCTGAAAGCTCTGCAAACCCCGTTCAGGGTGTTTATGGAGGCTTTATTATGCAAGCATGATTGATAAAATCTTTGGCTGTTGGTGATTAAGTCAGTCTCCAGCCCCTCTTCCTCCTGGAGTTCAGTGCATGAGGCTGAAAGTTCCACGCCTCTTACCATGTGGTTGCATGGTAATCAGTCCTCCTCTTGAAGAAATTTAGGAGCTTGCCACACCCAGTCATCTCAACAACATCCCCAAATGCATTCTTACCATGCTGGAGATCCCAGAGTTCTCAGAGGCTCTTGTGTTAGAAACCTGGGACCAAGACCAAATATTAAAACAAAAGATGTTCCTGTCACATCTATCACTGAGGTCTTTGTAAGAGCTTTAGAAGCTCTGTGCCAGGAACCAGGGACAGAGATTAAATATATATTTCTTTTCTTTTTTTTGAGACAGAATCTGCCTGTGTCATCCAGGCTGGAGTGCAGTGATGTGATCATAGCTCACTATAGCTTTGGCCTTCTGAGATCAAGCGATCCTCCCATCTCAACCTCCCAAGTAGCTAGGACTACACAGGCATGTCACCCATGCCCAGCTCATTTTTGTAGAGTCAGAGTTTCACCATGGTGGCCAGGTTGGCCATGTTGGCCAGATGGGGTCTTCTTTTGTTGCCCAGGCTGGCCACAAATTCCTGGCCTCAAGTGATCCTCCCACCTCGTCCTTGTAGAGATGAGATTTAGTTATGTCGTCCAGGCTGATTTCAAACTCCTGGGCTAAATCGATTGTCTCACCTCAGCCTCTCAAGTAGCTGGGACTACAGGCGCATACCACCATGTTGGGCTAATATTTATTTTTATTTTTTTCTAGAGGTGGGGGTCTCACTGTGTTGTTCATGCTAGTTTCAAACTTCGGGCCTCAAGTGTTCCTCCTGCCTTGACCTCCCAAAGTGTTGGGATTCTGGGTGGGAGCCACTATGCCCAGTGATCACAAAAGTCTTTATAAAAGAAAGAGAGTAGGAGATTCAGAATTGGAGCGGGAGATGTGGTGATGAAAGCAGAGGTAAGAGAGGGAGATTTGAAGATGCTTCACTTCTGGCTTTGAAGATGGAGTCAGGGGCCATGATCCAAGGAATGGGGGTGGCTTCTAGAAGCTGGAAAAGCCAAGGGAACACTTTAGAGTCTCCAGAAGGAATGCAGCCCTGCTGACACTTTGACTTTAGCCTTTAATAGACCTAGTTTGGGTTTCTGGCCCCTAGAACTGTAAGATGGTAGATTTGTGGTGTTTTAAGCCACTAAATGTGGGAAACTGCAAACTATATTGCAGCAGCAAGAAGAAATGAACATGAAGCCAGGCATGATGGCTCATGCCGGTAATCCCAGCACTTTAGGAATTTAGGCAGGAGGATCACTTGAGGCCAGGAGTCCAAGACCAGTCTGGGCAACATAGTAAGACCTTGTCTCTACAAAAAATGAAAAAATTGGCCAGGCGTGGTGGCTCACACCTGTAATTCCAGCACTTTGGGAGGCCGAAGCAGGCAGATTACCTGAGGTCAGGAGTTCAAGACCAGCCTGGCCAACATGGCGAAACCCCGGCTCTACTAAAAATACAAAAATTAGCTGGGCGTGGTGGCACACACCTGTAATCCCAGCTACTTGGAAGGCTGAGGCAGGAGAATCACTTGAATCTAGGAGGTTGCAGTGAGCCGGGATCACACCATTACACTACAGCCTGGGCAAAAAGAGTGAAACTCTGTCTCAAAATAAAATAAAATAAAATAAAATACTAAAAAATTTAGCCAGGCATGGTGGCATGAACCTGGAGTCCCAGCTACTTGGGAGGCTGAGGTGGGAGGAACGCTTGAGCCTGGAAATTTGAGGTTGCAGTGAGCTGTGATTGCACCACTGCACTCCAGCCTTGGTGACAGTGAGATCTTGAAAAAAAGAAAGAAGAAAGTAAAGAAAGAAGAAATGAGCATGGTGGGCATGGGGACAGATGGCAATGTTAAATAGAATGGTCAGGGATGGCCTCCTAAGTGAAAACTGAGTAAAGACTTGAAGGAGGGGAAGGAGCTGGCCAAGGTGCTGAGGGAAGAGGATTGTAAGCAGAAACAATAGAATAAAGTGTCTGAGGTGTGTCTGAGGCTCTGGAAGGAGGCCCATGGAGCAGACGGAGAGAGGGAGAGAATTAGGGGAGGGGGCCAGGGAGTTGCTGGGTGGGGATCAGTACAGATCACATAAGCCCTGGGAGGTTATTGCTGGGGCTTTGGCTTTTACTCTGACTCAGATGGGAACTGCAGGAGGGTTCTGAGCAGACAGGTGACATGATCTGCCTCCCGATTTAAAAGCATTCTCTGGCTGCTGAGTTGAGAAAGACTACGGGAAGATGTGGGTAGAAGCATGGGGGCCAAGCTTTGGCAACATCCAGGCGGGAGATGATGGTGGTCCTGACCAGGGTCATGGTGGTGTTGAGAGATGGTCAGAGGGGAGAAGTACGGGAGGAGGCCAGGGAGTTGCTGGGTGGGGATCTTTAGTACATGTCGAAGACAGTCAACAGGATTTTCTGACAGACTGGATATGGGGTGTGAGAGAAGGCAGGGGTCAAGGTTGAGTTTGATTGTTACTGAAATTATTAAGTAATTTTAAAAAACGCTACTGCCTTTCCCAATGCTACCAAGTATGGGATGCTAGATTAAAGAAATCTCTTCAGGCTCATTGCAGTGGCTCATGCCTGTAGTCCCAGCTGTTTGGTAAGCAGAGGTGGGAGTATTTTTAAGGGCAGGTGTTCAAGACCAGCCTGGACAACACAGCAAGATCTGCTCTTTACAAAAATATTTTTCAAAATTAAATAGATGTAGCTAGGCATGGTGATGTGTACTTGTAGTTTCAGCTACTCAGGAGGCTGAAGTGGGCAGCTCTCTTGAGGTCAGGAGTTTGAGGCCAGCTTGGGCAACATAGCAAGACCCCTCACTCTACAAAAAAATTAAAAAAATAACCAGGCATGGTGACACTCAACTGTACTACCAGCTACTGGGGAGCTGAGGCAGGAAGATGGCTTGAGCCCAGGAGGTCGAGGCTGCAGCAAGCTGTAAGTGCACAGCTGCACTCCAGTCTGGGTGAAAGAGCAGGACCTGTCTCACAATACAAATAAAAATACAAGTGAAATAATATCTCAAGTCAGAGCCTTTTGGCTCTGCAGCCCTTGCAACCCCTTAGCCATGCAGTGGGGTTTGCGTCGCTGGGAATGAGGAGACCCCTGCCCGGTGTTGTTGCCTGACAAATCAGTGTTTTAAAACATATATTAATCAGGGTGGGCGCGGTGGCTCACACCTGTAATCCCAGCACTTAGGGAGACCCAGGCGGGTGGATCACCTGAGGTCAAGAGTTCAAGACCAGCCTTGCCAACATGGCGAAACTCCTTCTCTACTGAGAAAATACAATAATTAGCTGGACATGGTAGTGGGCGCATGTAATCCCAGCTACTTGGGAGGCTGAGGTAGGAGAATCGCTTGAACCTGCAGGGCGGAGGTTACAATGAGCTGAGATTGTGCCACTTCACTCCAGCCTGGGCAAAAGAACAAGACTTTGTCTCAAAGAAAAAAAAAGTATTATATCAACATGTAATGGTTTTATTATTAATATGTAATGAATATTAAATATTTTTAAAATCTTGTATTATATCAACATGTAATGGCTTTAATATGTGATGAATAATATTTAAAAAATTGTGTCTTATTTTCTAGTTTTAATATAATTATCTACAGAAAGAAATAGTCTTAGAGATCTTCAATAAAGTTTAAAAATGTAAAGGGATGTTAGACCCCAAAAGACTGAGAATTTCTAGTTTAGAAATATTCAGTGTAAGCCACATACAACTTGCTACTTGAACTATTTTTTTTCTTTGTTTTTTATTTTAGGAGATGGGGTCTCACCCTGTCACCCAGGCTTGAGTACAGTAGTGCTATCACAGCTCACTGCGGCCTTGAACTCCTGGGCTAAGGATCCTCCTACCTGAGCCTCCTGAGTAGCTAGGACTGTAGGTATACATGACGATACTTGGCTAATTTTTAAATTGTTTTGTAGACATGGGGTCTCACTTTGTTGGCCAGGCTGGTGTCAAACTAATGGCCTCAAGTGACCCTTCCACCCCTGCCTCCCATCCTAGAGGTATGTGCCACCACAAGGAGCACTTGTTCAATTTTCTAAAGAAAAAATTTCTAAAGTAAGGCTGTGGGATGATGGCAGGAAGATAAAAGAAAAACAGAAGAATAAGTTAAAATGACTTATTCACACATATTCTTTTGACAGCAAGAAGAACTTTTAGTATATACATTCCTTACAAACAAACAAAAGGCAGATAAGCAATGTTGTATAGGAACTTCAACACACACTGTACAATATTCCCACTTTGCTGACATAAGTTATGGAAATTTCGTGGTTTACTTGAGTGTCGCTACCAGTATTTTGCTTCTCTGATGATTTTTATCAACTTCCTCATCTGTTAACTTCTCTCCAAGGTATGTCATGTCACGACATACTGCCGCTGCACGAACATGGCCAGCGTCTTCCTATTAAACATGTAGAATGCTTTCCTAATTTCTCTTCTTACTCTCTTTGTGTTTTGCATTTTCCTTACTTTTATTGTCAGAAACTCCAGAAAGTCAATCGTACTAATTTATCACGATTTGCTGTATTAATTTATACTTTGCTTATATGGAATTTTGCCCAACAGACCTCATTACAATTTCTAACCTGTTTTATTTTGGTTTTTTTTCTGAGACAGGGTCTCCCTTTGTTGTCCAAGGCTGGAGTGTAGTAGTGCTATCACAGCTGACTGCAGCCTCAACCTTCCAGGCTGAAGCGATCCTCCCACCTCAGCCTCCCACGTGGCTGAGACTACAGGTGCTTGCCACTATGCCCAACTAATATTTGGAATTTTCGTATACGTGGATTCCTGAGGGGTGACAGCGAAACGTGAGTAAGCATGGATTTTGGTATATGCAGAGATGGGGGGCTGGAACTAATTCTGTATACTGAGGGACGACGACTGTATATGTTTTTACAATTACGCTGTAGGATACGTACTGTTGCATAGCCTTGAAAATAATAATTTTTAATTGAGTGGAATAATAATAATATTGATAAAAGTAGCAGCTGGCCAGGTGTGGTGGCTCACACTGGTAATCGCAACACTTTGGGAGGCTGAGGCAGGAGGATGGCTTGGGGCCAAGAGTTTGCGATAGGCCTTGGAAACAAAGGGAGTCACCATCCCTACAGAAAAATACATGAATTAGCCTAGTGTGGTGGCATGTTCCTGTAGTCCCAGCTACTTGGGAGGCTGAGGTGGGAGGATCACTTGAGCCCAGGGAGGCTGAGACTGCAGTGAGTCATGATCAGGCCTCTGCACTCCAGCCTGGGTGACAGAGTGAGACCCTGTCTCAAAACAACAAAAAAGTAGCAGCTAACATCAACTGACCTTTTATACCAGGTGCCTATTGATATCATAGTTTAATTTCTTATAACTGTTTCTTATTTCACTTACCAACTCTGTCTTCAGTTACTCCCAGATTTTTACTGTGTTTGTAAAGATGACCTTTTGTTTAGATTGAATTGTCTCCCCAGAAGTAAGATTACTGTGAGACATGGTGAATGGACATTCTCATTACCCTTGATGTAAATTGACAGGGTTTTGGGTGCCTCCCAGCTATAATCTTAGCAGTTTGGGAGGCTAAGAGAGGAGGACTGCTTGAGGCCAAGAGTTGGAGGAGGCAGTATGGCAGTATGGTGAGACCCTGTCTCCATTATTTTAAAAAATTGACAAGCTTTACCCGGGAAGGCTTATACACAATTTAAACACCCCTCATAGTATAAGAAAGTGCCCATTTCAATGCACCTTTGCCAGCACAGGGTATTATAATTTAGTAAGTCATTTTTTGTTTGATTATTTTAAATAGACAAAAGACCTCATATTACTTTACTTGTCACATTTCAACATCTTTCCTTAGCTTATTAGCTCTATCTCTTTTCTGTCTGTAAATGGTTGTTGTTGTTTTGTTCTTTGAGACAGGGTCTTGCTCTGTCACCAGGCTGGACTGTAGTGGCATAATCATGCCTCGCTGCAGCCTTGACCTCCCAGGCTCAAACTTCAGCATTCTGAGTAGCTGGGACTACAAGTGTGCACCACCACTCCCAGCTAACTTTTTTCTTTTTTTTGGATAGAGACAGGGTCTCACTGTGTTGTCCAGACCGGTCTCTAGCTCCTGGCCTTAAGCAATCCTCCTGCATTAGCTTCTCAAATTGCTGGAATTTCAGGCATGAGCCACCATGCCTGGCCTGGGCTAGTCCTGTATTCTCTATAGAGTTCTCTTTACTTTCTGCTAGCCAATCTCTCATTATGCTGTTCACCTGTTATAATGAATAATTCTCCGTATTAAATTTTACCACTTTAAACTTTTGAGTGGTCGATGCTTCCTGATTGGACTCTGACTACTATGTTAGGAAGGGTCCCAGGAGATAAACCCACACAGATGGGATTTGGGCATAGGTTTGGTTTCCCAGGGGGCAGTGCTGAGCTCTTTGCCAGTGGGAAATGGGATGCTGGTGATTTCCAGGAAGTGACCTCACAGTGACACAAGCTACCCCTTACTGTTGATTGTGACGAAATGCCAGCTGAGGCACATGCCTTGGGAGCTAAGTGGTTGCTGCCCTTGACCACTATGAAGACTGGTGTGGGAAGGGTCGCTTTGGATGCACTTGAGCAGGGGTCCCCAACCCCTGAGCCATGGAGCCGTAGGGAGCCACACAGCAGGAGGTGAGTGGTGTCGAGAGAGGGAGTGAGGGAAGCTTCGTCTGTATTTACAGCCACTCCCCTTTGCTCACATTCCCGCCTGAGCTCCACCTTCTCAGATGAGCAGCAGCATTAGATTCTCATAGGAGAACGCACCCTGTTGTGAACCGTGCATGTGAGGGATCTAGGTTGCGCTGTCCTTATGAGAATCTAATACCTATTGATCTGTCACTTTCTCCCATCACGCTCAGGTGGGACCATCCAGTTGCAGGAAAACAAGCTTAACACGCCCACTGATTCTACATTATGGTGAGTTCTATAATTATTTTATTATATATTACAGTGTAATAATGGTAATGAAGTGCCTAATAAATGTAAATGTGCTTAAATCTTTTGGCCCAGCTCCTACCTCCCAGCAGCGTCTCCAGGCCCAGAACTTTCTCCAGTCAGCCTCTACAGACCAAGCTCATGACTCACAATGGCCTATTTAGGCCCATACGCTACGTCACGGCAGTCTCCGCAGATGAGGCTACTGCCTCACAACAGCCTCCACAGGCACAGCTCCATCGTTACAATGGCCTCTTTAGACCCAGCTCCTGCCTCCCAGCCTTCTCTCCAGGCCCTGAACTTTCTCCGTAAGTTCATGTAGCTGGGACTGTAGGTATACATGACGATACTTGGCTAATTTTTAAATTGTTTTGTAGACATGGGGTCTCACTTTGTTGGCCAGGCTGGTGTCAAACTAATGGCTTCAAGTGACCCTTCCACCCCTGCCTCCCATCCTAGAGGTATGTGCCACCACAAGGAGCACTTGTTCAATTTTCTAAAGAAAAAATTTCTAAAGTAAGGCTGTGGGATGATGGCAGGAAGATAAAAGAAAAACAGAAGAATAAGTTAAAATGACTTATTCACACATATTCTTTTGACAGCAAGAAGAACTTTTAGTATATACATTCCTTACAAACAAACAAAAGGCAGATAAACAATGTTGTATAGGAACTTCAACACACACTGTACAATATTCCCACTTTGCTGACATAAGTTATGGAAATTTCGTGGTTTACTTGAGTGTCGCTACCAGTATTTTGCTTCTCTGATGATTTTTATCAACTTCCTCATCTGTTAACTTCTCTCCAAGGTATGTCATGTCACGACATACTGCCGCTGCATGAACATGGCCAGCGTCTTCCTATTAAACATGTAGAATGCTTTCTTAATTTCTCTTTTTACTCTCTTTGTGTTTTGCATTTTCCTTACTTTTATTGTCAGAAACTCCAGAAAGTCAATCGTACTAATTTATCACGATTTGCTTTATTAATTTATGCTTTGCTTATATGGAATTTTCCAACAGACCTCATTACAATTTCTAACCTGTTTTATTTTGTTTTTTTTTTTTTTCTGAGACAGGGTGTCCCTCTGTTGTCCAAGGCTGGAGTGTAGTAGTGCTGTCACAGCTGACTGCAGCCTCAACCTTCCAGGCTGAAGCGATCCTCCCACCTCAACCTCCCACGTGGCTGAGACTACAGGTGCTTGCCACTATGCCCAACTAATATTTGGAATTTTCGTATACGTGGATTTCAGAGGGGTGACAGCGAAACGTGAGTAAGCATGGATTTTGGTATATGCAGAGATGGGGGGCTGGAACTAATTCTGTATACTGAGGGACGGCGACTGTATATGTTTTTACAATTACGCTGTAGGATACGTACTGTTGCATAGCCTTGAAAATAATGATTTTTAATTGAGTGGAATAATAATAATGTTGACAAAAGTAGCAGCTGGCCAGGTGTGGTGGCTCACACTGGTAATCGCAACACTTTGGGAGGCTGAGGCAGGAGGATGGCTTGAGGCCAAGAGTTTGCGATAGGCCTTGGAAACAAAGGGGAAGTCACCATCCCTACAGAAAAATACATGAATTAGCCTAGTGTGGTGGCATGTTCCTGTAGTCCCAGCTACTTGGGAGGCTGAGGTGGGAGGATCACTTGAGCCCAGGGAGGCTGAGACTGCAGTGAGTCATGATCAGGCCTCTGCACTCCAGCCTGGGTGACAGAGTGAGACCCTGTCTCAAAACAACAAAAAAGTAGCAGCTAACATCAACTGACCTTTTATACCAGGTGCCTATTGATATCATAGTTTAATTTCTTATTAACTGTTTCTTATTTCACTTACCAACTCTGTCTTCAGTTACTCCCAGATTTTTGCTGTGTTTGTAAAGATGACCTTTTGTTTAGATTGAATTGTCTCCCCAGAAGTAAGATTACTGTGAGACATGGTGAATGGACATTCTCATTACCCTTGATGTAAATTGACAGGGTTTTGGGTGCCTCCCAGCTATAATCTTAGCAGTTTGGGAGGCTAAGAGAGGAGGATTGCTTGAGGCCAAGAGTTGGAGGAGGCAGTATGGCAGTATGGTGAGACCCTGTCTCCATTATTTTATAAAGTTGACAAGCTTTACCCGGGAAGGCTTATACACAATTTAAACACCCCTCATAGTATAAGAAAGTGCCCATTTCAATGCACCTTTGCCAGCACAGGGTATTATAATTTAGTAAGTCATTTTTTGTTTGATTATTTTAAATAGACAAAAGACCTCATATTACTTTACTTGTCACATTTCAACATCTTTCCTTAGCTTATTAGCTCTATCTCTTTTCTGTCTGTAAATGGTTGTTGTTGTTTTGTTCTTTGAGACAGGGTCTTGCTCTGTCACCAGGCTGGACTGTAGTGGCATAATCATGCCTCGCTGCAGCCTTGACCTCCCAGGCTCAAACTTCAGCATTCTGAGTAGCTGGGACTACAAGTGTGCACCACCACTCCCAGCTAACTTTTTTCTTTTTTTTGGATAGAGACAGGGTCTCACTGTGTTGTCCAGACCGGTCTCTAGCTCCTGGCCTTAAGCAATCCTCCTGCATTAGCTTCTCAAATTGCTGGAATTTCAGGCATGAGCCACCATGCCTGGCCTGGGCTAGTCCTGTATTCTCTAGAGTTCTTTTTACTTTGTGCTAGCCAATCTCTCATTATGCTGTTCACCTGTTATAATGAATAATTCTCCGTATTAAATTTTACCACTTTAAACTTTTGAGTGGTCGATGCTTCCTGATTGGACTCTGACTACTATGTTAGGAAGGGTCCCAGGAGATAAACCCACACAGATGGGATTTGGGCATAGGTTTGGTTTCCCAGGGGGCAGTGCTGAGCTCTTTGCCAGTGGGAAATGGGATGCTGGTGATTTCCAGGAAGTGACCTCACAGTGACACAAGCTACCCCTTACTGTTGATTGTGACGAAATGCCAGCTGAGGCACATGCCTTGGGAGCTAAGTGGTTGCTGCCCTTGACCACTATGAAGACTGGTGTGGGAAGGGTCGCTTTGGATGCACTTGAGCAGGGGTCCCCAACCCCTGAGCCATGGAGCCGTAGGGAGCCACACAGCAGGAGGTGAGTGGTGTCGAGAGAGGGAGTGAGGGAAGCTTCGTCTGTATTTACAGCCACTCCCCTTTGCTCACATTCCCGCCTGAGCTCCACCTTCTCAGATGAGCAGCAGCATTAGATTCTCATAGGAGAACGCACCCTGTTGTGAACCGTGCATGTGAGGGATCTAGGTTGCGCTGTCCTTATGAGAATCTAATACCTATTGATCTGTCACTTTCTCCCATCACGCTCAGGTGGGACCATCCAGTTGCAGGAAAACAAGCTTAACACGCCCACTGATTCTACATTATGGTGAGTTCTATAATTATTTGATTACATATTACAGTGTAATAATGGAAATGAAGTGCCTAATAAATGTAAATGTGCTTAAATCTTTTGGCCCAGCTCCTACCTTCCGGCAGCCTCGCCAGGCCCAGAACTCTCTCCAGTCAGCCTCTACAGACCAAGCTCATGACTCACAATGGCCTATTTAGGCCCATACGCTACGTCACGGCAGTCTCCGCAGATGAGGCTACTGCCTCACAACAGCCTCCACAGGCACAGCTCCATCGTTACAATGGCCTCTTTAGACCCAGCTCCTGCCTCCCAGCCTTCTCTCCAGGCCTTGAGCTTTCTCAAGTCGACCTCACCAGGCCCAGCTCATGCTTCTTTGCAGCCTCTCCAGGCCCAGCTCCTGCATCTTGGTGGCCCCTCCAGGCCCAGCCTCTGCCTCCCATCGGCCTCTACAATCCCAACATGTGCCTCACAGCAGATTCTTCAGGCCCAGCATCTGCCTCACTGTGGACCCCCCCAAGCCAAGCTCCCAACCTTTCAGCAGCTTCTACACACCCAGCTCCTGCCACCCAGTGGCCTCTTTAGGCCAAGCTCATGCTTCACAAGGGCCTTTCAAGGCCCAACTTTTATCTCATGGCAACCTTCCCTGGCCAGATTCCTGCCTGTCTCCCAGCAGCCTAGACAGGCCCAGGTCTTGCCTCACACTGGCCTCTCTACATCCAGCTCAGGCCTCACGGTGGCCTCTCCAGGCCCAACTCCTGTCCCAGAACGTCATCTCCGGGCCCAAAACTTACTCAAGTCAGACTCTCTAGTCCCAACTGCTGCCTCCTGGTGGCCTATGAAGGCCCAAAATCTCCTCAAGTTGACCTCTCCAGGCCCAGCTCCTGCCTCGCAATTGCCTTTGTAGGCCAAGATCATGCCGCGAAGTGGCCTTTCCTAGCCTAACTTCTGCTTTTTGACGCATACTCCAGTCCCAAAACTTCCTCCAGTCAGCCGGTCTAGGCCAAGCTCTTCCTCCCAAGGGCTTCTGCAGGCCAAAATCGTCCTGAAGTCACCCTCTGCAGGCGCAGCTCCTGCCTCCAAGTGCTGTGTAGGCCAAGCTAATGCCTCACAGCATACTTTCCAGGCTGAGCGTTTCCTTTTGTGCATCCTCTCCAAGCCCTGAACTTACTCCAGTCTTCCTCTCCAGGCCCAGCTCTTCCTCTCAGCGGCCTCTGCAGGCCCAGACTGTCATCAAGTCGGCCTGTCCAGGGCCAGCTCCTGCCTCCCGGCGGCCTCTGCAGGCCCAAGTCATACTCAAGTCGGCCTCCCCAGGCCCAGCTCCGGCCTCTCGGTGGCCTCTCCGGGTGCAAAAGTTCCTCGAGTCAGCCTCTCCAGGCCCAGCTCCTCCTGCCTCCCAGTGGCCTCTTTCGGCCCAGCCCAGCTCATGCCTCCCGGCGGCCTTCCCAGGCCCCGCTTTGGACTTTCGGTGGCCTCTGCAGGCCTCGACAAGGCCCGGCCTCCTGCCTCCCGAAGACCTGCACAGGCCCAGCCTCTGCCTCACAGCGGACTCTCCACACCCAGCTAGCTCTCGCCTCACTGCAGCCTCCCGAGTCCAAAGCTCCTGCCTCTCGGCCGCTTCGGCAGGCCCAGCTCCCGCCTGCCAGTGGCCTCTTCAGGCCCATGGGGCTCATTCCTCACAACAGCCTTTCCAGGCCCAGTTTTTCCCTTCCGGCGGCCTCTCCGGGCCGAGAACCTCCTCAAGTCGGCCTCTCCGGACCCACTTGCACCCTCCGGGCGTCCTCTCCGGGCCAAGCTCCTCTTCCTGGCTGCGTCTCCAGGCCCGACTCCTGCCTCTCAACAACCTCTTTGGACTCAGTGCCTACCCATCTCCTGGCGGCTTTGGTCGGCCCACAGCTTCCTCAAGCCAAGCTCCCCAGGCCCAGGTCAGGCCTCACGGTGGCCTCTCCAGGATGAGCTCCTGCCCTCCGATGGCACCTGCAGGCCCCAAATGGTCTCCGGTCGGTGGGCTCCTCCACGCCAAGCTTGGGCCTCCCGGCGACCTCTGCAGGCCCAAGTTGTCCTGAAGTCGGCATCTCCCGGCCCTGCCTCCCAGCAAGTAAGCAAGCTCTTTTGGCTCAACTCCTGCCCAGCTCCCAACCGCCTTTGTAGGCCCGGAACTTTCTCCAGCCAAGTTCTTCGGGCCTAATTCCTGCCGCCCGGTGGCCTGTACGGGCCCAGCAATGGTTGAAGAACGGCCTCTGCAGGTCCCGCTCTTGCCTCCCAGGGGCCTCTCCAGGCCCAGCTCTTGCCCCCACGGCGGCCTCCCGGGGCCAAGTCCCTGCCTGCCTCCCAGCAGCCCGCGTGTAGCCCAGCTCCTCCCTCACGGTGGCCTGTTGATGCCCATGCCTCTGGTACCCTGCCCAGAGGCATGAGCCCCTGCCACACACTGGCTTCTCCCACGCTGAGAGAGATCAGCGTGAGCCCTTGCCTCACACCGGCCCCTCCCACGCTGAGAGAGGTCAGCGTGAGCCCCTTGCCTCACACCGGCCCCTCCCACGCTGAGAGAGGTCGGCGTGAGCCCTTGCCTCACACCTGCCCCTCCCACGCTGAGAGAGGTCGGCGTGAGCCCTTGCCTCACACCGGCCCCTCCCAGGCTGACACAGGTCAGCGGGAGCCCCTAGCCTCACACCGGCCCCTCCCACGCTGACAGAGGTCAGCCTGAGCCCCTAGCCTCACACCGGCCCCTCCCACGCTGAGAGAGGTCAGCGTGAGCCCCTTGCCTCACACCGGCCCCTCCCACGCTGAGAGAGGTCAGCGTGAGCCCCTAGCCTCACACCGGCCCCTCCCACGCTGACAGAGGTCAGCGTGAGCCCCTTGCCTCACACCGGCCCCTCCCACGCTGACAGAGGTCAGCGTGAGCCCTTGCCTCACACCGGCCCCTCCCACGCTGAGAGAGGTCAGCGTGAGCCCTTGCCTCACACTGGCCCCTCCCAGGCTGACAGAGGTCAGCGGGAGCCCCTAGCCTCACACCGGCCCCTCCCACGCTGACAGAGGTCAGCCTGAGCCCCTAGCCTCACACCGGCCCCTCCCACGCTGACAGAGGTCAGCGTGAGCCCCTTGCCTCACACCAGCCCCTCCCACGCTGACAGAGGTCAGCGTGAGCCCTTGCCTCACACCGGCCCCTCCCACGCTGAGAGAGGTCAGCGTGAGCCCTTGCCTCACACCGGCCCCTCCCACGCTGACAGAGGTCAGCGTGAGCCCTTGCCTCACACCGGCCCCTCCCACGCTGAGAGAGGTCAGCGTGAGCCCTTGCCTCACACCGGCCCCTCCCACGCTGAGAGAGGTCAGCGTGAGCCCTTGCCTCACACCGGCGCCTCCCACGCTGAGAGAGGTCAGCGTGAGCCCTTGCCTCACACCGGCCCCTCCGACGCTGAGAGAGGTCAGCGGGAGCCCCTAGCCTCACACCGGCCCCTCCCACGCTGAGAGAGGTCAGCGGGAGCCCTTGCCTCACACCGGCGCCTCCCACGCTGAGAGAGGTCAGCGTGAGCCCTTGCCTCACACCGGCCCCTCCCACGCTGAGAGAGGTCAGCGTGAGCCCTTGCCTCACACCGGCGCCTCCCACGCTGAGAGAGGTCAGCGTGAGCCCTTGCCTCACACCGGCCCCTCCGACGCTGAGAGAGGTCAGCGGGAGCCCCTAGCCTCACACCGGCCCCTCCCACGCTGAGAGAGGTCAGCGTGAGCCCTTGCCTCACACCGGCGCCTCCCACGCTGAGAGAGGTCAGCGTGAGCCCTTGCCTCACACCGGCCCCTCCCACGCTGAGAGAGGTCAGCGGGAGCCCCTAGCCTCACACCGGCCCCTCCCACGCTGAGAGAGGTCAGCGTGAGCCCTTGCCTCACACCGGCCCCTCCCACGCTGAGAGAGGTCAGCGTGAGCCCTTGCCTCACACTGGCCCCTCCCAGGCTGACAGAGGTCAGCGGGAGCCCCTAGCCTCACACCGGCCCCTCCCACGCTGAGAGAGGTCGGCGTGAGCCCTTGCCTCACACCGGCCCCTCCCACGCTGAGAGAGGTCAGCGTGAGCCCCTGCCTCAACAGGCCACCGTGAGGGAGGAGCAGGGTCGCACGCGGGCTGCTGGGAGACAGGCAGGGACTTGGGCCTGGGAGGTCGCGGTGGGGCGAGAGCTGGGTCTGGAGACACCCCTGGGAGGCAACAGCGGGGCCTACAGACTCTGTTCTCCAGCCGGAGCTGGGACTGTTCAGGTACTGGGAGGTGGGATGTGGGTCTGAAGAGCTTGGTTGCAGAAACTTCGGGGTCTACAAACGCAGGCGGGAGCTGAGCCAAAAAAGCTTGTTTGCTGGGAGGCGGGAGATGCAGCCAGGAGGAACAGCTGTGCCTGCAGAGGCCGCCATGCGGGAGGCAGAGGCCGGGCCTCCTCAAGTCGGCCTCTCCAGACCCACTTGCAGCCTCCCGGCGTCCTCTCCGGGCCCAGCTCTTCCTCCCGGCTGCGTCTCCAGGCCTGACTCTGGCCTCCCAACAACGTCTTTGGACTCAGCTCCTACCCAGCTCCCAGCGGCCCTGGTAGGCCCACCACTTCCCAAAGCCAAGCTCTCCAGTCCCAGCTCAGGCCTCACGGTGGCCTCTCCAGGCTCAGCTCCTGCCCTCCGATGGCATCTGCAGGCCCCAAACGGCCTCCGGTCGGTGGGCACCTCTAGGCCCAGCTTGGGCCTCCCGGCGGCCTCTGCAGGCCCAAGTCATCCTCAAGTCGGCCTGGAATTGGGCCTGGAAGAGCAGCAAGTCGGCCTCCCCGGGCCCAGCTCCGTTCTCTCGGCGGCCTCTCCAGGTGCAAAACTTCCTCGAGTCAGCCTCTCCAGGCCCAGCTCCTCCTGCCTCCAAGTGGCCTCTTTCAGCCCAGACCAGCTCATGGCTCTCGGCGGCCTTCCCGGGCCCCGCTTTTGACTTTTGGCGGCCTCTTCAGGCCCAGAACTTGACCTCCAGTGGGCCTTTGCAGGCCCGGCCTCCTGCCTCTCGAAGGCCTGCAAGGGCCCGGACTCACAGTGGACTCACAGCGGACTCTCCATGCCCAGCTAGCTCTCGCCTCATTGCGGCCTCCCGAGTCCAAAGCTCCTGCCTCTCGGCCGCTTCGGCAGGCCCAGCTCCCGCCTGCCAGTGGCCTCTTTAGGCCCAGCTCATTCCTCACAACGGTCTTCCCAGGCCCCGTTTTTCCCTTCTGGCAGCCTCTTGGCCTCTAATTTGTTTATCTTTTGTGTATAAATCCCAAAATATTGAATTTTGGAATATTTCCACCATTATGTAAATATTTTGGTAGGTAATTTATTTGGAGTGAGTTTCTGCACCAAGCCTGAATTTTTTATTTTATTTTCCTTATTATTTGGTGTTAAACAGGTTTAATGACGGTCATGGCAACTTTTTGGCACAATGAAAAATATCGCCCATGATCAACGTGTTCTGTTCTGGGGAAGGGGGCAAAGGCAGGGTGAATCACTTTCTTAAAAAGTATAGCTCAAGTTGGGAGTGCAGAGGGAATGGGGAGAAAACCCTCCCGCTGCCTGTGTCGAAGTGCAGGAGCCCCCACCCCCATACTCACCTGAGTCCAGCCCCTCTGGGGAAAGAAGGGGTGCATGAACTCCCCCTAGTCCACAGGCACCTCCCTGTGGCCCAAGGCCCTCTTCACACTCCATCTTGTAGCCCCAACAGGAGCTATTTTCCGAAAAGTGAAAAGCTCTGAAGGTCCCACAATTCATGGTATGTACAGGGGCTCGGAGGAGGGAAACTGCCCAGCTTTCCCCCGGCACAGCTGCAGGGGTAGGGGGTATAGATAAGAGGAGCAGGCCTTGGCCAGGCGTGGTGGCTCACGCCTGTAATCCCAGCACTTTGGGAGGTGGAGGCAGGCGGATCACGATGTTAGGAGATCGAAATCAGCCTGGCCAAGATGATGAAGCCCCGTCTGTACTAAAAATACAAAAATTAGCCGGACGTGGTAGCGTGCACCTGTAATCCTAGCTACCCGGAAGGCTGAGGCAGGAGAATGGCGTGAACCCGGCAGGAAGAGGTTGCAGTGAGCCAAGATCGCACCACTGCACTCCAGCCTGAGCGACAGAGCAAGACTCCGTCTCAAAAAAAAAAAAAAAAAAAAAAGCAGGCCTTATTCCGTCCCAAACTGAAAGGATTAAATGGCTTTACCTGGAAGAAGATAACCATCCTGCCTTCCATTGCTACCCCCACATACTGTCCATGTTCTCAGGGGGTACTGTGAGTCCTGGGATCTTCTTTGGGGTCGCCCACCTGCCTGTGGTAGTTATGGAGACCCCCAGGTGTTGAGGCAGGGCTGGGGTGTCCCCTTCCAGCCATGCTGTCAAGGCCCCAACTGTGGGGCAGAGGCAGTGGCAGGGCAGCCAGGGTTGCAACAGAGCTTGAGCAGGGTGAGGTGGGGTTAGGCAGGGCTGGGAGTCAGGGCAGGGGCAGCAGCAGTGGACCCGCTATGCACACATCTTCTTCTCCAAGGTTTGTGTGCAGAACCTCCTGCCCATGCTGCTCCAGCAGCTTCAGTTGGCACCTGCCCCAGTCCAGCCTCTGGGACCCATGCAGCAGCTCCCAGTGGCCCTGCACCCACCACCAGCATCCGTTTCACCTGCAGTTGAAGATCCGTGAGGTGCCCAGAAGATCATGCAGTCATCAGTCCCACGGAGCAGCCCGCGAGGCTGAGGCTCCTCCTAGTGGACCGCCCCCCAACTGGCACCACTGCTGCCCCTGCCCCTACTCTCAGCCTCACGTGACTCGGGCAGAGGCAGTGGTGGGGCAGCCAGGGCAGCGTCAAGAGTCTGAGCCAGGTGAGGTGCGGTCAGGACCCCCACAGGGCTGGGAGTCAGGGCAGGGGCAGGACAGACCTTGGAGGGGAAGATGTGTGCATAGTGGGCCTGGAGGGCGGCTGTGGCCTAGTGGGCGGGAAGAAGCAGTGGGCCTGGAAGAGCTGCATGCTCAGGGCCGGCACTGGCCCAGGGCGCGTGCAGTGAAGAGGACAGCGCCTTCTCGGTCTCCGGTCCCCTGAGCCTGTCCTCGGCTTCTCCACCTGTACAGGCAAAGGGGAAGCTGTCCCCATCACACATGGCACACTTGGGGGTGTTGGGCTTTGGGCTGCAGCTGGAGCATCTTCTCATCTTGCATTTGGGCATGGTGGGGTCCTCCAGTGTGGGATCCATGTCCGTGGTGTTCCCTCTGCCCCGACCCCGAAAGCCTAGTCAGTTTCTCTTCAGGCTCTGCCCCCCGGGTGGCTCAGCCCAGCTCCTGCCTAGGAAAGCCTTAGTGTTGGGAGGGACCCTGATGACTGAGGAGCCTGGTAGCTCCAGGTCGCCCACACTTTCAGGTCTCTTGCACCAGAAGGTGGCAGGATCCATTGGGAGGAAACAGGTCGCCTTGGAAGGCGTCCCTGGGTCCCCATACCCAGGGGTAGGGGCCGTAGGGGGCCCGCTCTGCTGCCTTGACCATACTCCTGGGCTTTGAAGGCTCCTGGGCCCAGTAAGAAGGAGGTGGGTGCCAAGGTTGAGGAGGGAGCATCCGAGTATGTGTAGGAGGAGGACAGGGTGGGACCATAGACTTTGCCAAAAGCTGCAGGTGGATCGGGGGACCCTGGGGGCTCAGGATCCAGCAAGGGGCGGCAGGAGTAAAGGAGGAAGGAATGACAGGTGCAAATACCTTCCCACCAAAGCCCTTGTTGCCCTCTGGCTCCTCCCCAGAGTTGTCCCCACTCTCAGTCGGTCACCCACTCCTTGAACTTGAGATCAGTGTCAGTGGTGCTAAAGCCGTCATCAGCAATGACATCATCACCCCCTCCTCATGGATGACCGTGTGCTCCTCGTCACTCGCTATGTCCTCACTGGCCATGTGCTGGGAATAAGCAGCTCAGGTGGGCAGCAGCAGGGCTGCCCACCGGTCACCTCCCTCACCAGGGGCTGCAAAGTGGCCTGGAGCTCCATACTGAGTAGAAGGCTTTGGGCCAGAGTATGATGCAGTGCCAGACACCACCTGTGTCAGTTCCTGTAGTGCCTGATGGTCTATTTCCCTGCGGTCAAGGCTGTGTACCCCCCTGTGGGAGAAGGCTTGGGCCAGGCTGAGCCAGGTTCCCTGACTGTGTGCAGCCGTTCTGCCCCACAGAAGCTGCTCCTTGGTATCCGAGCTCTGGAGTGTTTGGGCTGCAACTGACAGGAGTTCAGAGGACACCCCAGGGGCAGTGGCAGTGCCCGTCTCTGATATGCTCCGCTCCCACGAGCCCTTGTTACACTCCTGCTAGCCCCTGGCTTGTGGGCTTGGCCTCTGAGCTGGACTTCTTTCAGTCCTTGTTGCAAATGGGCCACCTTCACCTGGAAGGCCAGGTCGTGGTATTTCTTCGTCTCATTGGGCCCCAGGGTGTACCACTGCTCGCTCCGCATCTGGCTGACGGTCCGGATATCCTGGTTGGAGTGGCCCTGGTGCGCCCTGCCAGGGCCTGGTGCCGCTTGCTGAAGATCATGACCGCCACTCATGGGCCACCGGATGTGGTCCTTGTCCCATTTGTTGGGGCTGCGTCCATCCTTCTCAGAAGATGAGTCCTGTTCCTTGCGCAGGGCACTGAGGGACTGGGCCTGACATCATCTGAGTGGTAGAGACAACTGGGTGTCAGGAGGCATGATGGAGAGGAAAGCATCTTCATGGTCATTCTCTGTCTCACTGTCCAGCAGGGACTCCCCTGAGGGGCCCAGGGCTCCTCCTCCATGGTGGGAGGTGAGCTTTTACCAGGTTCCACCACCCCCAAAGTGTGTGGGGTTGCGGGCCCTGGGCTTTCAGGGCAGGTGGCTCCAGGGGGCCGCCCAGGGTCAGCACTCCCTGTCCCACCTGGTGGACGCTCATGAGCAACAACTGCTGACTTGGCAGGTTCTTTGCTCTGGCTGGAGGCCACTGAGTGACTGGCAGGTTGCTGGGCCTCACACGGCTGCAGGGAGGGGTCAGGAAGGGGACAGAGTACCAGGAGAACACAGCCACAGAGCAAGGTTCCACGTTCCTCCACACAAACATGCTGATGCCACTGGAGGCCTCGCTGGACGCAGACATCAGGGGCCTGTGGGCCAAGTACATGGTCTGGACAGGGGGTTCCTGGCAGGGGCTCACACCTCCTCAGCCCCCTCCTCAGCCAAGGCAGCTTGGACCCACGGAAGTGGGGATGGAAGGGGAGCATGAGGCCAGGCCTCAAGTTTTTTTTTTTTTTTTTTTTTGAGATGCAGTTTGGCAGGCTGGAGTGCAGTGGTGCGATCTCAGCTCACTGAAACCTCCACTTCCTGGGTTCAAGCAATTCTCCGGCCTCAGCCTCCCAAGTATATGCACCTTTACTGCTGAATATTATATATTTTCTTATGCTTTCATGTGATTGATTAGCATTCTTTTTTTTTTCTTTTTGAGACAGAGTGTTGTTGCTCTGTCGCCCAAGCTGGAGGGCAGTGGTGTGATCTCGGCTCACTGCAACCTCCGCCTCATGGTTTAATTGATTCTCCTGCCTCAGCCCTCTGAGTAGTTGGGATTACAGGCACCCGCCACCACACCTGGCTAATTTTTTGCATTTTTAGAAGGCGTGGGTTTTTGCCATGTCGGCCTGGCTGGACTTGACCTCCGCTCAAGTGATCCACCCTCCTCGGCTTCCCAAAATGCTGGGATTAGAGGCATGAGCCACCACACCCAGCTGCTTTCTTTCATTTTTACTTGAAAAACTCCGTTAAGCATTTCTTTTAAAGTAGACCTAGTGGTGGCTCATACCTATAATCCCAGCACTCTGGGAGGCCAAGGTTTCAGGATCGCTTGAGCCCAGGAGTTCAAGACCAGCCTGGGTAACATAATGAGACACGATCTCTACAAAAAATGCAAAAATTAGCTGAGCATGGTGGCACGCACCTGTAGTCCCAGCTACCTGGGATGCTGAGGTGGGAGGATCACTTGAGCCCGGGAAGTCACAGCTGCAGCCATGATCGCACCACTGCACTCCAGCCTGAGCAACAGTGTGAGACCCTGTTTTTTATTTTTTATTTTTATTTATTTATGTTTTAAAGACATAGGTAGCTAGAGTAATACAGAGATGAAAGGGAGAGTATTCACACATGCTTCTTAAAATAGAAATTACTAAATTTTATTTTACTTAAAATAAAATTTAGCTGTGAGGATTCTCCACAAGGCTGCTCATGACATGGCAGATGGCTTCCCCTTGGGTGGAATGACAGGAGGGCGAGGGCCAAGGTGAGGGTGGTATGGAGAGAGAAAAAACTACCAAGATGAAAGCTGCAGTGCCTTTTATAACCTAATCTTGGAAGGGACATATCACTACTTGTGCCTTATCCTTTCAGTCACACAGACCAACCCTGATATGTTATGGATAGGGACTTGGAGACTGCTCCAAAGACCAGGAGGTGACGATCACTGGGGTCCTCTGGGAGACTGGCCACCACAATTGCCTTTTCCTTTTCAGGTCACTTACAAGGGTCTTTGTTGCTATGGAGGTGGATGTGGGCATAATCAAAGGATACATGTTGTACAGGCCTTTATTATACAAACCTCTACAATAAAACAATGAATAACACATCACTGCCAAGACAGTTATACAGTGTTAAATTGGAATGGAAAGGAAGGAATCAGAATTTCATGTGATAGAACACTTAAAAGTCTGCCTGTGCACATGTATGAATATGCATTAGGGAGAAGTAAAAGAGTGACCTAAAAATCTTCCTAAAGTAATATTATCTAGAAAGTTTGAGAGGTTTAACTGTGGCTAACAAGATTTCCTGAAGATAAAATGTTCCTGGGGCCTTAATAGTTACAAGAACTTTACCAAATCAAGAAAGCAAATATATAGGAGTCTAAAAATTATTTAGTTTTGCATATTCATTTCAGAGTACCAATTATAATTTTATTTCTTTTTAATTTTTGAAAGTTTAGAAAAAAACGAGAACCAATTACAATGTTGAAACAGGAAGGACAGATTTGGGGCCAATTATATTACCGTTTGGGGTTTTTTTTACTATAAAAATGGAAATATTAAAGATTTTTAAAAATGAGTGTGGTAATAGAGTACAAATCTGCAAATGATGAATCAGCAATTATATTTTTATATCAAACAGGGTATGTTTGTGATATTGATATAGTATTAATGCACTGTGAATTTATTTATTTTGAGATGGAATCTTGCTCTGTCGTGCAGACTGGTGTGCAGTGGTGCGATCTCAGCTCACTGCAACCTCTGTGATATGGTTTAGCTGTGTCCCCACCCAAATCTCATCTTGAATTCCTATGTGTTGTGGGAGGGACCTGGTGGAAAGTCCATGAATCATGGGGGCAATCAATTCTTTCCTGTGCTGTTCTTATGATAGTAAATAAATCTCACAAGATCTGATTTTTTTTTTTTTTTTTTGAGACAGAGTCTCACTCTGTCACCCAGGCTGGTGTGAAGTGGTGCAATCTCAGCTCACTGCAGCCTCTGCCTCCCGGGTTCAAGCGATTCTCCTGTCTCAGCCTCCCAAGTAATTGGGATTACAGTTGCCTGCCACCATGCCTGGCTAATTTTTGTATTTTTAGTAGAGAGGGGATTTTGCCATGTTGGCCAGGCTGGCCTTGAAGTCCTGACTTCAGATAATCTGCCTGCCTCAGCTTCCCAAAGTGCTGGGATTACAGGCGTGAGCCACTGTGCCCAGCTGAGATCTGATGGTTTTAAAAAGAGGAGCTCCCCTGCATGAGATCTCACTTTTTGCCTGCTACCATTTATGTAAGATGTGACTTGCTCCTTCTTGCCTTCCATCATGACTGTGAGGCTTCCCCAGCCATATGGAATTGTAAGTTCAATTAAGCTTCTTTTCTTTGTAAATTACCCAGTCTCGGGTATGTCTTTATCGGCAGCATGAAAACGGACTAATACAGTAAATTGGTACCAGGAGTGGGATGTTCTGAAAAGATACCTGAAAATGTGGAAATGACTTTGGAACTGGGTAATAGGCAGAGGTTGGAACAGTTTAGAGGGCTCAGAAAAAGACAGGAAAATGTGGAAAAGCTTGGAACTTTCTAGAGACTTGTTGAATGGCTTTGCCGAAAATGCTGATAATGATATGGACAATAAGACTCAGGCTGACGTGGTCTCCGATGGAGATGAGGAACTTACTGGGAACTGGAGCAAAGGTGACTCTTGTTATGTTTTAGCAAAGCAACTGGCAGCATTTTGCCCGTGCCCTAGAGATGTGTGGAACTTTGAACTTGAGAGAGATGATTTAGGGTATCTGGCAGAAGAAATTTCTAAGCAGCAAAGCATTCAAGAGGTGACTTGGGTGCTGTTGAAAGCATTCAGTTTTAAAAGGAAAACAGAGCATAGAAGTTTGAAAAATTTGCAGCCTGGCAATGCGATAGAAAAGAAAATTCCATTTTCTGAAGAGAAATTCAAGCCAGCTGCAGAAATTTGCATAAGGAAGGTGGAGCCAAATGTTAATCCCCAAGACAATGGGGAAAATGTCTCCAGGCCATGTCAGAGGTCTTCACGGCAGTCCCTCCCATCACAGGCCCAGAAGCCTAGAAGGAAAAAGTGGTTTCATGGGCTGGGCCCAGGGTCCCCAAGCTATGTGCAGCCTGGGGTTTGGTCCACTGCATCCCAGCTGCCCCAGCTGTGGCTGAAAGGGGACAATGTAGAGCTCAGGCCCTGGCTTTAGATGGTGCAAGCCCCAAGCCTTGTGGTGTTGTGCTTCCATGTGGTGTTGAGCCTGCAGGTGCACAGAAGTCAAGAATTGAGGTTTTGGAACCTCCACCTAGATTTCAGAAGATGTATGGAAATGCCTGGATGCCCAGGCAGAAATTTGCTGCAAGGGTGGGGCTCTCATGGAGAACCTCTGCTAGGGCAGTGCAGAAGGGAAATGTGGGGTCGGATCCCCCACACAGAGTCCCTACTGGGGCACTGTCCTCCAGACCCAGAATGGTAGATCCACCGACAGCTTGCACTGTGTGCCTGGAAAAGCCACAGACACTCAATGCCAGCCTATGAAAGCAACCAGGAGGGAGACTGTACCCTGCAAAGCCACAGGGGCAGAGCTGCTCAAGACCATGGGAACCTACCTCTTGTATCAGCATGACCTGGATGTGAGACATGGAGTCAAAGGAGAACATTTTGGAGCTCTAAGATTTGACTGCCCTGCTGGATTTTGGACTTGCATGGGGCCTGTAGCCCCTTTGTTTTGGCCAGTTTCTCCCATTTGGAATGGCTATATTTACCCAATGCCTATACCTCCATTGTATCCAGGAAGTTACTAACCTGCTTTTGATTTTACAGGCTCATAGGTGGAAGGGACTTGCCTTGTCTCAGATGAGACTTTAGACTGTGGACTTTTGAGTTAATGCTGAAATGAGTTAAGACTTTGGGGGACTGTTAGAAAGGCATGATTAGTTTTGAAATGCAAGATCATGAGATTTGGGAGGGGCCAGGGGCAGAATGATACGGTTTGGCCGTGTCCCCATCCAAATCTCATCTTGAATTTCTATGTGTTGTGGGAGGGACAGGTGGGAGGTCATTGAATGATGGGCGCAAGTCTTTTCTGTACTGTTCTTGTGATAGTGAATAAGTCTCATGAGATCTGATGGTTTTAAAGAGAGGAGTTTCCCTGCTCAAGCTCTCTCTCTTTGCCTGCTGCCATCCATGTAAGATGTGACTTGCTCCTCCTTGCCATCTGCCATGATGTGAGGCTTTCCCAGCCACGTGGAACTGTAAGTCCAATTAAACCTCTTTTCTTTGTAAATTATCCAGTCTTGGGTATGTCTTTATCAGCAGCGTGAAAACAGACTAATGCACTCTGCCTCCCGGGGTTCAAGCAATTCTCATGCCTTAGCCTTCCAGGTAGCTGGGACTACAGGTGTGGACTACCACACCTGGCTAATTTTTGTATTTTTGGTAGAAACAGGGTTTCACCATGTTGGCCAGGCTGGTCTTGAACTTCTGCCTCAAGTGATCCACCTGCCTCGGCCTCCCAAAGTGCTGGGATTACAGGCATGAGCCACCACACCTGGCCTGCACTGTGAATTTATAATCCCAGTGATTAGATGTGTATATTAATGTTATTCATTTCCTTTTTACCTTATTTTATGTTTGTTTTTAATAATAATAATTTTGTAACATTTGAAGATATAAATATCCCTAAATACTTTTACAGTGATGTTAAAAATTCTTCGGATTTCAAAAACAATGAAAAAATTGATAATACATTTGGAAATTGTAGAAATATGAGAGAGTCCTAATTTTGAAAATGAGGCACTCTGATACAGGTCAGTTGTACAAGGACATTAGTACATTAGTACTTTGATACCTTCATGTTTGGCAGTTATAGTCAGGTACTTCTTTTATGAATTTAAAATTAGTAATTTATTTTATGACCAACTTCAACTTTTCAGGAGCTGTTATTGTGAAAGTCTTTTTGCTACTATGAGTTTTATCCAGTCAGAAACAGGAACCAATTGTAAACAATTACTTCTATTGCTGCAAACAATTTTTAAAAACCTGCCAAATATGCAATGCCTTGCTATTCAAAAGAAAAAAAATTCATTGGTTTAACTCCATAGTTTTTTTGTTTTTGTTTTTGTTTTTTTGAGATGGAGTCTTACTCTGTTGCCCAGGCTAGAATGCAGTGGCACCATCCTGGCTCACTGCAAACTCCACCTCCCGGCTTCAAGCGATTCTCCTGAGAGTAGCTGGGATTACAGGCCTGCGCCACCATGCCCAGCTAATTTTTGTATTTTTAGTAGAGACAGGGTTTCACCATGTTGGCCAGGCTGGTTTTGAACTCCTGACCTCAGGTGATCCACCCACCTTGGCCTCCCCAAGTGCTGGGATTATAGTAGTGAGCCACTGTGCCCCAAAAGAAAAAAAAATTTCAAAGTTCATACCTTAAAAATTATCTCCTTTATGAGATCAACACCTGTGGAAAGAAAAAAAAAAAGAAAACATTATTTCCTTCTAACTAACCTGGTAAAGTTTGGAAATACTATAAATCCTCAATATTTAAAACAGTGTAGTACCAGAGTGTGAATAGACAGATCAAAGCAATGTAAAATAAATTCTGAAATTGGCCCATTATAGTTAAGACTTTTGATTATGAGAAAGGTGGTATTGTCCTCATGAATCTCAATGAGGCTTAAACTGACCAGCCTATTTAATAGCACAGCCTTCCACCACATCCATCCCCAACATTCCTGGTCCCCCTCATCCTGTTCTTCTTTTCTTTCTATAGCACTGACCACCTCCTAATACACTATGCGATTATTTATTGTGTTTTTTTAATTGTTGGAATCCCCTCGCATAAACGTAGCCTTTTTATTTTGTTCACTGATCTATCCCAAGCATCTAGGAAAGTGCCTACCATATATAGTAGATACTTGATAAACATTTGTTAAATGAATGAATCTCAAATCAGTGGTGAAAGATGTAACATCCTATACAATAAGTGACACTGGACAATTGATAGCCATCTGGGGAAATACAGACAAACACATTGGTTCTAGACTTTATTTACATCACACACCAGGAAAAAATCTAGATGGATTAAAGACTTAAATAGAAAGATAACAACCGTAAAAGTCATTCAGGAAACCGTGGGGAAATGATTGTATAACCTTGGAATGGGGAAACTTTGTCAAAATATCATACAAAAATCCAAAAGCCATAAATGAAAATATTGATAAATTTAACTACCAAAAGAAATTCCACAAGGCAACAACACAGTAAACATATTCAAAGACAAATAAAAAACTAGGAAAAAATCACAACTCAGTCTTTCCAATATAAAAAGATTGCCTATAAAATAGATAAGAAAAAGACTAAAAGCCTAATAGAAAAATTGGCAAATGTTATGAATTAAAAATTCATAGAATAAAAACCAATGAGATAAATGAAGAGATGCCCAATTAAAATTACACTGAGATATCATTTTAAGAACTTTCAGCCTGATAAGTTCAAAAGCTTTATGACATACTGAGATGGTGGATTTATGAGAAGCACAAACTCTCAAACATTGTTGGTGGAAATTTAAATTTGTATACTTGTTATGAAGTTCATCACAGTAGTATCCATCAGCATATACACTCTTTTTTTAAAAAAAATATTTATTTGTTTTGAGACAGGGTCTCACTCTGTTGCCCAGGTTGGAGTGCAGTGGCGTGATCTTGGCTCACTGCAACCTCTGCCTCCCAGGCTCAAGTGATCCTCCCACCTCAACCTCTTGAGAAGCTGGGACCAAAGGCATGCACCACCATGCCTAACTAATTTTTTGTATTTTTTGTAGAGATGGAGTTTCACTGTGTTGCCCAGGCTGGTCTCAAACTCCTGGACTCAAGCAATCTCACCTCAGTCTCCCAAAGTGCTGGGATTATAGGCGTGAGCCACCACACCCAACTCATATACATCCTTTCACACAGCAATTCTACTTTCAAGAATTTTTTCTTGTTACCCGACAGGATTAGCTAGGTTAAGTTGAGGTAATAAACAATCTCAAAACATCAATGGCTTAAAATTACAAAGGGCTTTTAAAAATGTCTCACTAGTGCCATGGAAAGACTATCCTTAAAAAAGTATCTTAAAAAATATGTTTAAGAGAAAAGAGCAAGTTGAAAAAAAAATAGTGCCATTAGTCGTTACGTCAGTGTACATCTAAGCTGCCATCTGGTGGTGGTTTTCTTCCTCCTGAAGAACTCTTAGTGTTTCTCGTAGTTTGGGTCTACTGGAAACAATTTTTCTCAGCTTTTATTTGTCTGAAAAATTCTTTTTTTTTTTTTTTTTTTTTTGAGATGGAGTCTCACTCTGTCGCCCAGGCTGGAGTGCAGTGGCGCAATTTTGGCTCACTGCAACCTCCGCCTCCCGGGTTCAAGCGATTCTCCTGCCTCAGCCTCCTGAGTAGCTGGGATTACAGGCACGCGCCACCACACCCGGCTAATTTTTGTATTTTTAGTAGAGATGGGGTTTCATCGTGTTGGTCAGGCTGGTCTCGAACCCCTGACCTTATGATCCACCCACCTCGGCCTCCCAGAGTGCTGGGATTACAGGCATGAGCCACCGCACCCAGCTGAAAAATTCTTTAGTTCCCCTCAAATTTTTTTTTTTTTTTTTAAATTAGAGGTGGGAATCTCAATATGGTGCCCAGGCCAGGTGGGACTTGAACTTCTGGACTCAAGCAATCCTCCCACCTCAGCTTCCCAAGTAGCTGGAACTATAGGGATGCACCATGAACTACTAATTTAAAATAAACTTTCTCCTTTATTAGTATTTTTTAGTAGAGACGGGGTTTCACCATATTGGCCAGGCTGGTCTCGAACTCCTAGCCTCAAGTGATCCATCTGCATCAGCCTCCCAAAGTGCTGGGATTACAGGTGTGAGCCACCACACCCAGACATTCATCTTTATTTTTAAAGGACATTTTTACTGAATATAAAATTCTCTGAGTTGGCAGTTTTTTCTTTCAGCAATCTTAAGATGTTTATGCCTTCTGGCTTCAAGAGTTGGAGCAAGAAGATGGCTGTAGTTCTTATCTTGGTTCCTCTGGATATTTTTAAGGTTTTCTTTCTATCAGCAATTTGATTACGATGTGCCTCATAAGGATTTATTTGTGTTTATCCTGCTTGGGGTTTATTGAGCTTTGTGGACTTGTACATTTATAGTTGTCACTACAGTTGGAAATTTTTCAGCCATTATTTCTTTAAATACGTTTCTATCTCAAGAAGTACAGTTATCTCCAAATGAGCATCATCTACATGTCCACAACTCTGATCAGACCACTCTTAGAGCCAGTAATGATTATTTTAATACCTACCATACTTTGTGTATATTTACTCCTCAGTAAATATTTGTAGAGCTGCACATAGGGAATTTCTTTAACACCTTTAAAGTTTATTTATTTAAATAAGAAATACATGCCCATGGTAAATATTTCAAATAGTACAAAAATATTTCAAATGTACAAAAAAGGAGGTATTCTGTGAAAAGTAAGTCTTTGTTTCACCAAAGATACCAATCCCTGCCCCCTCCCCATCCTAAGGCCATCACTGTTAGCATTTCCTTTTTTTTCCTCCCAAAATTGTCTGTGCATGTTCAAGTATGTATGGATATATATCCTTGTGCTAGCATACTATATACACTGTTCTGCATCTTTTTAAAGTTTAATAATCTTGGCGATCATTCTATATCAGTACATATAAAGTGGGCTTTTTATGAATGGCCTAACATTACATCATACAGATGTATCATAATTTAATTAAGTGGTGCCCTGTTGGTGGATATTCAAGTTGTCTGGTCTTTTGCTATTGCAAATAATGTTGCAGTAAAGTAAAATGTAAAATAAAAGTAAATGTCTTACTTACTTAAAAACCTACTTCAAAAGTAAATGATGGACTTTAGGAGGTTAAGAATTAAAAATTAATAAACATATAAATAAATGAGGTACTCTAGCACTTGGGGTCATGCTGATGTTCTTGTCATCTAAATTTTTGGTTTATATGCTGCAAACATTGTCAAAGAAATTTCCTATTTCTTTTACAAGGAAAAGAGAAAAACATGTCAAGAATAGGGAGTACTATTATAAGAAAGCAAAAGTAACAACTTTGAAGGTTTGAATTTCTGGTGTTATAAACTTTGTATGCTAAAAAAAGATAAATGTTAGTTTCCACTTCTAATGATCAAGTCTTAGGAAGATATAAGCCAATAAGATATAAGCTGCTTCTGATGGTACAGCTTCAGGGAAACACCAGTGAGAAGCACGTGTCTCCCCTGATGAGAAGAGAAGTGCTAGGAGATTGAGCCTCAGTCACAGGCAGATGTGTGTCTTGACAGCCACGGTGTGTGTCTTGAGAGTTTAAAAGACGTGAAAGAATGATTTGACCCATTGGCTTGCTCGCTGAATAAGCACCAAGGCAAGAGAGCCTGGTAGTTGTCCTGCATAGTCTAGGAAGGACATTCTGAGAAGGATAACTAATACTTCATCCCTCTTCAACTTGATGCAACCTGAAGAGCAAGTCCTTGGGTGAAAGTTTCTTGTCCGGTACCAAAGATAGGAGATAGCAGGTAAAGGGAACAAGTTGGTACCACGGCAATGGTGTCCCAGTAAATTTTTATTTTGTTTTGTTTTGTTTGCAAGAACAGTATGGGATAAACAATAGCAAATATACAGCCTTGGTTTCCCCAAATCCTACAATCTCAGTGCAGGAAGGTCATCTTCAGCATTCAGCTCAGAATAGCCTCAAGGGACATGATGTCTACAGCTTCTGGCTTCAGAATAATGTCCTATTACTGTCAAGTGGCACCCCCCACCATTTCTTCAAAGGCTGTGATAAGTTTTGCACAGATGAGGGCAGCAGAAAGGAGGTAGTTGCTGCTAGACACCATCCTTCTCTGTATATTCCACACTGACCTTGCTCTAGGCAAAGGCCCCCACCACAAAAACAATAGGGTCACTGCTGAACACCAGCTCTTACACCTACCTCGCTGATGCCTGGAATGGAAAAAGAAGTGCCGATTTTCTTTTTCTTTCTTTCTTTCTTTTTTTTTAGACAGAGATTCACTGTGTGGCCCAGGCTGGAGTACAGTGGCACAATCTTGGCTCACTGCAACCTCCGCCTCCCGGGTTCAAATGGTTCTTTTGCCACAGCCTCCTGAGTAGCTGGGAATACAGGCGCATGCCACCACACCCAGCTAATTTTTGTATTTTTAGTAGAGACAGGGTTTCACCATATCGGCCAGACTGGTTTCAAACTCGTGACCTCGTGATCCTCCCTCCTTGGCCTCCCAAAGTACTGGGATTAAAGGTGTAAGCCACCACACCCAGCCAGAAGTGCCAATTTTCATACATCCAACTGGGAAGTGATCTGATGTTGGATTCTTTTTTCTCTCTTTCTTTCTTTTTTTTAGGTGGAGTTTTGCTCTTGTTGTCCGTGCTGGAGTGCAATAATGGTGCGATCTCAGCTCACTGCAACTTCCGCCTCCCAGGTTCAAGTGATTCTCCTACCTCAGCCTCCCGAGTAGCTGGGATTACAGATGCCTGCCACCACGCCCGGCTAATTTTTTATATTTTTAGTAGAGATGGGGTTTCACCATGTTGGTCAGGCTGGTC